>NC_133656.1:86875859-87191834 GCF_009905375.1 Apium graveolens
TGTTCTACTTTCCTGTAATGCAAGCACCTCAGGTAAGTGAGGTAATTTCACTATCCCTACAACTATTCCAACCTCCACAATTTCTTTGAGTTCAAGTGTAGCTATGGCAACTGTGTCAATGACCAAACAGTTGCCTACCAAAGCTGCCAAACCTACAATTATTTCAAAATCCAAGTCAAAGAAAGCCCCCTCTAGTATCTCCTAAAAGATGCCAGTTGAAAAATCCACTAAAGCCAAAAAGGGGAGTGTGAAGGAGGGTAAGTTAGGTGAGGGAAGGGGTGAACATAAAAGAAACCCCAAGAATAAGGTTGGAGAGTTGAGTGAATCCCAGCCTAGCCACACTACAGTTTCCCAACAAACTGCAGTGCTTAAAAAGGTCAAAAGCTCATTTCTAGCTGCATCCTCCCAAAAGAATGTAGCTATTGAACAAAGCTCTCAACCAAGAGCACAGGCCAAGAGGGTTAGGGACACAAGCTCACCCCAAACTTATGCCAGAAAGAAGAAATTTAAAACCTTTGGGGATGCACAGGGTACACACACTGTGCAAACTGGTGCTAAAGACACAGTCACTGCACCTTCACAAATTCAGTTTGATGTGGCTCCACATGATGTGGCTCCAATAAATGTGGAGTCACAGCCAAAATCTCTAGTTATAGAAGCACCTCAAACAGCAAACTCACCAACAATTTCTCTGGATGTGGATATGATAAACACATCAATTCCTGATTCCCCTTCTTTAACTCTGTTGGGGAAGCCAAAATCTAGTACAAGTGAGCATCATCTTTTAGATGATTTGTTGGCTCACCTGCTAATTCTTTCAAGAACTGTTGTGTCATCTGTGCCTAAAATATCTTCAATCAGCACAGAGTCAACAATAGTTTCTATTCCCAGCTCATTCATTTCAACTCTCTCGACGGATATTGCTCATCCGTCGAATAGTGATTGTATCCCGACGGATAAGCCTAACAGCAGTTATCCGTCGGATAGCAAAACCACTCACTCGATGGATATCACTCATCCGTCGAGTATCTCTGCACAATTTCAAACTTCAATTATTTCAAGTGCAGAAGATTTAGTGGTTGTACAGTCACTCTTAGGATTGAGAGAGAAGAGTGTTTTGAGTGAGAGTCTGGGTTGTTCCCAGGAAAAAGAAGAGGAAATGAGTGAAAATCTGCAATCCATTTCTTCAGGATTGGTAAAAGAGAGTGAGAGGAGTCCCACCTTAGTAGGTGAAGGTGAGGGTGTGAGGGTGGGGAGCCAGGGTGAGACCCTGATGTAACAAAAGAGAGAAAATGAGAGAAATGCAGGTACTGGAGTAATAAGGATGGATGTCATTGCTAGTGAGTCAATGAATGTCCAGGATGCAGACAGGGAAGGACTATCTCAGCATCCTAAAGCTGTTATAGATTCCACTTCCCTTGATGCTGAGGCATTTACTCACCCTGTTCCAGCTTATCAACTTCTAGCTGAACAGGGCAATGACAATGCAGAAAGGATGCTGAATTTGGTGCATACCACACAGTCCCTAATGAGAGCTAAAGATGTCATCACAGCTTTGCCTTCTACAGCTGGTGATGTGGATTATGAGACTGGTGGTTCAGCTGATTTCTTTGGAGATGGGAGTGGGGATAGTGAAGATGAAGCAATGGACATAGGGGGAGAAGTAGGCTCAAGTTCAAGGTCAGGTATGCCATCATGGGCATTCTCAAAGCACTGCGATGAGCATTACTTCAAGACAACCCTGATCCAATTAATCAATCAGACCAATACTGCTCTTCAAACCACTACCAATGCCAGCACCAAGAAGCTCCTTCAGGCATATCTAGCCTCTCTGCAACTTCAACAAATCCAAGGCTTCCAGCATGCTAGGGATGTGAACACCATGAAGGGTGATATTGAGGAGATGAAAAAGGCTATTTCAGACATGATAGATTCTAAACTTCCAGAAGCTACAATGCTTGACATCAAGAGGCAATTAAGGAACAATTCTGATCTGTCAACCAAGATAGATGCCTTGGACACAAGAATGTCAGCCATGGAAGCATCTTTAACTGCCATTCATCTCCATCAAGCTCAACAAACTGATCTACTTCAAAAACTGGTGGCTGCTCAAACCCCCTCTTTTGCTCAACATGATGATAACAAAAAGGGGGAGAAAGGATCAAGTGAGGGGGAGAGGCTTCAAATTCAAATCACTAAAGTAATTGTACCTTCAATTACTATCTCCAAGCCATCAGATACAGATAGCATAGATCTGATCAATGCAGCAGCAGCCAACTTAAGAGCAGCTGATAAGGAAAAGTTGAGTTTAGTTAACTGGGAGAAGATTGATGAGGAAATACAGAAAAAGTTTGAACTTGTCAAGGAACCAGTTAAGTCATCCATCCATCACTCTCAAGTCAAGCAAATTAGTGTGAATGAGATGAACATAAATTACCTGGAAAGAGGACAACCTTCCTGCATCAAATCTCCAAAGGCTGAAACAATTCTGAAACCAAGGGTAAACTACTCAAAATCATCATTGAAGAACCCTTTGGACACTGTGTATGAGACACCCAAGCCTGATGATAAGAAGCTTCTATCAAGATCAATTGCTTTGTACAAAGATCCAGCTGATTCAGCTTCCAAAAGGAGAATTGCCAAGATTTTCAAAAATGGGAAAGAAATTTGTGTGGTGGCTGGACATCCTCGATTTGCTCAAGCAAAGAGAGAAGAAAAAGCTAGATTAAAGCAGAAAAAGAAGCAGGAAAAAAAGCAACTGCTCTGGATGCTAAAAAGACTAAACAAAAGAAAGAGCAGATTGTTATCTTGGCCAACCTACATGTTGTAAATACATCACAACAAATTCCTTCTCAACCATCTTAAGCTATTGAATCAAAGAAGCAAGTTGAACAACAGAAGAATTCTCCAAGAAAGAAGGAATTGGCTAAAAGAACTAAAAAGAAACTGGATATTGTTGACAAGGAATTGGAAGATCAATTTCCTAAGGAATCCACACCATCTATAACTCAAGCATCAATGCCCTCTGTGGTATTTGAAGATATCAGGGTGGTGGATCCCTACAGTAATATTCATGGTGAACCTATTGTGCCCAAGGATGAGCCAATAGAATGGAAGAACATACCAATTCCTGACTTCAATCTACCATTCCTTAGCAAGCCAAAAAGGACAAAGTCAAGAGCAGTCAAGAAAGTGAAGCTGTCACCTCTCAAATCCAAGTCTCAAGTCAAAGTTCAATCTAAAGTCAGTAAGGGAGACTATCTGTACTTGTGTGACATCAAAGAATTTTCTGATCTAAACCTCTATCTGGATGAGCTAGATGAAGTGAGAGGAATTGATGCATACAGAAACCTACCTGAAAGGTTAGTGTTCAAGTACAAAGGAGGAAAGGAGATTCAGTGGCCTCTTCACATGATTCTTCAAGAAAGCCAAGCTGTACTAATTAAAGTTTTATCATCCTTCAAGAAGAACTTTGGGTTCAACATTACTGCAAGAAGATTGGTATTGAAGAAGATTGAAGAACTAAGGAGTGTTAGAGCTAAAGATGCACTCCCAAAGACTCTAATCATCCCTTACACAGGGACAAGAGTGCATCTAAGGCCTTACTGGCTGATGGAGTTTATAGATGACAAAGGTGTGAGAAGATTCTTTAGATTAGAAGACCAATTGAGCATCTCTAGCAATGAGACTCTTTTGGAAATGCAAGGAAAGCTAAATCTCTCAGAATCTGATGAACTGGAATTCCACAGGCAGCTCCAAAATCAGATTGAGGAAAATAACAGAAAGCTTGGAAAGAGATCCAGACCTTCAAGAAACTAGACAAATCTGCTCAGGCTAGAGGAGTATCTTGAAAAATGACTGTGAGCAAAACTTTGCACATTTTTGTTATTTGAAGTACTTTTCAGTAATATCTACTGTCTTTTAAAGTTACATTCTTAGGGTGTTTTGTTATCATCAAGTATCTCTTAATTTATGGCTACAATTCCAGTAGACATAAATTGGGGGAGATTGTTGTGTATATGTTGTGTACTTGATGATTTCATGAATAAAACACCTTAGTAGATTTTACTTAGTGAAATAATGTAGCACTCGACGGATAAGATTTATAGTCCCGACGGATGACTCATTATAGCCCTGACGGATGATGGCTTATTATCCATCGAGTGAGTAGCTTATGTAACAATAAGTCTGTAGCACATTTCTGCATTCACCATTGTATAGATTCTGTAAGTAGTATTCAAGTCATGTTGACTTTAATTAGATATGCAGAATAGGTTGATTAATTGTACATAGATGATGTCTTGTAATTCTGCATAAATGAAATAAAGTCAAGTGCCAGTTTGCTACCCGACGGATAACCTACAATGAAGTCGACGAATGATCAAATAGACAACCCGACGGATGATCAATAACTCGACGGATGATCATGAACCCGACGGATAAAGAATTCAAATATCAGTTGACAGTGACAACACAGTCACATGCGTCGAGTGGATGCAAATGGAATGTGGTAGCCTATTCAACTGGGTTTTCGAGAACAAAGAAGCATTACCATTTCCATGCTATTATGAAGATATTCAAAGATGCTGGAATAGAGTAATGAAGTAGCATTGTAATAGATTAGATGGTTTTTATTTTATTATCTTGGCTTATTACTTTGTAATCTTGGTGATATATAAACCAAAAAGTAGCAACTAAGATACTATCGATCTAAGAAAGAAAGCAGGGAAACATTTGTAAGCAGGACTCTTAGCATTTCTCTGTAGTATTAGAAGTTCAATTGTTGTAAGCAGATGTGAGCATTTCTGCACACAGAGTTCTCTCGATATATAATATATATCTCTGGTGGAATCATTCAAATCCAGCAGAAAGTTTTTAAAGACTTTTGTTTTTAATTACTTGTGTTTTGATTCACTTAAGTTTTTATTCCGCATTGTGCTAATCAATACATTTATATTTATAGTTGAGTTAGAACATTTTATTTCAAGAAAAAGTTTCAAAAATTCCATTCAATTCCCCTTCTGTAATTCTTGTCATATTGTCAAGGGACTAACATTATAGGGTGCAAGTGGGTTTTCAACAAAAAAACCGACATGGATGATAATATACAGACCTGTAAGCGTGAATAGTGACAAAAGGTTTCAAAACAGATTTATGATATACACTATGATGAGATTTTTTTACTATTTGTTATGGTCAAGTCCATCGAGATTTTGCTAGCAATTATTTCTTACTATGACTATGAGATTTGACAAATGGATGTCAAAACCTCTTTCTTACATGGGATCCTTGAATAGGATGTATATATGATACAAACTGAGGATTTTTTCATTCAAAGCTTGCTAATATGGTCTGTAAGTTACTTCGATCTATTTATTGGTTGAAGCAAATCTCAGAGAGATGGAACATTTGTTTTGATGAAGAAGCCAAAGAGTTCGGCTTTATTCAAAAGGAAAATGAACCATATGTTTACAAGAAGGGTTATACTGATGCTAACTTCATACAGACATAGATGATTCAATATCTCATTCAGGTTTTGTGTTATGTCTAAATATAAGCGATGTTAGCTGGAATAGTTTAGAGCAAGAACATTGATGATTCTACAATGTAAGTCATATATTAATGCTTTCGAAATAACTAAGGAGGTTATTTGGACATGTTCTTAGGCGATATCATTTCATTCATGAGATTAATGATCAAGGAGATATTTATGTTATATGCATACAAATGATAATGTTACAAACCCACTGACTGAGGCTTTGGCTTAGCAAAAGTACAAAGGTCATACTAGTTTCATGGGTATTAAATACATGAATGATTGGCTCTAGTGAAAGTGGGTGATTGTTAGTGTTTGTGCCCTAGAGACAACACTATTATGTTTTAGTTTAAGAAATTTGGATTATTAATTTTATGTTCTATCGATTATTCTCTTTACAATTTATCATGTCTTAATTTACTGCGATATAAATGTTGTATTAATAAATGTCCCTGAAATATGATATGCATTCTATATTTTAAGTACACGACTAAGAAATGAGATTATGAGACCCTAGTCAAGTATTATTATTAAGGGACAATAAAAATACATTAAGATAATATGTTTGTTGACTGATGATCACATGCCATTGATCATAGGTAGAGTGATACTAAAGTCAAAAACACATGCATATATAAATGTTCATGGTGCTGGAAAGATCCAATGTGAGATTCTACATGTCTGTTATGTCATAAGTAATCTCACAGTGATAATGATGTAATAGCACTTAGACTTGAAATCATTATATTTCTATACGAGAATTAATGTACTGTGTATTTCAGGTATATTATGAATCGTAGAAGAAATATGAATGATCTAGAAAAGATTTAACCCTCATGTTTTATGAGTGATATTATTGTCCTCTTGTGTGAGCTATGAAATGCATGGTCGTGCTCAAATGTTATTTTTTTATGATAATCTACTCATTGATGAAGTAAACCTGGATTAAACTATGATGAGGATGACACATTAAATGCCTCTAGTTTAATCTATAATATTTAGTTAAAGGAATTATATTACATTGTACATTATTCACCAACGGTTTAATCGACTACTGATTTAATTATTATTACTTGGGTGTCAATAATGTATTACTAGATGCCGCTCATTATTTATGATTTCAAATTAGATTTAAAATTCGTTGCCAACGTAATAATAACCTATAGGGTCACACACAAAGAATGCTTGAAGGATTATTTGATATAAATTGGATTTAAATTAAATTAATGTAATTTAAATTATTTATAATATTAATTAAGTATAACTTAATTAATTAAATAAATAATAATATTCTAATTTACTAATATTAATTCTGTAAATCTGTTGTTAAATAAATAAGTAAGACTTAATTATAATGCAAAAGGAAATTTCAAATTAGTAATAACTCCTAATTAGTTAATAGTTATAATTTATTTTTCCAATTTCTATATAATATCTCTTGTGGTTGATTTTTTGTGTGAAGACTTTTACTAAAAACCCCACCCACCAAGAGAGAAGATGGAGAGAGCAAGAGGAAATGACTTTGTGCTAGTACACAACTAATCCTTGAGTTCAAGCATTCGTGTGGATACCGATAGAGCGTAGATTGTGAATGCATGGTGATTGAATAAGCTTTGGATCTCCATTAGTCAACCAACTCGTAAAGCTTCTTAAGATAAATAATTTGATCTACGAATTAAATATCTATTTTTTGCATAGTTCCTGCACAGGGTTTAAAAAATTCTAATTTTTCATGTTTTTTATCTCAGTTTTCGTTGCATTATATACCTCGAAATCCTTTACTTGCAACGTTCATTTCTCAGATCCCCTATTGTCTTCTTTAATACGAAGTCGGAGAATCCGGTCCTCCATGAACATATCATTTCACTTGTGCTTAAGTTAGTTCTTGAACTCTTTCCATGCAGGTGGCGGCTTTTCAATCATATATGTAATTTGAAAAGATTCACTACTCACCATTCCCTCAACATGAACTTTATGAATGATCACCTGCAATTCTTGCATCTGACTGACCACATGCTTAGAATCCACCATCTTAAATTTAGGAAAGGGGCAAACAATCCACTTTTTTGCCCTAACTTCCTCGATTTATACTGATGGTCAAGTGTCTTCCATAAGGCCTTAACTATTGGCTTCGAGCTATACACGTTATACAACGAGTTATCCAAACAATTAAGCACATAGTTCTGATAGATGTAGTCCTAGTGCTTCCATGCATCTGCAACATACACAGTCTGCGTGTTACTCTCAAAAGTGAGCAATGGTACCTCTTCCTTAAGGAAGCGATTCAGATGCAGTGTGGCCAAATAAAAATACATCTTTTGCTGCCTACTTTTGAAGTTCGTTCCATTAAAATTCTCAAGTCTATCAGTGTGTGCAGTAGGCACAGTTGGCATAACAGGTGCAGCAGATACCGTAGGTGTGACAGTTGGTACGTGCATTTGTACAACAGGTGTATAGCGCATGTACAATCGTAGGAATGTATCTTCCCTCCTGTCAAAAAGGCACACTAAATTGTCCAACGACAGTGTGTCGCAATGGTACATATCTCGTAGGCACATGTCCTACTGGTGTATTCACCATATTAGGGTTAATAGGTGGCTGGTTACCCCCATTGGATATAACAATATGTGTGTTGGAATCAACCATATCATTTCCATTCATAATATTAGGATCCATTAATTTGTTACTCAACAAACAAACAGAGGAATACGTATCAATCACTGATATAATAAGAAACTAGCTTTAAGATTTTGAAACCATATGCGATCAGTACATATAAATAAGTGCGTGCGTGCAAATAATAGATATACAAATAACCGCGAATAAACAAAAAAAGATATGAACGAAGAGGTTCTCGAGTCCAATCGTATAAATGTCTCCTTAAAGCTATTTCGCCTCACCGTATGTAGGAGTCGATAGCCGCCCATGATAAAGCGAGAAGACGGCGATGTTACGCGAATAACACCTTCAGCAAACTAGAAAGAAGCAAGAAACTATCACTGTAACAGAGAGAGCAGGGTTTTTGTTGAGGAGGTGACTGTGTTTGTGTGTATCGAATGAATGAAAAACCCTAAGCCTTATGCGATATTATATAGGCTGGAGAAAACGTGTGTGCTACTCCACGTATAATTAATTAGACGCGTTAATTAATTAGTTGGTTAATATATCAAATCCGTATTTGACTCAAATTTACTATTTTGCCAAATCAATTATAATAATTCGTATTTAAAAATGAATAAAATATTTAAGAGCCCAAACCCAGGGGAAATTAAATTTAGCAAAACTAGCCCATGATTATTCGGGCTAATTTTCTGCTACATTTGTGTCCCCATGTTGCACATGCGGACAAGCCCAAGGCTTTCGAAACCTCGGAAGCAGGTTGCAGACATGGGCAAGCCGAAGGCTTCAACAAAAAAGAAAAGAGAATAATCTCTTCATATGTTAAGAGGAAACGCACACACACACACGAGATTCAATTTATCAATACGAAATACACACAAAACATATGTGGCGCGGAAAACCCACTTCCCAACTTGTATTATTAATCCAAATAATTTTCAATAATACAATGAAACATTAACACATCAATGGTGTTCAAACTAAACCTTGAGTCAACCAATCCTCAAGAATCTCCCGCATGATTCCAAAGACAGCTATATCTATTAAGAATACATATCAAACACAATAAGACTATGTTATATAGCCATTACAGAATTTATCCAACAAGATATACCTAATCTAAGTACAATAATAATTGTCTACTCATACAATTATTATCCAATCAGTTCATGACAATAATTATCTACCCATACAATTGTTATCCAATCCCATATGATATTAATTGTTTACACGAATAATTATTACCCAATTCAATTATGTCTTGTATCACCAATCCCAACCAATCACATTGGGTTAAAACTCAACATCACAAGCTCCCTCTCGGTATCTAAGTAAGGAGTGCCCCCCTTTAGGGCCTTTAGATCTCGTTCTCTTTTTGACCAATTCCGCTCTATCGCCGAGCGGCTCTACTAACTTGTTCGCGATTTCCCGACGTTGCTTGAACCAAATTAAATCAAATTTACTATTACGCAAAATTAATTATAATAATTCGTATTCAAAAACGAATAAAATATTTAAGAGCCCAAACCCAGTGAAAATTAAATTTAGCAAAACTAGTTTGTGATTATCCGGGCCAATTTTATGCTATTCATGTCCACGGGTAAGACCATGGCTCCAAAGCCCTGGAAGCACATCACACACGCAGGCAAGCCCAAGTCTTCCGAAGCTTTGGAATCCCCCTCAAAATCCCACGATTAGGACCCCCTTGCCCACGCACGTAGGTGTTGGAGCAATACATAAGTAATACATTTGAATACAACATAAGTGTTCTGCTATGTAATAACCCGAATTTTTGGGACTGTAAAATGATGAATGAATAGTAATCATGTCGGTTGAGGAAAAACTTTTTATCCCATACTATATTTGGGTATGTAAATTAAGTTTCCGAGTTGATATTATGCTTATACGTACCAAATAAGTGTATGTAAAAGCCGTTAGTTTTCGCAGGAAACCAATATTTCAAAACGACCTTATTTTACGAACTATCAAGGAATACGAAAATCACATTACGATCAAGGATTTAAAATCTTATGAATAAAACCCAAGTACAAGATTACAAAATATAAGAATTTATAAGAAAAGATTACCTCGCGAATCACTTACGATGATTTATCACGATTACGAGAAAGCGACCAAGTGAATACGTAAGTGAATCAACAAACATAATAAACCTATGCAACTTTCCATGCAAGCCATGCAAACCATGCAAATTAGTTAACATATGCAATCAAGGATTGATAATCAAATAGTCATCTAGTTAAGTAGCATAGTAATGTGATGGGATGAATAGTTGAAAGCATGACGATGGAAGTACTTGGCTAGCATCTAGCCTTAGAAAAATCATGCTTCTTGATTATTACAAGTTATATACATATCTAAAGGACACAAATATAAGCCAACACATCAAGTACAAAGCAAGCAACCAAGAAGCTTTCTCTCCCCCTCCCACAAGAGCACCATTTGGCCCTTCTTCATAAAGGAAGAAATCAAAATTCAAAATTTGAGCTCAAGCCATGGGAAAATTCCACAATTAATTACCAAACTTCTTTATTATCATAAGGTAAGATAAATCTTTCGTGCCATTCTATTGAGTTTTTCTTAGGTAAACAAAATGATAAAGATGATGATGAATAGTAACCAAATAGTAACTTTAAGTATTTTTGTTAATTTCTTGGAGAATCTAGGATCTTTAAGCACATCTAAAAGCATACCAAGCATAATACATCCAATGAGAACCTTCCAAGAACCCAATAAAGGTATAAAATCTTCTTTCAAACATTGTTTAAGTGTTAAATCAGTTGAGGATTACAATTTCAAAAATTTATTTTAAATAGAATTATTTGAGGTTTATTTATTTAATAATTATTATTTAATTAAAAAAATTTATTAAATGATTTAATATGATTTAAAAATCATAAATCCCACTTTCAAATATTTTCTAATTTTCAGAAAATCTTTTTATTATCATCCAATCTTCGAAAAATATTATTTCAGTCTATTTTAACTAATTTGATGATTATGTCAAAATAAACCCCCCTTAAATATTTATTTATTTACAACGGTCAACTCACATTATCTTAGTATTTCCTCCGGAAATTTTCGGAAGTACATAAATACATGTATGAGATGGGTTGTGCCTATCAACAACCAAAAATGCTTGGAGAACTTCGATATAGTTCGAGTTCCAAATATATGATAGGATTCTTAAAGGATTAGGATGGGTAGACTTCAGTACTTCGTGTATTAGAGCGACTACTGGTGTGCCACATGTAAACATGTGAAGTATGTGGAAAGCCTGGATGTATGGGCTACACATAATATGCCTGAATGCGGCAAGAGTGACAACTGGATATATGGGAGTCGTCCTTTTACTTGTAGAGAACAATAAATAGTTACCATTATACGACTGATCATTGTATCTCGGGGGCTCAGGTGAATATCCTATTCTTCCAATTGAAATTGATATGCAATACCGTAACCCAAACCTAGGTTCTGGGTTTACTAGAAAGGTATTCGCCGATTAATTAAGTCAATCAAAGATATTGTTTCGAAATGAGGTGTATATCACCACGAAAACTACTTTCGAATAAATACATATTCTTATACGGATTAATATAATTTTTTTGACAGTCTTTTCACACTGTTGATTATTATGTTGGGCAATATAACTCACACTTGTTTTCTTAAAATGTCACAATACAACAATTAACCAAGATGCCGACCAGAAAGCTAACAGCCCGGAAGCGCGTGGGAAATGGGCAGTTTTTCCATATGTTGTTTGGAGCAGTGCCACAGGTAGAGCGTATGAGTTAGATTATTTTTCAGTTGTTTTTAGTTCGGCTCTTATATAAGTATGACCTATGTAATCTAATTATGAACAAGCATTTATTTGACCGCCGATCTAACCTTAAATAGAGGTTACATCCGTGACAAGACTTAATTACCTTTGGTTTGTAATAATTATGATTTTTGGATTTCAAGACTCTAGTAATGTAACTATTTTCGTTCCTAAGACAATAACCTGTGTGTGTATAATCGTAAGTGTGGAGTCGTAAATGCGTAAGTATTTATATTGTTATTCAAGATAAGTGTTAAAACATAATTCAAGACGGCGTGACCTCCTAAATCTCTGACCTCGGATTTGGGGCGTCACCTGCTATATAAATTATGTATGGTCTTGTGGGACTTTCATTTCTTCCACAAATTTCCACTACTAAGAGATTAACTTTGAATCATCATATCTCATTCATCTCTTAGTCATTTTAAATAATTTAAAGTATTCCGGAAAGTTTTCTCGAAAAAGAATGCATTCCAAATATCACTCGTTACGGGCATACAACATTTATCCACTCAATTATGACTCAGATTGACTTGAAAATATTGTACTGCCGCCCGCATTTTCTAACACAATTTAGTTGAGATGAGAACTTAACATACAGCTTGCTTTTACATTGTTCTATTCTTCATTTGTTAAGCCCATTTAAACAAATTCTTACATTAATGTATCTTTTAAAGTTGCTTCGCCTTTTACTTATATACTTTAACAAGATCTGTCAGCTGCCTAAATTAGAAATTTTAAAAATGTTATTACCGATGATAACAAGGTATATATATTTCTCTCAGATAAGCAGAGAGTTACTCTATTACATGGTCCAATATACATGAAATTGATGCCTTCAACTAGAATCACATAGCAACTGTTAATTTTTTTACAGTTAAGATAAACTAGAACATTGAGGGAATACATGCTGAGTAGGTTAATCTTTGTATACAAAGACGGAGGGGTATTGATTTCGATATAATTAAATGGAGACAGGAAGGATACTTTGTTCGTGTCTAAAGAAGTTACCAGGATCCACCACAGTTTTGATTTTAACCAACCTGTCAAAATTATTCTTGAAGTACCGTTTCCCCCATGTACTTGCTTGTTGGTAACTTGTCGGGCCTCTGAGATTGTTGCTTCCCAACCACAGGTTAACATAATTAACATATGAACTTCTTGGATTCTTTGTAACGTAAGGAGTCAAATACGTTGTCAAGCTTCTAATCCATTCGATACGCTCAGCTTCATCTGTATCAGTTTCTGCAAACATGTTAAATTTGAACAAGGTTCCAGCTCTGTAAGGGAATGGAAGTGCAGACTCCGAAATTTCATCCATCCTTCCTCCGTAGGGTGTAAACTGTAGAGTTGCTTTTTGTGGCGGCAGTTTGTACATCATTTCCCACAAACCTTCCAACCCTTCTATAGGAATTGGTGCTTGAGTGAAGTCATTATTTGATTTAAAAGCTGGCCGAGGTAGAATTGTTAGATTGAGCAGTATTTCAGGAGGCGTGAATAATTCAAAACCTGAGAAGTACACTGTCGACTGAAGCCAGCTTACTTCAAAACAATCTTCTCTTACTATACCAAGCTCTGGGAACTGTTCTTGCATCACAGAGAGCATCTTATCAACTCCGTTTAGGTATAAGGCTTCAAATAGGAAGATCATGGTTCTCTTATCTGAACGAGGACTGGCACTGCTCACAATACTCTGTGCATCGGCCTTGATTAGCAGCTCTTTTGGCAACTTGGTTGCAACAGATTGGTATTTATGAAAAATGTTTGTCAAGTTTTGTTCCACAGTTCTGAATACTTTAAAGACCGTCACAATTTTAGGAACTGGAACTAGTCTTACTTTCCAGGAAAGAACAACTCCGAAGCTACCACCACCACCTCCTCTAATGGCCCAGAACCAATCCTCGCCCATTGACTTCCGATCTAGAATTCTACCGTTGGCATCGATCAAGCTAGCATCAATCACGTGATCAGCAGCAAGTCCGTATTTTCGCATCAGCATGCCATAACCCCCTCCACTTAAAAGTCCCCCAACACCCACATTCGCCCATAAACCAGATGGAAATCCAAGCGTATCACTTTTTTCTCCAATCCTGTAGTAAAGTTCTCCATTTGTCAAACCAGAACCAACCCACGCAGTACCCGTTTCAGCATCAAAACTAAATGTTTTGAGATTAACAATATCAAGTATCACGAACGGAAGTGGAGAAACATAAGAAAGGCCTTCAAAACTATGACCACCACTCCGAATTCTCATTTGCAGATCCTTTTTCTTGGAGCAATAAATCACAGCTTGGATCTGCGATTTGCTCACCGGTCTAACAATGACTAGAGGTTTAGGCGTTTCAGGCTTTGCAAAACGCAAATTGTTAATAGTGGAGAGCAATGTTTGAGTGAAATTAGAGTTTTGCTTGGTGTATACAACTTTCGAAATATCATCAGAGAAACGGTCGAGGCACTTGACGAATTTTTCCGAAGATTTTTCGTCTTTTAACAATGCAGATGATGTTACATATGAAAATGCTAACATCAAAACCACAAAAGATATAGAAAAGCTACTCTTCATCTGGGGATATTGCTACAATAGAGGCCTGCAAGTGTTTGATATGATAAATTGACGAGAACTGCATGGTATTTATAGTGCATGAAGTACAATAAAATAATAAAAGCAGTTAAGATATATGCATAGTTGACAACATGGACATGTAATGCATAAAATTTTATCCTGAGAAATGTCAACTTTGTAGCTTGCAAAATGTCTAAGAGCCTCGTACCTAAATTTAGTTTAAGGATGTCAACCTGTTCATCCGTTTAATTTAAGTTACGACTCCGGGTAATGCGAAGGCATGTTGAATTTGTCCACAAGTATTAATAAAATTTTAGCCATACTTTTAAAAAATATTTATAAAATCATGTAATACAAAATCCTTATTTAATTGATAAATATTTATAATTAAGAATATTTATTGTCTAAATTAATATAGCCATTTAGCAACGGGACACGTCATTAAAGGCGTTAATATTGTCAAATTTATCACATCCAATTAATCTGAGATAATAAACACTCATAGTTCTGTTCACTATTCAATTCGGTTAATTATCAAGTAGTTCACTTACTGCGTCCAAATGTATCAAGTGAGTCACTGATTACAAAACAGACTCAAATGAGTCACTTATTTGAAAATTTATATAAAAAATATCACTCTATTATTAGTCAAATTTTTAAAAGTATTATAAATTTAGTTTCACACATTTTTTATTAATGATATTACATCCAAATAAAAGATTCTCGGTTCTAGTATTTTAAATAATATTTTTAGATTTTTAAAAATTTATCTACTATTTATTTTTATTTAAATTAAATAAAAAAATCAAAATAATTAAAAAATAAATATTGTTAAAATTTTAAAAATCTAACAATATTATCTAAAATAGTAGAACTCAGAACCTTTCATTTGGATGTAATATCATTCATAAAAAATGTGCGAAACTCAATATATAATACTTTTAAGAATTTCGATTAACAATACAGTGATATTTTGTATATAAATTTTCAAATGAATGACTCATTTGAGTTCGTTTTGTAATCAGTGACTTACTTGATACATTTGGACGCAATAAGTGACCTATATGATAATTGACCCCTATTCAATTTACACGTTTTCAAGCAAAATTTGATTCAATAATAATCACTTAAAATTGCCCATTGTTGTAAAATTAAATTAGGGTTTATTAGTATTTAATATCAGGGTTTGTGAGATTCAAGTTTTTATGACTGTTCTCACGGTGGAGACTGACTGTCCTCGCAAGATGCCTACGTATCTCTGATTTGTAGAGAATCAAGCCAAAAAAGTAATTTTAGGTTGAGAGGCAGAGCCCTTTATATAGAGATAAGTCTAGGGTTAGACTGATGTTGGGAGACTTGGTGGACAAGTCTCCAAATTAGATGGTAATTCAGACCTATGTAAGGTAACAAATTCTAGATCCTTCCCTGTAGGAGTTAGTGTCCAAGTTGGACGTCATGTCTTTACTCTTTTAGCCGTATTGAGCCTAGTCCATCAACATCTCACGTTCGTGGACCCTGACGACTTCTGCTAGTGGATTTTGACTACTTATGTTGTGTTTAGTGTGTTACGAGTCTAGACCAGCTTAGTTTGTTTTGGACTTTGGACAGTAATTCCAAGCGTAATTAATGTGACATTTAATGTGTCTTTAGGATGTATTTTCTATCCATATTATTTGCCCTTAACTTCCAGGAAGACTACTCGAGTTTTCGTGAAACTTATAATGGTTTATTCGCGGCTCTGGGTACTTTCGGCCCTTCATGGGTATCGGCCCTTCATGGGTGTCGTCATTTTATCGTAAAGTGTGAAGCGACCTATACGTTAACAACAACTTATATAGTGTGAGCATACACACTTAGGGCCTTTGCACAGGCTAATCGAATAGTGTTTGACACTTAACAGTCCTAATAGGGACTAAAAAGTGAGCGTTTATCACCCCTTAAACTTCATCAAGGTTAATTATAGGGTGAAAGCTGCTAATAGGCCCTAATCGGGGCTAATCGGCCCTAAACGGGGCTAATTTCCATGTATAAACTGCTAATTAGCCTTAAAATCGCTTAATTTTAAGTTAGAGTATGCTAATTTGCCTTAATCGAGGCTAATCTACCATAATCGAGGCTAATTGGTCTTAATCAGGACTAAATAGTCTGCATAAGCCACTAATTATCCCTAATTCATGTTAATCCTGTGCACGAATAAGTTAAATGGCTCTAATCTGGGCTAATTATATCACACAAACCACTAATTACCCTGGGTTTAGGTTAATTACGTGTAATATACACTAATTACGTGTAATATACACCAATCGACCCTCACTATGCCATAGATGGCCTAACCTTACATTTGGGCAGGGTGTTACCTTAGAGTATGTTACTATATGTATGAAATTTTCACCCTATCACAACACCTGCACTAGGGGGTTACCAAAGCTATGAATCTATGTTGCCATAGATCACTAAGGTGTTAAGGAGAGTAACATGAGAGAATATGTTGATATAGACTATAGACTAAAATATTATTTTTAATTATTTAACTTCAATCAAATTTATCTTTAAAAGTAATTGATTTGAATAAAATAATTTATGAATTTTCCTAGATAGTTAGAGTCTTCCAAATAAATTAATTACACATATCTTATAAATTTTCAAATATTTCATTTCCATATAAAATTTAAAATATTAAAATATTAATAATTTTATATATTCAAATTTACTTAGTATAATAAATAGCATTTTTAATTGAAATCACCAAAGCGTTTATAATGAAAATTAAGAGCATGTAATAAATATAAATTTTTACAAATCTCCTAACTTTAATATGATTTTCAAAATAATTACAATATATAAAATTCATAAAAAGATTATTATATTTGTAATTTTTTGAAATAAAAAAGAAAGTCAATAAAAAAATGGGCTAGTGGGCTGAATTGTAGAAAGCGACAATTGAAATTTTGGGGCAAAAAAGAAAGAGGGAAATCTCTGTGGTCAAAGAGTGCAATCCACCCTCAGTTATCTCTCTATCCACACTCTCTATCTCTCTCGACCCTCTCTCTCAGTCACGCTCAATTAGGGTTTAAACAATTTGAGTTCGGGCAAGATTTGAGTTTGATTCAATGTTTGGGGTTCAATTAGGGTTTCACCTAGGTTTAGATTCAATTCAAGCGGTTCAATGAGACTAATTTTGGGTTCAATTAAGGTATGGTATAACACCCTCCAAATCCGGGGTATAGATTTGGGGCATTATTTACACTAACTACTCACTAAACCTGTACAAGCAAGATATAAATAAAATAATTACCCCGAACTACTACTACTCAGGATCTTTTCAAGGTAAAGGATTGAAAACAAGAACCACAAACCAACTTTATTACAAACCAGTTTAAAATATCTATCTCAAGAACTCGCTTTATTACAAAACATTATTTTAATTACATTTTAAACTAAACAACTTTTTATTCAAACTATCACTATTGCTTATCCTACTACACCTGATCTGGTTACTCAAAGCTCTTTTTTGGGATAGGGACAAACACCATTGGTATAAGAGGGTCCCGCTGCTTGACTCGCTTCTTGACTACTCGGGTTCTGATGGGTTTCATTCTCAATCTTAACTGAAAAACAATGTGAATAACTATAACGACTCGTGTATTCTTTTTGAATTATTTAATTGTGTAGTTATGGAAATTATTAAATAAATAAGATATGTGTGTTGGTTTTGATCGCTATGTGTTGTTTGATTATGATCCACATGTGCTTTACAGTGTACCGGGTTGTCCGCGCGATTAAATTATGGAATCGTATTGAATTGTTTTCACTTTCAAAAGTGGATTAAGTGCGAATTTATTTGCATAAATATTGGGAATGTTTCTAAAATTATTTTTATGATTTTATAATTATAATAATTATTTTTAGGAATTTACAAAATTGAGAAATCAATATTTTATTTATTATTTATCTTTAAATGATTTTCTGATTGCTTTTATTTATAAAGTCCATATTTAATTCTAAAATTCTTCAAAAATTATGAAACTCATATTTATTTAAGTTTGGAATATTCCGAGAATTTTAAAATTATTTTGGAAATTTTCGGGATCAATTTCACCCGCGCGTTGTTTCGCTTAATTGTTAAAAAGCGGATATAAAGTGCACTTCGAAAATTATTCTAAAATTTTAAAAATTACGTTTTTATAAACTTCAGGATATTTCTAACATTTTAAGACTATTTCCGTGACTTTCTGAAATAATTTGAAGTACAGCTCGGATCATTAATTGTTAAATGTGGATATGAGTTACATTTCAAATATACTTTGAAAATTATGAAAAATTTATTTTTAATAATTATGAATTATTTGTGATATTTTAAAACTATTTTGGTAATTTTAGTGTAAAATTTTACCCATAAAATTGTTCGCTATTTTGCAAAATGCGAACAAAATCGGGGATTATAGTACAAACCAGGACACGTGTTTGGTTTATATGTATTAACTTGAAACGTGGCAATTCCTCATAGTGGGTCTTAAGTATTGCTGTGGTGGAACAAAAATTAAAAACAAGGGCAACAACAACCCCTGTTCCCCATTTTTCCCCCATCCCCTGTATATCTCTCGGGTCTCCATCTCTCGATTACTTTCCCTCTCGAATCTCTCAAGGCCTTTCTTCATTCCTGTTTTATCGAGCTTTCTGCGTTCTTCCCTCTCCTGTGTTCACCGGATTGGTGAGTTCGCCGATTGCTTTCCTTTTTCCGGCCATCTCTGTTCTCGGTTGTAATTATTCCACTTGGTTATTGATTGTATATATATGTACAAGTTGTGCGTATGTATGTGTGCAGTCGATTGTGGTGCTTGGAGTTGTTGTCACCGGCTGTTTGCGTTTCTGGCTGTGTTAATTTAATTCCCGACCCACGAGAGTGTGCGTGGGGGTTGATTTTGTTAGCTGCCAGTAATTCAAAGGCTGGGTGGTGATTTTCGTTTAATTCAATGACTGCTTTTGTGATTTCATGAATTTTAACTTCTAATTTTCGAATTATTTTGAGAATCTCAATCGGTGAAAATTCGCGATGGAAATCCGAATCATTCGGTACCCGCGAATTTTTGCCGCCGTCGGCTCGACCGTGATGAATCATTTCTGAGTCCTACAAAAAAAATATATAAACATGCGAATAATAATAATTTGTAAATTTTATTTTTAGAATATTGAAATAAAAGTAAAAGCTAAATATTCAGTTTTGAGATTGTTGGATGCATGATTAGTTTGGACTATAATTGATTGATTGTTGGGTTGTGGTTGATTGAGACGTCGATACTGTGTTCGACGGGTAGTCCGATAAATAAAGGAGACGCTGCCCGATTTCCAGGAAACTGAACTACGTAAATACATGAACGTATCCGATGACTATCGGGACGTCGAGTGACTATATATGGTATATCTGTGTGTTTTATACGAAACTTGATTGTACGATGTGATAAAATACTTTTCCAAATCGATAACCCTGATTTCATAAATAAAGAATATATGTATTTTCCAAAATGAACACTGAACCGATCTTCGAGATTTTGAACTCTATTTGTTGCGTGTGTTAATATAATATTCATAATTACGAGTCGGGCTTGAATACCGTTGGGTAAGAATTAGTATCAAGGATATGTCAAGCATACCTAGACGTCTAACATAGGGTATTTCGACCCTGTAGGTTATAATTGGGAACACTGAAAGTGGATGATGAACTAAAGATAACCTAGCAATCAGTCGACGAGCTCAGTAGAGTTTCAACAGAAAAACCTGAGTGTCGAAGTCGAATCCGATGGGATCTAGTGGTTGGACGTTAAAGCCTGGTTGGATCAGAATTGATCAGTAGTAGTTGAAAAGCCTGTAAGGCAAGTATTTCTGAACTTTTCTTCAAGATATATTACCAATGTTTTTGAACTGTTTCATAACATGTGGCTATTATTAAACATAACTCCTGTTTTATAATGCAAGTGCTTTAAACCATTTAACTTTGTACCCTGATTTTTCTTGATCTTGAGCCATAAGCTTTCTTCTTTATAAACCATCCTTTGTTGATCCTCAGACACCAAACTACACAAATATGATACTACACCCCAAATGTATAACTACCAAACACCAAACACTGGAAGAAAATTGTTTGAAAACACAGAAACCTTTATACTGCAACCATTCTTTATACCATCAACGAACTATACTTTGAAAAATCATTTCTGACCTAATACCGGATGCTGGTACAAATTGAAAACCATTTCCTATACATACCCTGAAATTCCCTTGAGATATCAATAAGCCTCCTTATGCTTTTATTCAAGTGTTTAACTATTGTTGATTATGAACTTGCTTTATTGAATTATACCGTTTATCATATTGAACTGCGTTAGGATTGGATAGTTTTTATATATGTGGACCAAATTCGTGGTCAGACCATACCAATGGTCAAGTTAGGCCAATGTGTGCCTTGGATCCAGTAATTAGAGCAGTGTTGTGTGCTTGCTCGGGGTTAGTGCGTGACTGATCAGCAGCCTAACCTTGGTTTTTAAAAATTAAAATGAATATCCAATTCTAATGATTAGTTAAAAAGAAACTTGATTCCTTTGAATCATCTCATTTGATTATTGTCTAACCTCAGTTATCACTATTACAACTTGCTGAGCTAGTTAGCTCACCCTTGCGATTCTTTTATATATTTTACAGTTGAAAATAATATGGATGATAGTGAAGTTCCTCAGTCCAAAGTGCGGGCTAAGGTTCCAGTTGAGTTGAATCGAGCTAGCAGAAGCTTCATGCGGTATTGAGATAGTCAGATTGTATGAATGATTTTATTATCAATTGTAAGTTAAATTAGTTGGGATTTGGTACGATGTAATAATTAAGGTTGTAGCTTATTTTCATACTTTAACCTGTTGCGATCCGTGGTTTTGTGAAGCAGGGTCATTATAAATACTATTTATTATACAGGTTGATATATTGTGATTGTATTGTGGACCCCAAACTTCTGACCCGGGTTTGGAGGGTGCCACAGGTTGGTATCAGAGCTACAGGTTATAAGTCACTGAAACAAGCCTAGATTGTCGGGATTGGGTAGAGGGTTAGGATTAGGAATAGGAAACAGAAAGATAAGATGTTGTGAGGTTGAGTGCGATTGTATAGTAGGTCTTCGGCACGGTTCGTATTGCGATTTGGGATTCTTAGCTTGCGACGTGATTTCCAGACAACGGCAATGACAGATCCTGATTTTCCTATATCATCTGATCGTTTGGAGCTTCTCGTTCAAGGATCGTCATCTTCTCTCAGATTGGAACTGCACCTTGTTTCTCCACCAGTATTAACGACACTACCTTCTGTTATAACGATTGCGCTTCTTCAAGCTATTCTACGCTACTTTTCCACCTTTTGATATGAGATTACTTCCTCAAGGACCTCCATCTGTTTATTCTTGTTTCACTGGACATTCGGTTGTGAGCGTATCTCTTTAGTTTACCCTACATCCTGTTCTATACCCCTAGTTTAGAACTTGTCCTATGAAGCAATTGTACCTACAAGGATGGATTCGAGAACTACAGTAAATGGTGAGTGCTTGAGTTATAAATAAAGGGGAGACGAAATTTAGAGAGGAGATTTAAGTGTTTCAGAGGATAGTTGTTATCGGGTTAAAAGAAGCCCTTAGTGACTAAGCCACCCATGAATAAGTATGGGATGAACCAGGTGAATTTTGAAAGAGTAAGAGATAAAAGTATAAACCTGGGATTTTTGTGAAATTAAATGACGATGATATGATAAATGCGATATGTAAAGTAATAATGTGATGTGATATGCGCAAACCTTGTTCTATGAAATAGACTTATTGATTACTGAATAGCCAGTTTTACTTAACTACTGCAACAGTAATGTTGGGAGTATCACCAGTATGGAAGCTCGGATGTGAAGCTATGAGTAAGATAACATGCAATGACAATTGAAGTTTTTGTAGATTAAAGAAGGCAAATGGACCCGATGAAGAAGAAAAGGTAGATTGGAGTGAACGAACTTTTATGTAATTATTTCTTTAATATGGTACCTTGTTATAGGTCGGAAGGACAACAGTCAACTCATATAGTAAGGACAACCAGGTTTGTGACTTTCCAAACTTTTTAAACAAGTTTTCGAAAAAGATTTTCCTTTACAAATTTCTACAAGCCTTTTCGAATAAAATGATTTTTAAATATTGGTTGTCAAGTTACTAATTGAGTTTCTTATTTATTAGAAAGCCCGGATTACCTGGAAGAATGCTGTTTCAGACTTAGTATTGTTAATTCAGAGGACAAAATAATCCGCGATTATGAAGAAGTTGGTTATTCTCAACAGAAAGGTACAAATATTGTTTGATAAGATTAACAACAGAATCAGTGTACGAAGCAATTACTCATCTAATTACAGAATTATCCAAGTTCAAAGAGTTCATTGATCTAACAAAAGTCTGAGTGTGACTGGAGGAGATTGAGAAGATTTCCAGATTTCCTAAAATGAAGAATATTATTAACACAGGGATCGCTATGTTGAATGCTTCGGAGTTATTCTAAATTGAAAAAGGAAACTCGAGGTTGTCTGGTGGGGACGTCATTATGATTGAGTTGTTAAAGTATTATATGTAAAGGTGTGATGTTAAAGACGCAAGACTTAACAAGTAAGAATCTACCATAATGCTTAATTTGCAAAAGCATTTCAGCGTACTTTCTAAAGTTGTTATACGATACAATTGGGATATGATTGAACAAGCTCGGAAGAGGAATACAAGTGAAATGTGGATGGTGACTAATGGTATCGTTCTAGTTTTCAATATGAAAACATATATTTCTTCTCAATTCCTAAAAATGTATGAACTTCTTTTCTCAAACAAACTCTTTTCTATGATATCGAAAAGGAGGATATCTCATTCCTTTCAAATTTAATTGCTTTCCTCAAGTTTTTCTTTCGGATTGGGACAAACAGTGTTATGGTGAGACACTTTGTCTGAATGACGAGGAGTCGGGTGGGACGCCACCTAATCATATGCTGTATGCCATATGGTACGAAAGACTGGCCATCTTAAGTACCAATGTGGTTGTCTCATTCATATTCAAATCCTTATTTCCTCTTTCTTTTCAACACTAATTTTTGTTGAATTTTGAATCTTTCTAGTCATTTCGTTGTATTGTCGTTCCTTGTAAGAAGTTTTCAAACAGAAATTAACGTATCCTGAATCAAGTGTACGAAGTTCCATCTACGTCTTATGCATGGGAAGGAAATAAGGGCACTTGGCGAGGATTGCAAATCACTAGCCCCAGTCAGGGATGCACTAAGAATTAAGGGAATCTACTCCAATTAGGATACGTCTTCGAGAACAAGATATGCGACTTTCCTGTGAAATATGTTGTTCAAATCACGGACGTGACAACATGGATGACAATGGTAAGTACCTTATGCGTTAAAGTATTAAAAGATGTGAGAGAAACTTAATTGTTTATCTCTCAAGGTTTTGTAGATGAGATGAATTACCCTGTTGAATTGATAAGATTGTGATTGAAAGACTAGCAAGTCAAGAACGTGTAGTTGTTAAAATAAGTGAGTACCAATGGTGAAATTGAACTTTCTGGAAATAAGTTGTGTAGAATTGATATCCTGGAAGGTAAGAGGATTTGATATTATTCTGAGGAATGGATTGACTATTAAAGCGTGATGTCCAGAAAGACCATCGTGACGAAAAGATAATTCTGAGGATGCCAAATGAGAAGGTGAGGAGGTTCAGAAGATAAAAGAAGGTAACGAATTTGTTAATGATAACTACGGTGATCAAGATATGAGCATTATGGTGATTATGGAATACATAAAAGTCGGAAGCAAACAAAGTATGAAGATTTTTATAGTAATTAAGGAGTTTCAAGATATGTTTTTGGATGAATTATCAACATTTCCTTCGGATATAGAAATTGAGTTCGTGACTGATTTAGCACCTGAAATGAAGCCAGTGTCCAAGGCCCCGCACAGAATGGCGCCAGTTAAAGTGAAGGAGTTAGCAAAGTGAATGCAAGAAATGCTAGAAGAAGAAACGATTAGACGTAGGGTACCCCATAAGGTGCACCGGTATTAATTACTAATAAGAAAGATGGAAGTATGAGATTATGCGTCGACTAGCGAAAGTTCAACAAGTTTACTATCAAGAGAAAGTATCTGTTACATTGACCCAATGACTTGTTTGACCAAACGAAGGAAGCAAAGTATTTTTATAAGACTGATTTAAGATTTGGTATGTCGCCAATTAAAGAATTAAACCTATGGACGTATTAAAGAAAATTTTCAGAACCAAGTACTGTTTTCGTATTGTCATTAACCAATATACCAGTAATATTTGAATTGGATGGACAACACCTTTAAGGAATAAAGAAAGGTCAAAATGTACCAATAAAACTAAGGAGTTCTACCATGGACCAATTATTATTGAAAATTGGTGCAAGATTTCTTGGAAGTTGCAATACCTTGGACGAAGCTAACCGGGAAAAGCAAGAAGTTTTGTGAAATGGAGAAGGATGAAGGGAAAGGTTTGCGGAATTAAATGAAAGAATGGTTTCAGCACTTGTTTTATCAATTTAAAAGTATCAATGAGGTTTGGTAGTTTATCGTGATGCTTCTCATTAGGGAATAGGAAGTGTGTTGATGCAGCACAACAGAGTTATTGTAGATGCATCCAGACAACCGAAACCTTATGAGCAGAAGTATCCTACCCATAATATGGGATTAATAGTAATAATATTTATTTTGAAAGATTGGGAAACACGATATGTATGGAGAAAGGTGTAAGATCTATACGGACTATAAGAAGTTGAAGTATGTATTCACGAGGAAAAGTAAAGATAGAGGAAGGTGATAAACAAAAAGGAGAGAAAGAACATAGAGACTACATCAGAAGGATTAACTATAGATTTATCGACGTTAGAATTGGAAGCTAAAGTTCATAATCTAAAAGGAAGAAAGATGGATAGTGTGACCTTTCAGTTGAACTTGTGAAGGGAAAGATAAAATGTAAAGAGAAGATAATGGATCACGATGTTAGTAGTTAGAAAAAGGAAATTTATGCGCCAAGGAAGACGATCACGATATCTCCAGATTTTCTTCCAGCACTTGAATGCTATAAATAGAAGAATTAAGAAATAAGATTCCACATGGAATTCACAATATTAAGTATCTAATTAGTGAAGAGACGCCAAGATATATGGAAATTTAAAGAAAAATAGTAATAACCAATTATAAGAAGGAAATTTCAAGATAGATCAGGAGGTGTTGGACATGTCGAAGAGTTAAGACGAAGTATGGGAAAGCCTAGTGGATAAGGCAGACCCAGGAAGTGACTTTATGACTTTACAAGAGGCGAATCGTGAAGTGGGAGTTTAGCAAACAATGCATAAGAATAAGTGACCCCTATAAAGAATTAATTTCTTACGAGACCTAATTCAAGCAATATATTATATCTCGAGGATTAACATAAGATCCAACCTGAGGAATATATCAGAGATTACGATTAAAGTGAGTTAAGAGCATTGCAAGCTCTGGTGATATTATGTGAAATGACGAGTGTATCAGGTGGCTATAAGGAATTAAGGAACGTGGTGTATAAGGAGTACTTGGATAAGAAAACTGTATTTATTGATAACATCCTCAGTTACTTAAAGAATAAAAAAGTCTGCGTGGGATGTCCAAGGATTTTCTCCAAAGATCATAAGGAAAGCAACTATACGTTGAATCTTCAAGGATGGAATTTTGACTAAGGTTAACAACAGATTCTGAATTAATCCGTTAACAACCACCTAAGCAAAACTATATAGTAACGGATGTTTTAAGCCGGCAGAAAGGATTGGATGTAATTAAGACCATCAAGGATTAATAAACGAATTAGAAAGAGTGAAATCTGAAGTTCAAATATTTAAAAATAACAGTACATGAAAATATGAGATTACTTTTCAGCTTTAACTGATGAAAAAGGGTAAGAGATGTTTAAATATTTGGAAACCAAGTTGAAAATGAGCACCGCCTATCATCCTTCAACGGAGAGTTAAAGTACGGAAGTGATGCAGGAAATGTAAGATATGTGAAAAAAATGAGTTTTAAGGAAACACTGGAACGATCATTTATCAGTAATGTCAGCTTTGGAATGCCACTGTATCAAGCTTCGTGTGAACGCAAGTGTAGGTCCCCATTTCTATTAGAATAAATCGGGAGAAAGAAAGTTGTTAAATCCTAAGTTAAATCGGCACGCCAAGAGCGTAGTATTATTAGTTGAAGCAGCTCGGAGTAGACAAAGAAAGAAAATGAAATTGTATTGAGAGAAGGTATGAGTATAGAAATAGGACCAGTAGTATTAGTAAAAGGGTCGTCTTACAAGAGATTGGATAAGTTTGAATAGAAGGGACAAGCTAAGTCCTAAAATTAGTAAACCATTTGAGGCATTGATAAATATAGATAAAGTTATTGATAAATGATATGACCGTCACACCAGTGTGCATATCTAATGTATTTTACTTGTCAATATTAAAGCAATAAGTATCTGATTTGAACTAAGTAGGAGCCAATGGACTCTTGTCCAAGTTTATTTTACAAAGAGTGATCAATCCAAACTCTTGATCGTTAAAGGCAAGTTATTGGAAATGAGTGTATATTTATAGCAAGTACGTTTGAAATCCTCGAGTAGAAGAGTCTACTTGGAAATTAGAGTCAGATATGCTTGACAGATATCCTCACTTGTGTAATTAAACCAGATTCTGAGTACATAATCTTTTTAAGGGGGGAAGGATATAACGACTCGTGTATTCTTTTTGAATTATTTAATTCTGCAGTTATGGAAATTATTAAATAAATAAGATATGTGTGTTAGTTTTGACCGCTATGTGTTGTTTGATTATTATCCACATGTGCTTTATAGTGTACCGGGTTGTCCGCGCGATTAAATTATGGGATCCTATTGAATTGTTTTCACTTTCAAAAATGGATTTAGTGCGAATTTATTTGCATAAACATTGGGAATGTTTCTAAAATTGTTTTTATGATTTTATAATTATAATAATTATTTTTAGGATTTTATAAAATTGAGAAATCAATATTTTATTTATTATTTATCTTTAAATGATTTTCTGATTGCTTTTATTTGTAAAATCCATATTTAATTCTAAAATTCTTCAAAAATTATGAAACTCATATTTATTTAAGTTTGGAATATTCCGAGAATTTTAAAATTATTTTAGAAATTTTCGGGATCAATTTCACCCGCGCGTTGTTTCGCTTAATTGTTAAAAAGCGGATATAAAGTGCACTTCGAAAATTGTTCTAAAATTTTAAAAATTACGTTTTTATAAACATCAGGATATTTCTAACATTTTAAGACTGTTTCTGTGACTTTCTGAAATTATTTTAAGTGCAGTTCGAATCATTAATTGTTAAATGTGGATATGAGTTACATTTCAAATATACTTTGAAAATTATGAAAATTTTATTTTTAATAATTATGAATTATTTGTAATATTTTAAAACTATTTTGGTAATTTTAGGGTAAAATTTTACCCATAAAGTTGTTCGTTATTTTGCAAAATGAGAACAAAATTGGGGATTATAGTACAAACCAGGACACGTGTTAGGTTTATATGTATTAACTTGAAATGTGGCAATTCCTCAGAGTGGGTCGTAAGTATTGTTGTGGTGGATTAAAAATTAAAAACAAGGGCAACAACAACCCATGTTCCCCATTTTTTCCCCCATCCCCTGTATATCTCTCGGGTCTCCATCTCTCGATTACTCTCCCTCTCGAATCTCTCAAGGCCTTTCTCCGTTCCTGTTTTATCGAGCTTTCTGCGTTCTTCCCTCTCCTATGTTCACCAGATTGGTGAGTTCGCCGGTTGCTTTCCTTTTTCCGGCCATCTCTGTTCTCGGTTGTAATTATTCCACTTGGTTATTGATGGTATATATATGTACAAGTTGTGCGCATGTATGTGTGCAGTCGATTGTGGTGCTTGGAGTTGTTGTCACCGGCTGTTTGCATTTCTGGCTGTGTTAATTTAATTCCCGGCCCACGAGAGTGTGCGTGCGGGTTGATTTTTTTAGCTGCCAGTAATTCAAAGGCTGGGTGGTGATTTCGTTTAATTCAATGACTGCTTTTGTGATTTCATGAATTTTAACTTCTAATTTTCGAATTATTTCGAGAATCTCAATCGGTGAAAATTCGCGATGGAAATCCGAATCATTCGGTACCCGCGAATTTTTGCCGCCATCGGCGATGAGCTTCGGCGAGCCGACGGTGGACCGTGATGAATCATTTCTGAGTCCCACAAAAATATATATATATATAAACATGCGAATAATAATAATTTGTAAATTTTATTTTTAGAATATTGAAATAAAAGTAGAAGTTAAATATTCGGTTTTGAGATTGTTGGATGCATGATTAGTTTGGACTATAATTGATTGATTGTTGGGTTGTGGTTGATTGAGACGCCGATACTGTGTTCGACGGGTAGTCCGATAAATAAAGGAGACGCTGCCCGATTTCCAGGAAACTGAACTACGTAAATACATGAATGTATCCGATGATTATCGGGACGTCGAGTGACTATATATGGTATATCTGTGTGTTTTATACGAAACTTGATTGTACGATATGATAAAATACTTTGCCAAATCGATAACCCTGATTTCATAAAATAAAGAATATATGTATTTTCCAAAAATGAACATCGAACCGATCTTCGAGATTTTGAACTCTATTTGTTGCGTGTGTTAATATAATATTCATAATTACGAGTCGGGCTTGAATACCGTTGGGTAAGAATTAGTATCAAGGATATGTCAAGCATACCTAGACATCTAACATAGGGTATTTCAACCCTGTAGGTTATAATTAGGAACATTGAAAGTGGATGATGAACTAAAGATAACCTAGCAATCAGTCGACGAGCTCAGTAGAGTTTCAACAGAAAAACCTGAGTGTCGAAGTCGAATCCGATGGGATCTAGTGGTTGGACGTTAAAGCCTGAGCGGCAGCGTCAGATCAGAATTGATCACTAGTAGTTGAAAGCCTGTAAGGCAAGTATTTCTGAACTTTTCTTCAAGATATATTACCAATGTTTTTGAACTGTTTCATAACATGTGGCTATTATTAAACATAACTCCTGTTTTATAATGCAAGTGCTTTAAACCATTTAACTTTGTACCCTGATTTTTCTTGATCATGAGCCATAAGCTTTCTTTTTTATAAACCATCCTTTGTTGATCCTCAGACACCAAACTACACAAATATGATACTACACCCCAAATGTATAACTACCAAACACCAAACACTGGAAGAAAATTGTTTGAAAACACAGAAACCTTTATACTGCAACCATTCTTTATACCATCAACGAACTATACTTTGAAAAATCATTTCTGACCTAATACCGGATGCTGGTACAAATTGAAAACTATTTCTTATACATACCCTGAAATTCCCTTGAGATATCCATAAGCCTCCTTATGCTTTTATTCAAGTGTTTAACTATTGTTGATTATGAACTTGCTTTATTGAATTATATCGTTTATCATATTGAACTGCGTTAGGATTGGATAGTTTTTATATATGTGGAACAAATTCGTGGTCAGACCATAGCAATGGTCAAGTTAGGTCAATGTGTGCCTTGGATCCAGTAATTAGAGCAGTGGTGTGTGCTTGCTCGGGGTTAGTGTGTGACTAATCAGCAGCCTAACCTTGGTTTTTAAAACTTAAAATGAATTTCCAATTCTAATGATTAGTTAAAAAGAAACTTGATTCCTTTGAATCATCTCATTTGATTATTGTCTAACCTCAGTTATCACTATTACAATTTGCTGAGCTAGTTAGCTCACCCTTGCGATTCTTTTATATATTTTACAGTTGAAAAGAATATGGATGATAGTGAAGTTCCTCAGTCCAAAGTGCGGACTAAGGTTCCAGTTGAGTAGAATCGAGCTAGCAGAAGCTTCATGCGGTATTGAGATAGTCAGATTGTATGAATGAATTTATTATCAATTGTAAGTTAAATTAGTTGGGATTTGGTATGATGTAATAATTAAGGTTGTAGCTTGTTTTCATACTTTAACCTGTTGCGATCCATGGTTTTGTGAAGCAGGGTCATTATAAATAATAAAAGGGGTTTGGAGGGCGCCACAATAACAATAAAAGGGGTGAGCCAAAATTGTTCAACAAGCCTGTAACAATATATATAGTGTAAAGAGAGAAAAATTCATGAAACGGTAATCCGCTGGTTTTGAACAACCATCTGTTTCTGTAAAGAATAATAATTTGCCATTTTTGGCGAGTGCCTAATGAACAAGACTGGAAACAAAAACCAACATATGCACTATACCCAACTGCATAGACCCAACCAACATAAGGGGTACTCGGGCGACTATGGCCTCATAATCAAGGGTCTGGTTAATACCCAGCCCGTATCGTAACCATCCAGTCCATAGTTTAACATCCGGAACAATCGGTATGCTTGTGATGTATCCCAATATCAAGATATATCAGAGTATATATAACAAAGGTAAAAGTATTGGAATATGAATAGAGGATTCAATAAATTGGGAGAAATCAAGAATCGAAATGAAATTGAAACAAGAATCAATAATTGTGTATCAGTGTATATGAACAAGAATTATCAAGGTGTAATTGATATGGAAAGTGGGGTATATTTCACTATTCTGAACTTAAAATAGGGGAAAAACTTGCCGGGTATGCACTTCACCTCGTGCGATTCACTGCCTTCTGCCTCTGGCTTGATTCGCCTTGTTGGTAATGAATCTAGCATGGAAAGATATTCATTTAGATAACTTACTTTATACGCGTATCTCGAATTGATATCACGTAACCCTAATCGTCTACCCATAAGATTCTATCTGACTCGCATATATAATTATACAGCACATAAGGTTCACATAATCACGTAAAGCAAATATCACATAAGGCACATAACTGATTTTAGACTCATAATTATTTTTAGAATCGATACTAGACTTATACTCACACTAACAAACACTATCTGGTTCGATTTATCATTTTTCGGAATTTATCAGGCTCGATTCTACCCCAAATAGGCTCGATTTTTAAAGAAATCGGGTCATTTTTCTGATTCTAAAGGTCTTCGTTTCACTTAAATCAGACTAACGGTTTACTTACTATGCAATAAACAAGATTTAATTAATTATAAATCAATTATTATTAATTAATCATAATTAAATAAACCTTAATTATATTTTTAAATAATTATTTAAGAATTTTTGTATTTCGAAATAATTAATCCTTAATTATTAGAATTAATTATAAATTATTACAATTTAATTACAATTTATTACCAATTATACAATTAAATTGATGATTTACGAATAATTATTCGATACGAATAACTATTACAACTCTATTCACATAAATAAATGAACGCTCGAATAATAAATCCAACTTATCGAACTACTACTCGTACAACTACGAGTTACTCGTATTATTCACTCATTAATCGAATTATTAATCACATTATTCGATAATTTTAACCTTATTTATTAATTAATTCCCTAATTATTAAATAATAGATAAATAATTAAATAATTAAATAACTAATTAAATAATTAAATAAATAATCAATTTCGAATTTCTAAATTAATTAAATAATTTAGAAATTATTAATAATATTTTTCAGAATTTAAAACTAATTTTTATTTGATTTTTGGAATTATTAAAAACTGATTTTTGATTTTTATAAAAATAGAATTAAATAGTAAAATTGCAGAAATAGGAAACAGGAAAACAGATTGGGTGTTATTGGATCAAACCTGGGTCGTTTCCTAGGTCGAACCCGGGTCGAACCCGGGTTGAACCCGGGTCGAACCCGGGTCCTCAAGAACAGCCCGCGGCTGCCCAGAACCCGGCGTCGACGGGACTTTTCCGGCGAACGACAGCGAACAAACGGCGAACAACCACGATTCTAAGCTTGGTTTCACCGCGTCCTCGTTCCACAACGCCACAGACACGTCCCTCCTCCTCCTTCCTCGTCAAACACAGCCGGAAAATGAAGAACAGCCGCCGTTAACGGTGGTTCTTCGGCAAGCATAAAATTGAAGCCAAACTCGATATAACTGGTACGGTTCGATTGCAAAAATGACGATCTACTCATTCCCATCAACATTAACATCAAATAATCAACCAAATAAGAACCCCCAAATCGAGTATAAATCTGAAAATTACGAAATTAAAATCGAGAAATCAAACAACAAAACCGATTACATAATCAGAAACTACGATCAACAAGCTTCAAAACGACTACTTACAAGATCGATTTGGTTAACATAATCACTTTCAAATCTGTCGTTTAATTCCTGCCCTGTTCTTCACCAACACTCTTGTTCTTGATTATTTTATGATTTTTAATAATAATTAACTAATTAATTAATAATAAAATAGGTATTTATACTAATGAAAATAATACCCCTAAATAAAATTAAGGGGATAATTACACATCTAATAAAAATATTTGGCCCCAATTTTTATAATTTTTGGGTATCAATTATGAATTTTAAAATATCCAATAAATACAAAATAAATGCCAAAAATTCCAAATATGCAAAGAAAATTGATGTTTGATAATTTCATGATCATATAAAAATAAAAATATGATTTTTGTGGGGTTTTGACGCCCGAAGGGGTCCAGAAAAGTCATTTTTCGTGAAAAAATAAATTTGTAAAACGTCTAGGGGTTCAGAATAACAATATGGTATAGGTCGTTCTTGGAAAAATAGGGCCAATAATTTTGTTTGAATTACAGGCTTTTTAAAACACTGTTTGAGCTGTACGGATTTTGATATAAAACAGAAAATTTTATAATAAAAGACTCGAAAAATATCTGAAACACATTCCGATCAAAACAGACAACACGTAGCACATAGCAGTTAGGGTTTTACGACTCAACACACTTAATCCCATAATAATACACATAACTATCTTTATTAGAGTATAATACAAGCGTAATTTTCTCGGTCGTTATATTCTCCCCCCCCCCTAATAGGATTCTGTCCACAGAATCACGCTATGAAAATAATTGATGGTACTTTTCTAACATATCACTCTCAAGCTCCCAGGTTGATTCTTCAAACACGAGATTTCTCCATAAAACTCACACTAATGGTACAGTCTTATTTCTTAATACTCTCTCTTGCCGATCTAAAATTCTTACCAGCTGCTCTACATACGACAAATCTTCCTGAAGTTCTATCGGCTCATATTATATTACATGCCTTGTATCAGGGTTATACTTCTTAAGCATTGACACATGAAATACATTATGAATATGCTGCATATGGGGCGGTAAAGCTAATTCATACGCAACTTTTCTGACTCTCTTCAGAATTTCAAATGGACCGATGTAACGAGGCTTTAGCTTGCCTTTGTTGCAAAACCTAGTCAATCCCTTCCATGGTGATACTTTTAGCAATACATGCTCCCCTTCTTGATAGTCCAAATCCTTTATGGCTAGATCTGTATATTTACGCTGTCGATTCTGTGCTGCTTCAAGTCGCTTTCGAATAAGTTCTACTTTTTCCTTGGTCTACTGAATCAGTTCTAGACCTAGAATCTTGCGCTCTCCAACTTCATCCCAACATGTAGGTGATCTGCACTTTCTTCCATATAAGGCTTCATAAGGTGGCATCCCGATACTCGCATGATAGTTGTTATTGTACAAGAATTCCACTAGCGGTAAGTGCTCATCCCAGTTGCCTTCAAAATCTATTGCGCAAACACGTAACATATCTTCAATCGTCTGAATAGTCCTTTCACTCTTCCCGTCCGTTTAAGGATGATAAGCGGTGCTCATGTTTAACTTGGTCCCTAGACATTCTTGGAACTGTCTCCAAAATCTCGAATTAAAACGGGGATCTCGATCCGATACTATAGACACTGGTACTCTATGATGCATAACAATTTCCTTAAGATATAGATGTACTAACTTGTCAAGCGAAAACCTTTTGTTAATTGGAAGGAAATGTGCTGACTTCGTTAATCGGTCGATGATAACCCAAATTGCATCTTGATTTGCTTTGGTCCTTGGTAGTCCCACTATGAAATCCATAACCAAGTGCTCCCATTTCTTTTCTGGAATATCTAGTGGTTGTAGTAATCTGCTCGGGCGTTGATGTTCAGCTTTGACTATTTGGCACGTATAATACTTACTGACCCATTCCGCTATCTCTTTCTTCATATCTGGCCACCAAAAATCTTCCTTCATATCTCTATACATCTTGGTGCTTCCGGGATGAATTGAATATCTTGAACTGTGATCGTCTTGCAAAATTTCCGCTTTCAATTCCGGTACATTAGGTATCCAGATTCTCGAAGTAACTCAAGAAATTCCCTTGTCATCTCGCTGGCTGGTAATTTCTTCTCCTGACAAATTGTCAATTTCGTGATTCATTACTTCTTCTTGACACCTTCTTATTTTTTCCAATAATTCTGGCTGAAAAGTCATTGCATAAATTATTTCAGTGGAGCTTTCTGGAACACGAACTTCAGTTTCCAATTTATCGAATTCTTTAACCAAGTCCTCCGAAGATGTTAACAGGTTCAATCTTTCCTTTCGACTCAGTGCATCTGCTACCACATTCCCTTTCCTGGATGATAATTGATTGATATGTCGTAACCTTTGATTAGCTCTAGCCAACGTCATTGTCGCATGTTAAGTTCTTTCTGCCTGAAAATATACTTCAGACTTTTATGATCCGTGTAAATTACACACATTTCTCCATAAAGATAGTGTCTCTAGAGTTTCAGTGCAAATATAATTGCTGATAATTCCAGATCATGTGTCGGATATTTCTGCTCATGAGGCTTTAGTTGTCTAGAAACGTATGCGATTACATTGCCATGTTGCATCAAAACACATCCAAGTCCTCGATAAGAAGCGTCGCTGTAAATAACAAAATCTCCTTGATCATCAGGTAAAACAAGTACAGGTGTGGTTAGCAATCGATTCTTCAATTCTTGGAAACTTGCTTCGCATTTCACATTCCATTCGAACTTTTCATTCTTCCGGGTCAACTTGGTCAATGGTGTGGCTATCTTCGCAAAATCTTTAACAAATCGTCTGTAATAACATGATAATCTCAAAAAAGCTTCTGACTTCCGTTAGAGTCTTCGGTCTTTCCCAATTTAAAATAGCTTCAACCTTTGCTGGATCGACTTGAATTCCTTCACTGATGATAGGTCCTAGAAATTGCACTTCCTTCAACCAAAATTCGCATTTCAAAAATTTCGTACAAAGTTGTTCCTTTCTCAATGTTTCTAATGTTATTCTCAGGTGTTCTGCATGTTCTTTTTCCGTCTTTGAATAGATCAAGATGTCATCAATAAATACAATGATAAACTTATCCAGGTACTTCTTGAATACTCGGTTCATCAAATCCTTGAATGTTGCTGGTGTATTAGTTAATCCAACCGTCATCACAAGAAATTTGTAATGTCCATATCTCGTTCGGAACGCAGTCTTTGGAATATCTTATGCCTTGATCTTCAATTGATGATAACCTGATCGTAAATCGATTTTTGAAAACCATGTCGCTCCTTTTAGTTGATCAAATAAATCATCGATTCGGGGCAAATGATATTTGTCCTTGATAGTTAACTTATTTAGCTCACGATAATCGATACATAGTCGCATGCTACCGTCTTTCTTGTTCACGAACAACCCTGGTGCACCCCATGGGGATATATTGGGCCTTATGATTCCTTTGTCGAGACGATCCTGTAATTGCTTTGCTAATTCTTTCCTTTCATCAGGCGCCATTCGATACAGAGCTTTTGAAATTGGTTCAGTCCCTGGTGCCAAATCAGTAGTGAATTCGATTTCTCAATTCGGAGGTAATCCCTGGCATCTTATAAAGTTTCTTCATCACCCTTTTTGATTCCACTTCCTTTCCTATTTCCGTTCTTCATTTTAATAGCTCCTTCGAAACCCAACTCTTGACATTAATACTCATTTTGTTGTCATATCAAATTAGATATTAATACGAACTTTGATGCTCACAACATCCCATTCTAAAGTAAACATCAATCATCTATATTAATACCACTTTCAATAATTAACAACAACCTAAGTATCAACATCAATCGGAAACTGAATTAAAACTGTATCTCACACTTTATCCAAAACAGAAATACTTGACAAATCATTTATTGTATGATTATCAAAACAATTTAGAAACAAGACGTCCTTTGATAAACCTTTGTTGCAGATGATAAAATCTCTTTGACTGTCTAATAAAATCCACATTGGTATGATTATTAATCTCCTCTTTAGTCCGCCTCCCTTCTTCCTTTCCTTCATTCTCTTTGCTCTATCTTCAATCTTTAGTTCTTGAAAATATTTTTCTCACTTGTCCATACAAATAACTTTTTATTTCTTTTGTCTATTACAAAGGCATATTCATCTAAGTAAAGCCTCATGCACTTGCAGCAACTTCTGAATTCTACTGATGTTCATACCTTTTCCAAATTCCTTATTGCTTTCATTTCGAATTTGATAGTCACATCAAAATTTGACTTAATCTAATTGGAATCGATTTCCATCTAACTAACCATTAATTGGTAAAATTAACCAATTAACTTACTTAATTGATTAATTGCACCAAGTGATGGCTAGCTAAACGAAATTAAAGACCAATTATATATAGTCGGATTGGCTGTAACAATCTCTTCCAAGAACCGAGATCATAATTGTTTGGAGTATCAACATGAATATCAATAACACACAGAAGTATACTTTCTATCTTCAAAAGTAGGGTAATTTCTGAAAATTTGGGCAGTATCTCCTTTATATTATTGACTACCAGTCGGGCTCAAGCCCACACCAACAATTAATCAAGCAATCAACAGTTACTCAAACAAACAACAATCAACCTTTAAATATACCAATTCACTGCCACCTTCTAAACTTATTATGTCACCACCACATATAATACTAACCAGTACAACCCATATTTTAGTTCAACCTAGGATTATAGCGAACAATTCTGATGATACCATGACCTTTCTCATATCTTCTGATTATAACAGAATATCAATACTGAATATAATTATAATTTATTCTAGAATTCTTCTAGTTCATGTTTCAAATCAAGCTCTCTACTTAACAATTCATCCATCCTTGGCAATATACATTTGTTCTTATTAATTAACTTGTTCAACTTTTGATGACCAACACCTGGTCTCAACTAATCCTCTTATAATCTTGCGAATGAGTTCATGTGGTTTTAAAGCTTCACATCTTAAAAATTGTTGCAGTCAAACCACCATACCTTCATCTCCCCTTATGTCTTTCCACATTGAACCTTCTTTGCCGACCCAGCTACAAGCATTAATTTTACCACAACTCACTTACTTGAATGTGAAAGCCCAATCATTCCTTGATGAACGCACTTAAAGTTTATTCATAACTAGCATTTCTTCGATCTTGAATCTTCATGACAAATATCTTCCACATGATTGAGGTATGCTTCATTTTCACAATGTGTTAATCGATTATCTGGTTATCATTAAGGATTTCTTCATTCGTCTTCATTGTCCAATCGATCATTTGCCTCATCTGATACATGCAGCTTTACTTTCTTATTTCTCTAGTTACTTTACCTCATACAATTTGCTAATTACTCCAATTCACGCCAAAATCTCATACTTGCAACGTATCATGTATACAGATCCCCGCATTTGATTTGATGTCCTCGCAACTATCCCATTATCGACATAATGATTCTTCTCTACACGTAAATGCCCACCATCCATCGGCTTGCAATTGTCCATACTTATTACGTAACTTTATCTGCTACACGGGTTCATTTTACTTTCTTTTTAAAACATTTAAAAGATAGACCTTACATAAGAAGGAATTTGTGTATATGATTCTGATTGGAAACTTTTTGTAAGGGATAAGAGTACAAGGAAACAATCGGAAGGATTCATGAATAAACAAATCAGGAGTGAGGAAGAAAGAATGAATAATGATTTAAATAGGAATGAGACAACCATATTAGTACTCAAGAAGGCCAATCTGTCATACCATATGGCATACAACAGATGATTAGGTGGCATCCCACCAGAGTCTTTGTCATTTTGACAAATCGTCACACCACATCACTACTTGTCCCAATTAGAAAACAATATTTTGAAGAGGGAATGATTTGAAAGGGATTCAACAATCACCTTATAAAGCTGATCATGAAAGAAGTTTATACTATACTATGCTATATCTATCTACATATAATACACAGGGTACAACACTCTACTGTCATCTAAAATAAAAAATCCGGGTGGCACACGACTCAACTCCTGCTGTAGCGCCTCTAGTACGGCCTCGGTCACTCTCATCGCCCTACGATACACGGCCTCGGTGTGCACATCATGCTATCTCAAATCAACCATCTCCCGAGAACTGGTTCAATATTTCTGACGAAGTCTCTCCCTCAGTATATAGTCTGACTGAAGTGCTCTGACTGGCCCATCCTCTCTAGTCTCAAACAATCCAAGTATCTCTCGGCACTGGTCCTACCATCTCACTCTCTCCTCCCTCTCACTTTAGAATCTCTGGTAAGACACCATATGAGGCTCATAAAGATCAGTCTGGGAACCTCGGGTAGGTAATGGCTTATCCACAACTACCTCAACCATGAACTCCTGCTGAGGAAACTGGTATATCCCAGGTACAGGTGCATAAATAGCCAATGGTGCGGGAAATAATACAGGCTGCTCCTAGGGTGCATACATAGGTGGCTCTGGCTGGAATTGTAGAATATCTGGTTGTGGTGCTGGAATCTGCGGCTCTAACTCCTGCCACTGGGGAATGTCAACCATATCAGGAATATCAAACATCGGAAACTCTAACGGCGGAAAATCAGGTATCTCCGGCTCAAAATTAGGAAAATAATCAACAAAGTCAGGTACCTCTAACTGCTCTGGTACGGGTCCCTGTGGCAATGGGGGTGGTGGTGGTAATGGTGGAAATGCCTAAAATGATGATGGTGCTACCACTTGGTCTGAAGCTGTCCGCTCCGAGAATGACGCTGAGGAAGCCATCTAATATAATAACCATAACACAAGAAAAGATCAAATCACATTCCTAGAACTCACAAACCCCTAGTCTAATAAACAAACAACCCCTAATACGAATACTCCTATCTCATGTGATCTTCCTATCTTATCTTAACTCTAAAGTTCTTGTTTTCAAGGGCCAAAACCTAAGCTCTGCTGCCAACTATAACACCCTCCAAATCCGGGGTATAGATTTGGGGCTTTATTAACACTAACTACTCACTAAACCTGTACAAGCAAGATATAAATAAAATAATTACCCCGAACTACTACTACTCAGCATCTTTTCAAGGTTAAGCATTGAAAACAAGAACCACAAACCAACTTTATTACAAACCAGTTTAAAATATCTATCTCAAGAACTCTCTTTATTACAAAATATTATTCTAATTACATTTTAAACTAAACCACTTTTTATTCAAACTATCACTTTTTCTTATCCTGCTACACCTGATCTGGTAACTCAAAGCTCTCTTCTGGGATAGGGACAAACACCATTGGTATAAGAGGGTCCCGCTGCTTGACCCACTTCTTGACTACTCGGGTTCTGATGGGTTTCATTCTCAATCTTAACTGAAAAACAATGTGAATAACAATAAAAGGGGGTGAGCCAAAATTGCTCAACAAGCCTGCAACAATATATATAGTGTAAAGAGACAAAAATAAATGAAATGGTAATCCGCTGGTTTTGAACAACCATCTGTTTCTATAAAGAATAATAATTTGTCATTTCTGGAGAGTGCCAAATGAACAAGACTGGAAACAAAAACCAACATATGCACTATACCCAACTGCATAGACCCAACCAACATAAGGGGTACTCGGGCGACTATGGCCTCATAATCAAGAGTCCGGTTAATGTTTAAAAATAGCATGTCAATCGGAAAAAGAAGACCATGCTTAGTGCGTATTCAATTCTGATAGTAATTGAGTTGGAGCTGCAAAGATACCTGTCAACAACAAAGGGTCGTGTGGTACCATATTGGGAGTATGCTGCATCTTTTGTTCCCAATAAGGTACCCTGTGGTATCCTTTTATACTGTTACTTCATTATAGGCCTACTATATGGTTACTTGTTGAAGCTACTAGTGTGATTGATCAGACAAGTACCAAGGGCTTTTTATAGACATCTTTCTCTTTCTATTTGCTAGTGTTTATAGCACAACCTCATTCTCAAAGTATACAAACAATACATATACAATTACTTTGTCCAACTGATGAAATTTATTGTCCAGAAACGCAGAGAAGCCCTTATTGACTTCGATAGATTCAATCTTATGTTGGCCAAAATTAAGGAAAGTGTTTCAAACCTAATACATTGATTGCACATGCTAATTACGCTTTTAATTCTTACTAGGTTTAGTTCGAAAAGCTTGAGGGACTTGTAGTTTTGATGGGGTTGCATCTGTTGCCGCCAAAGATCCAAGGAAGTATTTCGCATTACTGTATTTAGCTAAGTGATGTTTTAATAGCTCAGTTCAATAAAAACTCTTGTTTATAGCTCATATCACATTTTTTTGTTTCATCCATAACTTTATCATTTTTTAAAGTTTTATTGATGTTTATTGTTTACAGTATATAAAAAACCTTATGTATCAGTCCATCTGTGTGACATAGTATGGTATAAACAATTACTAATAAGCGCTCTTTCATGCATTGTTTGCTAATCCAGTTTCTAATTTGGTGGTATTATCTTAGAATAGCTCTCAATTATACTCTCTGATCCAAAATACAAAACTATTTGACTCACTCTCCTTTCTAGCTTCAATTTTGATTTCATTTTGTTTCACCATAATCAACCTAAAGAGTCTCAGCATTTTAAATTCAACTACAGTTTTGTTAAACATACATTTTCTGCTTACATATCTTTATTGAATCTTGTGTTACTTTTCAGTGAGTGTCAAATCCAAAATACAACTGGAAAATTAACAAACTCCCTGACAAAAACCAAAGCCAAGGAACCATCAACCTGAAGTGTGTAAGTTTCTTTACCAGTAAGTTATAAAATTTAAACTTTATATACTGTATTTTGGTTTATTACTACATTTGTTAGCTTTAGAAATTAAGTGATGTTTTAATAGCTCAGATCACATTTATTTGTTTCATCCACAACTTTGCGAGTTGAATGCTAGCTTTATTAGATTCTTTTCCTTTTAAATACACAGCTTTGGGAGTTGAATGGTAGCTTTATTAGATTTTTTGCCTTTTAACTTTGGATTCAGGAACCTTGGTGACTTCAAATCCTTTTCTACTAAATATAGTAACAATTTCCTTAATGTTGAAATGAATGTTGTAGGTTATTAGTAGTCTTGTTTCTATTTATTTAAATATTTATTGATATATATTCCTCTCATCAAATACGTTTAAAGCGAGGAAAAAAGAAAACTATTAAAGTTAATATGTGTGTGTTTGCTAGTGATAGAATAGATGCTTCAGTTATATGATTTTTATCTTTTCTAATCCTTTTCTACTAAATATAGTACCAGTTTCCTTAATTTTAAAAATGAATGTTGTATGTTATTAGTAGTGTTGAAAGTTTAATATCAGTACTTAATTACCGTTTAAGTTGTGATACTATTTTAAAAGTGTTGATGTTATTTGCCAATTTGTTTACACGCGTAATTGAATATCCGTCCAGATCTTCTTTGCAACTACATAATTTTTTTTATTGAACATAGTAAACACTATAGAACAAATATATATGCATAATGTGCTTATGCCGTAAAAACTACACATAAATACAAAATGGGCATTTTTCAATTGACTATTGCACTCATGCATGCATTTTACTAGTGTGAATTGATCAGATCCTGAAAGTATAATTCATACAACTATGGAGGTAGCATGATAATTTAAAACTCATCAAAGTCTTTGAGTAAAACTGTAAGTCATATGTCATAGGCCTATTTGTATATTCGAGGATTCAACTCAACTCAAATAAGAATGTAATAAGTAAATAGTGGATCTACCGTCAGAGAGATCTCGCAGAGTAACATCTGTCAGAGGATTCAGAAACAAGGTTCAAGCTGTTTTCAAAAGGGGAGTACCATTGGCTTTTATCTGCGGAGAGGTGGTAAATGAAGGTGATCTTCTTTAATAAGTTGATTCTCATAGGGGAAGAAGCAAGAGAGATATGGGCTTCTCAACAGAAAATATGGTTGTACAAATGAAGATGGAACTACTTGAAGATATGTTCAGTCTAGAGGAACATCTACTTGGAAGCTGGAAAATGTTATATTTATTCCAGAAACTTTTCTACTATTTACTTTGCATTTATGTTTATATCTTTTTCTTATTTGTTAGTTGAGTTATTCTCTAGGTATTTGTGTGTTATTGTCTAACAAACAAATAGGGGGAGATTGTAAGTCATATGTCATAGGCCTATTTGTATATTCGAGGATTCAACTCAACTCAAATAAGAATGTAATAAGTAAATAGGGGATCTACCGTCAGAGAGATCTCGCAGAGTAACATCTGTCAGAGGATTTAGAAACAAGGTTCATCTACAGACTTGAGGAGTTAATTCACTGGAAGAAGCTCAAGGAATTGATCAAGCCTCAGTGATACAAATCAAGATTGTGGATTTAATCAAGTGACAGAGATCTCGTCAGAGTATCATTAATTACAAGGATTTAATCTAAAGAATCATTAATTACAAGGATTTAATCTGAAGAAAATCAAAGTGTCAAAGTCAAGACATGAAGAAACGTCACGGAAGTTAGTCACTCATGAACCAGACAGTACATCGAGTGTCAACATTGAAGTGGTGGAATTGATTCATAATTTCAGTGATTTTCAGAAGATATTCAAAAGATTGGTTGCTGCTCAGGATTAGTATTAATTCTCTATTAATTAATTAAGTCATATAATTTAATTAAGAAAATAAATTATATCTGCAAAGATTAATTTATTGATTAATTGAATTAATTGATTAATTAATTCAGAATTAATATTAAGGACTTTCAGGATTTTAATTGGTTTAAAATCTATTTAAATTCAAACAAGACAAACTGATTGTATTAGTATGACAATCGGTATGACAATAAATAGTCATACCGAAAGTCATGCTAATTCATTTAATTGTATTGTTAGAATTATTATTAGATTAAAAATCTGTTATTAATTTCAGCAAGACAATCTGATTGTACTAATATGACAATCGGTATGACAATCAATAGTCATACCGAAAGTCATGCCAGTACAGTTGATTGTCCTACCGAAAGTCTTGCTGAGCTAAAAGGAATTGTCATGCCAGTTCTTTTGTGTTCGGCTGTTTGTTTTAAAAAGAAGCAGAAGACCAATTCAATTACATACATCAAACAGAAGTCAAGAACAAAAAGAAAAAGAAGCAGCCGCCTCTGAAATATTCCATTTTTCATTTGCTTAATTCAAGATCAAAATTCTAGTTTGTAAAGTTAAATCCAAACCACTAGAATTATTTATCTTGTTCTTGTGTAACAATCTAGCGGATCAAAATCCCTAGAACTTAATCTCAAATCGCGTTTAGCATTTGATTCTAATTATTGCAAAAATAGAAAAAGTTCATGTCGAATTTATTCTAAATTTGTGATAATTAATTTGAGATTAATTCCTTGTAATCGATACAGTTGTTGTAACACCTTTCAAGTTTAATAATATTTTTATTTAACTTGAATTTTGTTTCACATTTTTTATTCCGCATTTAAATCGATTATTCGGTACTGTTTGTATTCAACCCCCCCTTTTACAAACACATTGGGACCTAACAAAAACTGATATTGCAAAACCACTGTAAACTAGTAGCTAACAGTGCAACAATTTAGCAGCAAATTCAATAATATTCCTATCAGAGGTTCCACCTTCATCCACAGCTTCTTTGGACAATATTTTACTAGTATGGGGTCATAATTTTGAGATTAATCAATGATACTTGAATGGTTTTTCAGGTTCTACCAGATGAGTATTGTTTATCATCTTTTGCAGCCAAGCCTAAGCGTGTACCAAAGATCTCCTGTTCTTGCCTTCTAATATTGATGTCAATGTCAACATACCATTTTTCTACTTGTGTTGAGTCTATCGTGTCGCAGGTTAAGATACCATCTTAGATATTATGCATACCGGACTTGCTGATACTGGAATGTAGTTTTTATAAAAATTGAATCATCTTTTTGTAATAATAGTTCATGAGTTCATGTTTATTAATTTAAATTGGGTTGTTAATCTAATTATTCTTTCAATATTTCCATTTATATTTTAGATTTAAATATTTGTCTATTTATTATTATATTTGTGAAAATTAAAGAAAAAACAAGTAACAAAAAGGCTATTGAATATAAATTTTTAAAAATTATTGTGTGGGCCCCACACGTGGGTCCTACCATTCTGAAAAAAATTCTAAGATGTTTTGCAACATAATAAAGTATGTTACTATAGAGTCGAAAAAATATTGCTATTGAGAGCTATAGTAACAGAATTTGTTATGTTGCAATAGAGTACTTTCTATGTTGCTATAGATACTTATACTAACTAGCTACGAGTCAATATAGCTTTGATGTTGCCTTAGCCCTTTTGGGCCTTTAGCATCATTTTTTTGGTTCTATAAAAACACAGTTTGGGGGTTGCTTAAAGCAATCTATGGCGTAGTGCCTAAAAGGGGCTAATTTTAAAATCCTGAAAGTTTCAAAAAAAATTCGATTTTTTTCAATATTTTCAAAAAATTAAAAAATGTTTCGCAAGAATGTCACCGGAAAACCTCCCAGGAGGTCCTGCTCGGCTCAAGCCCCTCATGTAGCCTACTCAGCCCCTCCTGGTCGGCTGGGGCTGAGCCTCCTGTTGACCGGGAGATGAACATCCTGTAATTTTTTTTTACACGAGGTTCTACTAGGCCCTAAGCCCACCATGTGGCCTGCTTGGCTCCTCCTGCTCTTGGTCGGCCATGGAGCCACCTCCATGGTGGTCTTGGTCGGTCAGGTCCTGGAGCTTCTCGAAACTTCTCCGTTCTTGTTCTCATGAATGCTCAGTACTTGTTCTAGTTAACATTTTGCTCTTGTTTTAGTGAACATTCTGCTCTTCACGAAACTTGTTTTAGTGGACGTTCTAGTCTTCATGGACCTTGTTCTCGTGGATGTTCTAGCCTTCACGAAACTTTTTCTCGTTGACCTTCTAGTCTTCACGAAACTTGTTCTCGTTGGGTACCAAGTTTTGCAAGAATTATCAAGAAATTTCCTAGGAGGGCCAACGAAAAACCTTCAGAAGGTCATGGACGAACTTTATAGGAGGTTCTGGTCGTCCCTAAGCCCTCCACGTGGCCTACTCGGCCCATCATGTTCTTGGTCGACCATGGAGCCACCTCCATACTGGTCCTGGTCGGCTGGGAGGCGAACGTTCTCCAAACTTTTTGTATTCGTTCCCGTGAACGTTCTGAACTTGTTGTGGTGAATGTCCTACTCTTTTTTGGGGACTTTCCATTCTTTTTCTTGCTTATGAATGTTCTACTCTTCATGAAACTTATTTATCAGAATGTCCCCGTAATCGAATCATGGCTATAGATGGCCATTGATGTTCGATTAAAAGCTTGATCTTGCTATAATCTTCATGGTTTTCACTAATCATAGTGATAAAGGTAATTAATAGCCAAGTTAAGACTAACGACTTGTGTTTAGCCTCAGTCAAGATTTTCTTGGAGGACTGATACGATAAGCGGCGCTCTGCGTTGCTTTGTTCGTTTATTATGTCATTTCTTCTCATTCCGTGATCATTTTTCCTACCATTCTTCGGTCTTTTATCGAGAGATACATGCTAACGCGAAGCAGGCACAGTTATGACATGCTGTAGAAGGTACCTATTTTCCTATAAAAGAATATGAGAAGTGCTCATTTTCATTTACACTTTCATTTCTCAACTTCTCAAATTCCAAGTTTTAAAAGCTCTCAACTTCTTAAGTTTTACAAGATGTCTCAAGGTCCTAGCAAGCCTTCCATCTCATCCAAGGAAACCATGCACAAGAGAGCTACAATCCGATCATTGAAAGGTATATCCTTTGTTTCTCCATATTCCCTTAACTGTTGTTCTAATAGCTTAAAGAGTATTCTAAAAGAGCGATCTGATGAGTATCCAAGCACCGTTCACTTTGATGTATCCAAGCATAAAAGCATTCTTAATGAAGAAGACGTTGACGAGATTTGGTCGAGTTACCCCTAGCCTAATTGCATAGAGGTTTGCGAGGCCAAGTCCAATGGGAGGACCTGTAACCTGAGCAACAATAGATTGTATGTGTACAAGGAAGCTCTAAAATCCGGGCTAATGTTTCCATTACACCTTTTCATTCCGAGACTCTTTGCCGAGTTGAAGGTTCACCTGTGTCAGCTCTATCCCAACGGGTGGGCTTTCATTATGGTTTTCATCGTGAGGTGTAATGACCTGGGAATTCCACTAACTGTTTTAATATTCCGAAGTATTTTTATGTTAAAGGCATCTCCTTCCTCTAGGCCTGGATGGGTCCTTCTAAAACATAGGCCCCATATTTCTTATATTCTCTTCATGACTTTATTCACCATTGGAACAAGAACTTTGTAGTCTTTGAATGGAAGGAGGATGACTTAGGGGGTATGCTTCAGACGCGATTTCAGTTTTCCCATAGACAATGCTCATTGCATCCTTCATCTCACAGATGCTGAGCTTTACGACCGTGACCACCTTATTGACGATAATGAAAGAACCCTTTGTTGGGAGCTTTTCACGGAGACCAAGCTCGCCGAGGACGACATTAGCAGCCTCTCTCGAGAGGATATTCATTTTTATTCTATCTCAACTTTGGTCAAGTTTGTTCTTATATCAATCTTTCTTTTATTTTGTTTCAGCTACTGAGGTCCTGGATGCACTGATTGATAAGAATGACATGATTATGGGAAGAATGGCCAGGGAAGTCGCCAAGCAAGTTAATCGCATCCCAAGTTCCCGGCGTTCCTTGAGGCCTCTGGCTTTGGCAAGAAAAGGATCAAGGATTTTGATAGAAATGTGAAGATTCCCTTTGAACCTTCATGGGGCATATCTACCAATGACTCAGTGTCTGGGAGTTCGGCACTTGTTTTTGAGTGGTCTAAGAACTGCATTACTTCTCCAGACCTTCTTCATGTCTCATCGGATGAGAAGTTGCTCTAGGCTGAGGTGTTAGGGGCTCATGCCTTCTACCAGGTACATTTTAACTTGTAAACATTTTTGTTCACGGGAAATCCTCCAGGAGACCCTGGACCACCCTTCCAAGAGGTTCTGGTCGATTTAAAGGCCTATATGTGAAGGACTCGGCCGATCCTGGTCTTGATCGGCCGAATTCGCCCTTCGTGAAGGTCTTGATTGGTCGGGTCTCTCTATATTGGGGACCCGGCCCTCTTGAGTCTTAGTTGGCCTTAGTATCTTATTCATGTGTTCTGTGGAGTTAGCCTGTCCTATTATTTCTCTTTCTGTTTTCTTTGCCAGACCAATGCTTACTTTGCTGCATCCTCTACATAAAATATGAAGATGAGGAGTGACTATACAACACTGTAAACTTCCAAGAACAAGATGAAGAACTCCTCAGAGGAATGGGAGTCTAAGTCACATCAGGTAGAAGACTAGGTCTTTGTTCTAGAGAAGAAGCACTCGAAGGAGATGAAGTGGAGGAAAATGGATTGGAGAAATCTTATGGATGATCATGATGATCAGATGCGCCCCGTGAACATGGCGATTGGTTGGAAGAGGGGTATCAAGGATATTCATAGCCTTTACACCGACGTGGATTACCCGAGCCTTTTCACTTACCCTTGTGCAGCTCCTGTGGTTGATCCATCCGGACAAGCTTTCAAGTCTGTACCCGAGACTCCTGACCATCAGTCCTTATCCAGTTCGAGCCACAGAGGTTCTGGTTCTAAAGGCAAACCTCCTTTTGAAAGCCTTAGCTCCAAGGCGGCTCCATACGGGAAGATATGGGAGCTGGTTCCAGGGAGTAACAGCTCCTCCTTCAAGGTTGGTTCAGATGAAGATGGTGAAGAAGAGGAGGACGAGGTGGCTCAGGGGAACAAAAAGGAGGAGAATAATTCTTCAGATGAGTTATTGTGATAGTCTTTCATGGATTTAGATGCCATTTATGACTTTTTATTGAGAACTTGTTTATTTGAACTATCTTGGTTTGTCACATAACTATCCTTCGAGACTAATTTGTGATCCTTCAGGATCTTATCCATGTATATTTGGTTTAATTTCAGACTTGTCTTTTATTTTCAGCATTTGGTCCTTCGGGACTTGCATTCTTTAGATGAACGTACTTAAATAATTTGGTAGACAAGATGATAGAAACTAACTTACAAAAATAGATAATATCTTAAAAAACATGTTCAATCGTTACATATAATGGTTTCGTCAACCTTATTGATATATCTACTACTAAGTACTAGGAACATGTTATGAACGTCCTAAACCTAAAAAACCTTCAGGTTTGAAGTGTGCCAAGTGTGTGGCACTTCATTACCGTTCAAGGTTTCCAACTTGTAGGATCCTCCTCCTAATGTCTTTCTAACCTTATAAGGCCCTTCCCATTTAAGGGGCTAGCTTTCCTCTCTCCCCGACTCTTGATGCTTTAATCTTCCTTAAGACCAAGTCTCCTTACTGAAAGAACCTTTTCTTAACCCTTCTATTATAATTGAGGGAGGCTCTTCGTTGATGCTCTGTGTTGCGGGCGTTGGCTTCATTTCTGACCTCGTCAATGAGATCGAGAATGAACTTCATGCCTTCTTCATTGGTTTCTGGTTCATAAGATTCGACCCTAGGCAATCCATGGGTGATTTCTAGAGGTACAACAGCTTCGGCTCCGCAAGACAGCATGAACGGGGTAGCTTCAGTTGTCACTCTGAGGGTGGTATGATATGCCCATAGTATAGGCATCAGCTCGTCTACCCAAGTATTTCTCGAGCGCTCGACCCTTTTCTTAAGTCCAACAAGGATGATTCGATTAACAACTTTTGTCTTCCCGTTTTCCTATTGGTATGCGACCGAGGTGAAGCGAAGCTCTATGCTGTTATCATCACAATACTCCTTAAATTCTGCATTATCAAATTATCGCCCATTATCCGTGACAGGGATGCATGAGATTCCAAACTGGCATATCACATTTTCCCAGTAGAATTGGGTAATCTGCGTAGTAGTTATCTTGGCTAGTGCCTTAGCATCAATCCATATTGTGAAGTAATCTATGGCTACTATAATGTACTTCCTTTGTCCCGATGCCACAAGAAATGGACCAAGTATATCTATTCCCCACATTGCATACGGGATGAATGTGCTGATGGATGTAAGCCTCTCTGGGGGTTGTCGTACTATCGGAGCATGCATCTGGCATCTGTCGCACTTCTTTACATAAGTCTTTGCATCGGCTAACATCGTTGGCTAGTAGAACGAGGTATCTTGTGAGCGAGGGCCCAGCCCCCAAGTGTTGTCCATAAATCCCTTAATGGGATTCCTTAAGCGTCTCCTCTGCTTCAAGAGGTCTCAAGCACTTCAGGTATGGAATAACAAAAGACCTTTTATTTATGGACTAGGCCTACACCACTAGATTTTATTTTGGAAGCTCCATCAAAATGGAGAACCCAATACTCTTTCAGAGTCGTAACTTCATCATTTCTTTTCTCTTCTCCTTCCGGAGTTACTATCTCTTGCCCCCAATTTTTTGGTCATCAATAGTACGTTCGACCATAAAGTCTGCTAAGGCCGGAGCCTTAATGGTTGTTCGAGACTTGTGGTTGATGTCAAATTCTCTTAACTCAATCGCCCACTTGATGAGCATTCCGCTAGATTTCGGGCTATGAAGAATGTTCCTTAAAGGTTGGTCCGTAAAGACTTCGATCTTGTGGACCTGGAAGTATGGTCTCAACTTCCTTGAGGCTGTGTTAGATCAAGCACAAATTCCTCAGTAGTGGAATAGTTTAACTCCGCTCCGTGGAGTACCTTGCTCACATAGTAGACAGGCTTCTGGAGTTTATGTTCTTCATTTATCAGGACTACACTCACAACTTGTTCAGATACCTTGAGGTATAAGTAAAGGATGTCCTCCGGACTAAGTTTGGACAGGAAAGGGGCTTCAGTCATGTACTTTTTCAGCCGTTCGAAGGCCTTTTGGCTCTCAGCCATCCACTCAAAATTCTTCACCTTCTTCAGGGTTTTGAAAAAAGGCAGGCATTTTCTCCAGATTTGGAGATGAACCTCCCTAGAGCTGTGATTCTCCCAGTCAGATTCTGCACATCCTTTTTAGAGTGTGGTGGTTCCCTGTCTAGGATGGCTTTGATTTTGTCGGGGTTGGCCTCGATTCCCCTTTTCCAGACCATGTGACCCAAAAGACTTTCGGATCCAACGCCAAAAGCACACTTGATGGGGTTTAACATCATCTTGTGGTGCATTAGCACTTCAAATGCCTCTTTGAGGTGATTAATATGATCGGCCTTGGCTAGGCTTTTGACTAAAATGTCATCAATATAGACCTCCATGATCTTTCCAATTAGATGGACAAATATCTTATTTACCAATTTCTGATAGGTAGCTCCAGCATTCTTAAGTTCAAAAACCATATCAAGATAACAAAAGACTCCAAAGTCAGTCATGAAAGATACCTTGGGGGTGTCATCTTTGTGCATTATGATATGTTTGTAACTGTTGAAACCATCCATAAAACTCAGCATCTCGTGTCCAGTGGTGGCATCGATTAGGGTTCAATCCCTGGTAGGAGTAGCAGTCCTTAGGACATGCATCATTCAAGTTAGTGAAGTCGATGCACATTCTCCACTTTTTATTGGCCTTTTTGACCATTACGGGGTTGGAACCACTCTAGGAATTGCACTTCCTCTATAAATCCAGCTTTTACGAGCTTCTAGACCTCCTGTTTAATGGATTCCATCCTGTCAGAGGCATAAGTTCCCTTCTTCCACTTCACGGCCTTCCGAGTTGGATCGACATTCACCTTATGGATTATAAGGTTGGTGTCAATCCCGGGCATATCAGCTGTCGTCCATGCAAATACATCACTGTTCTTTTGTAAGAACGTAGTCAATTAGCCATTCAGGGGCTTGTCCAAAAACGCTCCAATATTTGTGACCTTTTCCGGGTCTAAAGAGTCTAAGGAAATTGGGACTAAGTCCTTTATTGGCTTCCCTCGAAATTCTTTATTCTCACGAACATCCATGTCTTCTATGGGAAGAACCTGCCCCTAGTTTCATTGGGTCCAAGTGCCGCAACATAGCAATTGCGGGCATTTTTTTGATCTCCCTTTGCCTCACCAACATCGTTACTTATTGAGAACTTCAGTACCATGTGGTAGGTTAAGGGCACGGCCTTAACCATATGGATCCCTATTCTTCCCATGATTTCATTGTAAATAGAGGCTGTCTTAATAACCTGAAAGTTTAACATCTGTGTGGCCTCTCTGGGCTCTTCCCCAATAGTCACGGGAATTTGTGTCACTCCTTTGACTTGGCATTCCACTTGGTTAAATCCGTAGATGCGTGCATCGGGCGGAGTTAAATGGGAGTCATTATACCCCATTCATGGAACATAATATACACGAAAGCTCCATTGTCCACTAGGACCCTCATAATAGGACAATTTCCAAATATCGGAGTAACAACTAGAGGATCATCCAGGGGAAATTTCAAACCTTCAAGGTTGGGGTCACCGAACTTGAGTGTCATCTCAGACTTAGAACGCTTAGACGGATCTCCGACTATACTCACCACTTCTCTCACATAAGATTTTCGAGAGTTCTTTGTAGTCCCAGCTATTGTAGGGCCTCTTGAGATCATTTTGATTACCGGCCCTCGGGGCTGTGGGTTATAATCTCGGTCGGTACGCTTTCGATCATCGTCTCTTCGGTCATTATCTCTTTTTTGGCCTCCGGCCTCTTCACCCTTAGTGAATCATCCGAATTTTCCTCTTCAGATCAAATACTCAATCTCATCCTTGAGCTGCCTACAATTATCAGTATAATGACCAACATCTTTATGGAACCTACAGTATCGACCCTGAAAGGAATATGTCCTAAGTCCATTCATGTATTAGGATTTAGGAATAACTTTTTATGTAATCTGTTTTGATTTCATTGATATTAATAAAAGACTTGTTTTGTTTTTATTACGGGCTCTATCTATTTAAGTGTTTAATTAAGATATACCATAGTTTAGAGTAAAGCTTTTTATGGATTATGATGAGATCATAATAGTGAGACCTAAAAGATGATAACTCTAAACTTAAATAGTTCCTGGTCGTAGGATTACTAACTGGTAATTAATAATCCGCAAAGATCGGTACATACTATGCTTGCTTCATTATGAAGGATGTCTGTTCTCATAGACATTTGTGTGGTGACACTATAGCTAGTATGTAGGTGCTTATTATAGAATAAGTTCACTGAACAAGACTCGCACAGCTGAACAACTGATGGAGTTCACTCACGTGTCAGCAGTTGTTCACATAGTGATAGTTGTACAAGTATCCTTAGACTTGAGGTCATCATAGTCATCTTGTGTACACTAAACTATGCTTTGGTTTAGTTCTTAGTCTCCATGGACAATTATTAGGGCTCTACTGGGTATAGGAATTTGTACACGAAGATAGTGTATGATCAATATAGGATCTACCCCTTCCAGTGAAGGAAGCGAATGTTCAAGGTTGATCCACTTATGCTAGTTCAGGAATCTCTGGCCAGAGTGAATGAAATTAGAAGGGAGTTTCTAATTTGCATAGAACTGCGCATAGTAAATGGTAAGCAAGTGATTAAATTAGATAGGCTTGACACGAGATCCATGCCTTGTATTTAATCGGGACATTGTAGGGTAGAAGGAGTTTATTGTACGGTAACTATTCACTGAATAGGTTCTTGGTATTCTAAGCAGTGAAGTCATATTATCCGGATAGTCGCGATATGCTGAGAAGTATCCCTCACGATGTAGAATAAATGTGATTAATTAATTAATCATATTTAATAAATTAGAGAATTTATATAAATAATGATAAAATAGTTTTATTATTATTTATTTCTACTACCGGCTTAATATTGAACCTACAGGGTCACACCATAAAAAGAGAATGATTTAATGGTGGAGGAATTAATTAATAATGGCTGATAATTATTTATTTATGAAATAAATAATTAAATGGCAAATTTAATAATTGATTAAATGAGATTTAATTGATTATAAATTAATTAAGAAAAGTTCTTAATATTATTAATTAAAGGATTTAATTTTTGGAAATTAAATCAAGAGAGAGAATTATTTCTAAAGTGTTTAGAAAAATGATTAATAATTAAAAGGTGTTTTAATTATTAATGAGAATAATAAATGGGATAATAATAATATTATTTATGGGAAAATTTCAGCTGAAAATTTTGCCTATAAATATACTATTATAGACCTTATTTTCATTCGAACCCAAAAACCCAAAAGTTTTAGAAAAACAAATTCTCTCCACCTCCTCCTCCTCCTTAACGTCGTTTTCTTGGTGGATACCGGTGGAGTGCTTCACGTTTGAGGAGTAGCTGCTAAAGATCTCCGATCGTTGCTTTTGGATCGCTATTAAAGGTTAGTAATCGATCCCTATGTTTTTACCACGATTTATATGCTTTTATTTTGGATTTTATATATGTAAAAGTGTTTTACCATGCCTCCGCTGCGATTAAAATCCAACAATGGTATCAGAGCCAGGTTGTATGCATATAGATCTGTGGTAAAAATTTCAGAATTTTATGTGCTTGTATGAATTAATTATGTTTTTTACAAGTTATATCATGGATTAATTTTTTCTGATGAGAAATTGTTTCTCAGAATAATTTTGAATGTTGATCTGGGTTCTACAAATGTTGTAGATCGTCTGGGTATTTTTTTTCATAATTTTATGATGTATAGATTTTTTATTATGAATTTTTGAAGTTCTTATAATTAAATTCGTAATTAAATAATCATATATATATATATATATATATATATATAATTTGTTAGTATGTATGCTATACATCTGTTATCTGCATCTGCTTGTCTGCTGTTGTACGGAGAAAGAAAAGAAAGGTAGTACGGCGGCACGGTGACCAATGATAGAAAAGAGAAAACAGAAAACGGCAGAAGAGGAACAGGCGCGTGCAGAGCACGCAGAAGGGGGGGGGGGTGTCGCGCATTCCGGGAATGCGTTACACCCTGTGGCGCATTCACGGAATGCGTTACACCCTTTAATTGGTTAAAAGGGTTGTAACGCATCACCGGAATGCGTTACAGGGCTTGTAACGCGTTCCTGTAATGTGTTACAGCCCGACTGTCCACATTAAAATTGATTTTCTGGGAGTTTCTTAACTCCGTTTTGGGCGTGCAATATACCGTTGGATTCATTTTTCCGAGACGGATCTAATGGAGTGATCAATTTTAGTTTATATAAAAGTTTTGAACTGTTTATATTTCCGAAAGTGTTTTAAAGCTGTTTTTAACAGCTTTTAAATGCTTCATGTGATACATAGAGATGTTTAATGCTTAGACTAATGTGCTAGATGATATAACATGCCTACCTTGATGTTTATTCATGTTTATATATGTGATATATGCTTAGTTTATCATGCGATGATAGATTTAGGTGAACTTAAATGAACATAAGGCGTTTGTTAGACAACCTAGTATAGTGAAATTGTTTCATAACCTTAATAATAATATTATGAATACAATCATAAGATTCTTGTATTTATGAAACACGTAATTGAATATGAATTTTCGATATGAGAGAAAGGATGATTCTGTCAACAACAGATTTCTATCTGTAAGAAAGGGTTATTAAGTGACGCCTCTTGACAATGCTCCACCCGATCTGGGAATCATCTGATTATTGATTATTAATTTGAAATATTTAATTTAAAAGGAAGAATCTCTTTATAATATGATTATGATTGTAACATAATATAATCCCTCTAAAATTAAATAATATCAAGTAGTAATTGGCCAATGACACAACGGGCTTGTGTCAGTCATAGCCTTCCAACATGATAAAAAAGTAGTTCTTATTTTTAAATCATTGTCGTTTCCTGCTACAGCCGAGGGCTTTGATTTCGAAATAAGAAATACTTGTCTATTATATAGAGATGTGTACATTGAATAAGAATCTAAAGGTCGTTACGTGCCACATCCGTGGGCCTGTGGGACTGATTCAATTGTACGGAATGTTGGGTTAGACTTGACTTAGAATATTGAGTTTGTCGTACCACAGCCGTGACTCAATTATTCAAGAGGCTAAAGTTTGATTAGGGAATAACATTAGATGTAATTGACAAGAGTTGTCTGCCTATTGAACATTACATGGCGTTTCGTGCCACAACCGGAGTTGTGTAATGGAATGTAGGATCCCTATTCTCACTAGCATTATGAATGCTTAATTTTTCACGTAGGGGGTTGAATAAATTAGATAAACTAGTGGGAGCCACTTATGAATAAAGACCCGATTCATATAGTGTTTTGAAATGAAATCGAATATTTGCTAAGTGTAGTTATGTGTTTATCATTTACAGATTTACTTTGTACGTTATGTCTTCTGCACTATCACTCAGGAGCATACTAGATGCTCACAAATTGACTGGTCCTAATTATGCTGACTGGCTTCGAAACTTGAGAATTGTTCTCAGGATTGAGAAGCTGGAATACGTGATTGACTCACCTAAGCCTACTGAACCTGCTAGTGATGCACATAATGATGAACATGTTGTGTATCGTAAGTGGATAGATGATGCAAATGTTGCTCAATACATCATGCTAGCTTCCATGAACATTGAGCTACAGAAGCAACATGAGCATATGGATGCTCACACTATCCTAATGCATCTACAAGAGTTGTATGATGTGGCGGGGAGGACAGTTCGATATGAGATATCGAAGGAGCTGTTCGGTTGTAGGATGTCTGAGGGATCATCTGTGAATGACCATGTACTTAAGATGATCAATTTGATTGAACGTCTTGGACAACTTGGTTTTTCCATGGATGGGGAGTTGAGCCAAGACTTGGTGTTGTAATCGCTTCCGAGTTTGTTCTCGCAGTTTTTTGTGAACTTTCACATGAATAAGTTGGATGTCAGCCTGCCTGAACTCCACAACATGTTGAAGACGGGGAATCGAATTTTCCCCCTAAGAAGAGTTCTGTTCTTCTAATTGGTGAAGGTTCCAATCCTAAGAAAAGGAAGAGGAACTCTTCCAAGAAGAAGAAAGTAGGTGAAGAAAAGCCGGTTCCACCAAAAGCTAAAGACCCCAAGAGCAAAGTTGTTTGCTTTCACTGTAACAAGGTGAGGCACTGGAAGAGGAACTGCAAGGTTTACCTTGCAGAATTGAAGAAGAAGAAGGGTAGTGAGACTACCGCTTCTGATTTAGGAATGTTCATGATAGAAGTGAATATGTCATTAAATCAAATTTCTACTTGGGTATTAGATACCGCCTGTGGTTCTCATATCTGCAATTTGTTGCAGGGACCAAGGAGAAGTAGGACTCTTGAGGAAGAGGAGGTGATTCTACTGATGGGAAATGGAGCAAGAGTTGCTGCTGAAGATATAGAATCATTTCATTTACATATGCCTACGGGCAAGACTATTGTTTTAAATAATTGTTATTTTGTTCCCTCGATTGTGAGGAATATTATTCCCATGTTAGACTTGGCTGGATTTTCATTTATTATTGAGAATAATGAATGTTCTATTTTTAGAGATAATATTCTTTATGGACGTGGTACTTTAAATAATGGACTGTATAAATGTGACATAATTTACTTCAGATTGAACAAACTAATAAAAGAAAAGGGATGATGAAAATATCACTTCATTGTGGCACTACAGTCTCCATTTAGTAGACATGGAGAGAGGGCTGCAAATTTGCTAGGAATGGTACACACAGATGTATGTGGACCAATATCTACGCAAGCCATGGGTGGATTTTCATACTTCATTACTTTCATAGATGATAGATCTGGATTCGGATATGTGTTTGATGAAACACAAGTCTGAGGCCTTTGAAAAGTTCAAAGAATATAAGTATGAAGTGGAGAAACAACCAAACATAGTATTATAACTCTTCGATCAGATCGAGGTGGTGAATACTTTAATGGAGTGTTTCTAGATTATCTCAAAGTAAATGGTATAGTCTCCCAGTGGACTCCTCCAGATTGGTATCTGAAAGGAGAAATCGAACTTTGTTAGACATAGTTCGGTCCATGATGAGCTATGCAAATCTTCCAGTATTCCTATGGGGTTATGCATTGGAAACCTCAGCATATTTACTGAATATGGTGACTTCCAAAATCTGTTCCTCAAACTTCGTATGAGATTTGGAAAGAAAGGAAACCGAGTCTTAAACACGTTAAGATTTGGGGATGTCCAGCTTATGTCAAGAAAGTTGACCCAGATAAGCTGGAATATCGATCCGTAAAATGTAGTTTTGTGGGATATCCTAAAGAGACTTTAGGGTATTACTTTTGCACCGATCATCGGGTATTTGTCTCCAGACATGCTACCTTCTTGGAAAAGGAGTTTATCCTTGAAGGAAACAGTGGGAGCAAAATTGAACTTGATGAAGTTCAAGAAGCACAAACTACTACAGATCGAGTGGAAATACCTGTTCTGACTGAACAACCTTTTGTGGAACAGCCCATTCATAGATCAGGGAGAGTGTCTCGCCAACCTGAGAGGTATTATGGCCTTGTCATTGAGAATGACAATGAGTTGTCGATCATTGATGATGACGACCCTGTAACCTATAATGAGGCTACGAGTAGTGTTGACTCAGAGAAATGGCATAGTGCCATGAAATCCGATAAGGAATCTATGTATACGGTATACGAAAGAATGATTGGAGCAGATGGCCAGGTGGAGACCTATAAGGCCAGGCTTGTGGCAAAAGGATTCAAACAAAGGCAATGGATTGACTTTGATGAAACCTTTTACCTGTAGCCCTGTTAAAATCAGTTCGGATTTTGCTTGCGATTGCTGCTTACTACGACTATGAGATCTGGCATATAGCCAGATGGTTTTCTTTCCGAGGGAAATGAAAACCTAGTGTGTAAGCTACTGCGAACCATATGTGGTTTAAAGCAAGCTTCTCGTAGATGGAATATCCGTTTTGATGAGACAATCAAAGAGTTTGATTTTATCAAAAACATAGATGAACCATGCGTCTACAAAAGGGTTAGTGGGAGCGCGGTAACATTTCTTGTATTGTATTGAAATAGAGTTGACACACATAACAACATAGCAGACCCACTCACAAAGCTACTTTCTGAAAGTCACTATGATCGTCATAAAGACTAGATGGGTATTAGATACCAGAGTGATTGGCTTTAGTACAAGTGGGAGATTGAAAGGAATATGTCCTAAGTCCAATCATGTATTAGGATTTAGGAATAACTTTTTATGTAATTTGTTTTGATTTCATTGATATTAATAAAAGACTTATTTTGTTTTTATTACGGGCTCTATCTATTTAAGTGTTTAAATAAGATATACCATAGTTTAGAGTAAAGCTTTTTATGGATTATGATGAGATCATAATAGTGAGACCTAAAAGATGATAACTCTAAACTTAAATAGTTCCTAGTCGTAGGATTACTAACTGGTAATTAATAATCCGCAAAGATCGGTACATACTATGCTTGCTTCATTATGAAGGATGTCTGTTCTCATAGACATTTGTGTGGTGACACTATAGCTAGTATGTAGGTGCTTATTATAGAATAAGTTCACTGAACATGACTCGCACAGCTGAACAACTGATGGAGTTCACTCACGTGTCAGCAGTTGTTCACATAGTGATAGTTGTACAAGTATCCTTAGACTTGAGGTCATCATAGTCATCTTGTGTATACTGAACTATGCTTTGGTTTACTTCTTAGTCTCCAGGGACAATTATTAGGGCTCTACTGGGTATAGGAATTTGTACACGAAGATAGTGTATGATTAATATAGGATCTACCCCTCCCAGTGAAGGAAGCGAATGTTCAAGGCTGATCCACTTATGCTAGTTCAGGAATCTCTGGCCAGAGTGAATGAAATTAGAAAGGAGTTTCTAATTTGCATAGAACTACGCATAGTAAATGGTAAGCAAGTGATTAAATTAGATAGGCTTGACACGAGATCCATGCCTTGTATTTAATCGGGACATTGTAGGGTAGAAGGAGTTTATTGTACGGTAACTATTCACTGAATAGGTTCTTGGTATTCTAAGCAGTGAATTCATATTATACGGATAGTCGCGATATGCTGAGAAGTATCCCTCACGATGTAGAATAAATGTGATTAATTAATTAATCATATTTAATAAATTATAGAATTTATATAAATAATGATAAAATAGTTTTATTATTATTTATTTCTACTACCGGCTTAATATTGAACCTAGAGGGTCACACCATAAAAAGAGAATGATTTAATGGTGGAGGAATTAATTAATAATGGCTGATAATTATTTATTTATGAAATAAATAATTAATTGGCAAATTTAATAATTGATTAAATGAGATTTAATTGATTATAAATTAATTAAGAAAAGTTCTTAATATTATTAATTAAAGGATTTAATTTTTGGAAATTAAATCAAGAGAGAGAATTATTTCTAAAGTGTTTAGAAAAAGGATTAATAATTAAAAGGTGTTTTAATTATTAATAAGAATAATAAATGGTATAATAATAATATTATTTTTGGGAAAATTTCAGCTGAAAATTTTGCCTATAAATATACTATTATAGACCCTATTTTCATTCGAACCCAAAAACCCAAAAGTTTTAGAAAAACAAATTCTCTCCACCTCCTCCTCCTCCTTAACGTCGTTTTCTTGGTGGATACCGGTAGAGTGCTTCACGTTTGAGGAGCAGCTGCTAAGGATCTCCGATCGTTGCTTTTGGATCGCTATTAAAGGTTAGTAATCGATCCCTATGTTTTTACCACGATTTATATGTTTTTATTTTGGATTTTATATATGTAAAAGTGTTTTACCATGCCTCCGCTGCGATTAAAATCCAACAGACCCTTGTCTTTTTTTCAAGGTCAGCCCTTAGTGGGTTCGGCCATCTGAACTCTTTGTCCTTCTCAATTTCCAAAAGGATTTGGCTCCTTGGAGCGTTCGACCTTGCATATTCAGTGAACCTTGGTGGTTGATTCTTCTTGGAACAGGAGTCAGAGATTTTTCAAGTTCGAGGATATTTGTCTTAGGCATCATACTCTTGATCTATCTTCTGCTTCTTGTTGCCCATGGGCTCATTATTCACCATCATCTTCTTCATAATTTGCTCCATTTTGATATACTTTCCGGCTCTATCCTGGAGCTACAACATGCATTCAAGAGGGCACTTGGCTAGGGTCTTGAAGAACTCATCTCTAGTCCCTTGTTTTAGTGCTATCATAAGTACTTTATCGTCGAGATCCGGGACCTTCAGGGCCTCCTTTGTGAATCGGTTTAGGTAGTCTCTAAGGGACTCCTTTACTCCTTGAACTAAGCTCATGAGAGACCCGAACTCTTCTAGTGTACTCTACCGCTAATAAATTACTTGATGAAATCTTGGCTCAAATATTTGAAAGACCCAATTGAGTGGGGGGGGGGGGGTAAACGACTGTACCACCTTTGAGCCATACCTAACAGGGTTTGAGGAACGTTGCGACACTTAATAGCATCGTTCATAGACTGTAGCAACAGGGCGTTAGAGAATGTCCTAACATGGTTAACTAGGTCGCCAGTACCATCATACGCTTTGATGGTGGGAATCTTGAACTTCCTCGAGATGTGGGAATTTATTATCTCTTCGGTGAATGGTGGGTTTGGATCATTAAGATCTCTTAGGGGCAACAATTCACTTGGATCAACCCTTGGGGCAATAACCCTTCTTGGTGTTGGACCTTTCAGGTCTATGATAGAAGTGAAATTCCTTTTCCTTGCTATAGGTAAAAGTCTTGGTGTCAAGTACATCACCAGGTCATGGTTCAGCCTTTGGATCTCAGTTCATGAGCCCTGATGCTCTCTTGTATATATTGGGGAATCGTCCCTTAAGTGCTCCTGGGCTGTTGCTGGCCGCTAGGCATTGGCTCTTTACCAGCACGTCTCCTCGTTGGAGCCACTTCATCCTCCGACGAGTAATACTCTCTAGCGGAGTACGGTCCAGAGAACTCTCGATTTACAGGGATGAGAACCAAACCAAGAATGTATAGGGGCGTCCGCTCTTGTCCTTCACTTCGATTAGAGGGTCTACTTCCTCCAACCTCGGGGTATAGAGGCATCCCGGAAGATGGGTTGGTGGCCACTAGGCTCACGACCATTGAGTACTCATACCCAACAGGATGGGGGGTTTATAGTTGCAAATAGTTTTCGATATAGGGGATTCGTCCCTGTAGGAGTTAGGGGATTCGTGTTGTTGTATATTTTTGTAATGTTCGTTCTCAGGGAAGGAATAAATAAATATTAATTCAAGTATACGATCTCTTAATGCCTAGACGTGTGTAGAAATAATTGGTGTTTGTTACTAACAAAATTAAACTATCAAGTAATTAAATTAAAGATTTATGAATAAGGAAAAACAACGCGAGAACTAGGTTTCTTGTCACACCCCCAACTTAACGAACAAAATAAATATAACTATTACAATATTTAAAAGAAAGTAAACATAACTGAATCCAAGATATTACAGTTTAGGGTTTGGAACAGCCCAACACTACCATCTATTACAACTGATTTTAATATCGAGTCCTCACACAAAACTATCTCTTATTCTACTTGAGCTCGGACATACGCATCGACGTCACAGGTCTTACGTGCTGTCTGCTTGAATCTAACCATAGCTGCTAGCTGTAATATCAGGGTAAAGCAAGGAGTGAGCCAAATGCTCAACAAGTGCTAAACTATAAGGTACAAAAACATAAATTGAGATATATATAAAAGAATGACAATACGAAGGCATAACCAATGTTAACAAGACATAAAACTTTGAGTGATGGCATCATTTGCTTGAATCAAAACATTTTCAAAATCATAACTTAAACAAAATCATTTTATGACGCTACGGATTACAGCCGGTGATCAGCCACGAAGTAATCCCGAACCTCGCTGGGTTCTAAAACATTAATGGGATCCCTAGGCAACATTTAAGCCTACAATATAAGTGTGGAAAGGACTCGCGTCTCAGTCCAAATCCATTATTCAAAGAAAACATTTATCCCCCTTTGGGAATGAAAATCCACATTTTAATCATTTCAAAAACTGATGCCGATTTATAATAAAATCTCTTAAGTAGTAAACATTTTTATCAAGGGATTATAGATCAAGTTTGAAACACTGGAAATATGTCACCAAATTTCAGGGCCATGATCCACTAGACTTTACTATATTAGGGTAATTGAAAGGTTTCCATATACAAGAACTTTGACAAGGAGATTTAGCAAGGCTATTGGATAATATGAAAGAGTAATGCCAAACTAGGCTTAAAGCAATGGTTTTCGACAAGGTACAAGTACTAGAATATCAATAAGATAAGCTTCATGAATACTAGGGGTGTTAAGGTATGAAGAAAATGATCTTTAGCTCAAGGTATATCAGGATTGTCGAACTTTAGGGTAAGAAAAAGGGTTATCAATCAATTAAGAACAACTTTAAAGAATATCTGGCTTTTAGGTATCAAGGAAAAGTTTCTATTGGGGTTCAAGCATCCGGGCGAGATGTTCAAGACTTCTCAGGGATCAATAGCATGTTAAACAAATGGTCAATCAAGTATTATAACGAATCTTTATTTTATCAAGGCATTCCAATGACTCTGATATACTAGCATGATACGACTTTTGATCTACTTGCAATATGTACTTGAGGGTTCATGGCATTTCTATATAATACGAAGATAGATTTAAGAATCGCTTGGTTCAAGTATATCAAGATAACTCAGGATACTCGCATCAATATATATGAACTAATTACCACACATTTTTAGTGAATACGAAAGACAGGTTGAATCACTTGCCTCGAGAAAGGCTGGTCCGGTCTGGCTGGTAGGAGCAACTGGAAGCTTTACTCGACCTTTATGGCAAGTTTACCCTCATCTTGAGATCCTGCATAAATAATAATAACTTCATTATAATATATTCTCACCAACTCAACCTATTTACAACCCGAAATTAAACACAAATGGCACTTAGGCCTATATGCACTCAATTTATAATCACCTTATAAATACCATAGTCCACATAGCCACATATACTCACATATCATATTTTAATATCAAATAATATCACACACATCATAATGCAACACTAGGCTTGGATGATCTCGACCCACAACTTAAGTCACTTGGTCGCTAAACTGGACAAAGTCTCCAAATTTTGGCTTCCTAACTCGATGTGCCTTTACTAAAGTATCCAAAACATATTGACCCTCACCTTTGGCCTTTAACTCTAATGGCTTTATACTATCTTACAACCATAGTGGTCAACCTAGGTCTCACTCATAAGTGCTCTAAAACTATGTGGTAAGTGAAAGTGCTCACTGGAGTAAATTTCAGAATGACATCTATGGTTTCTTGAGTGCATTAGACACTCTTAAACTACAAGTTTACCTCCAAAACTTCTACACTAGACTCTTCTGACCATAAGGCATCTCCCAAACTTGATGTGGCTCAAGGGCCTAGCTTGGGCCTCCTTGGGCCTAAGCTTAAAGTCCATGGTTCCCCTGTTTTTCTAGGCAGAAAACGCCCTGACTTGAACTAACTTGCGACACATGGTTCTAACTCAAATCCTATGAACTATGGTTGGAAAAACTCCTCCGACACTCCCTTTAACTAAGACCCAACAAACACCTAAAACCTTTTATATACTCCTAATGCTAGCTTCTGATGGCTTGGGCCTCAAAGTGCAAAACAATGACATGGTCAAAACTCACTCTAAACCTCAGGGTACCAAACTGATTTTCTGCAGAAACTAAGACTCTCCTTTCTTCCAAGGTTCTCACTTAACAACCCAACCACCAACAACCAAAATACCCAAACCATAACTTAACTATGGTGATCTACTGAACTAACCCCCTTACACTCAAAATTGACTTAGTGGAGATCATTCTTACCTAAGGTGCAACATAGCAAAACAAAAAGGAAATCACATTATACAAATTACATGTCATCAAGTTTTCAAGGACAACAACTTTATCCTTTATGATAAATATAGACGAAATAACATCACATTTTAAGAAGCACAATTCCTAATTAATATCTTAACTTAACTACAATTAAGGTTTACTATCAAGATATCAATCCAAATGATCAAGAACTTCCAAGAATTCAAGAGAAATTTGCATGCATGCATGACTTCGAGTCTTACTAATCAAAACAACATGCTTTCCAAATAAATTTTCATTTTAACTCAACATGCAAGCCTATCATGGTTTATATCTAAATGACCACCTAGCATGCAAAGGTTTTACCAAGATTTCACTAAGATTTTCATGTTATTATCACAAAAACACACAAAATGAAACAAAGCAACCAAAACATCATTAAGAACCATTCATTCGGCTCCCCCAAGGTCATGGCCGAATGAAATGGAAGGGAAAATGACCATTAAAATCAAGAGCCTCATTCTCATGACTTGGCATTTCACCATTCCTTGTAGTTCCCTCAATAATACAACCTTACATCCATGAGAATTAAGATTGTACTTTGAGTTCCAACTAAAACTATGCCATGCAAGATCAAAACTTAAACTTTTTACTCAAACTTCTTTGGATTATATATGATCAAGATATAGGAAGTAACATTTACTTGAATGGGAGATGGAAGCTTGAATGCAGAATGAAGAAAAGGGAGGGGGTAGGGCTTCGGCCAAAAAGCCGAGAGGAGAGGGGGAGAAAGGAGGGGGTGTGGAAATGGTGGAGTGAAAGTGGAGTGATAATCATATTTGTTTGGTTTTTATGCTTTTGATTTGACCACAAGTGAGTGGATATGAGAATTTACAAGAGTAGCCTTCCAACATAGTTAGGTAGATTTGCATGCAAGGATAAGGTGGTAATTTGGCTAGTAGAATGAAAGTGAGTGGGGTTGGAAATGCCTTCCTTGCCCCTTAGTTGAATAGAAGAGTATTTGCATGCAAGGGTAACCATGTAATTTGATAATTACTAAGCAACTAATTTTCAAAGATTTATTTTTTATAAAATAAAATAAAAGTTCAAAAATTACAAAATTTATACTATAAAATAATTTAGATTTTTTGAAATTTTATAAAATCACTCTCAAAATTTGTGAACAAAATAACTTTTAAAAGAAAATTTTTCCAAGGCTTAGAATATTCCTTATAAATCAAAAATAAAGGACATAAATAAACTTTTACTTTGAAAAATCATATACTACATACAACAAATTTATAATGCAGAAATTTTCACTCACACAAACGTACAATCATTGAATATATTTTCATTCGGCTTTAATATTATACCAAATCCACAAATAATATTACACAAAAATACCGGTCGTAACATCCTCTCCCCTTAAGGGATTCTGTCCCCAGAATCTAAGAGAACAGATGAGGATACCGGGAACGCATATCAGACTCTAACTCCCAAGTTGATTCTTCGACCTTGGGGTTCCTCCAAAGTACTTTCACTAACTTTACCGACTTATTCCTAATATTCTTTACTTGACAGTCGAGTAATTTGACAGGTTGCTCCACAAATGACAGGTCTGCCTGAATTTCTACAGGTTCATATTCTATCACATGGCTGGCATCCAGATTGTACTTTTTAAGCAACGACACATGGAACACATTATGCACATGTTGATACTAAGGCGGTAAGGCTAACTCGTAGGCTACCTTCCCCACTTGACTCAAAATCTCAAAAGGACCAATATATCTAGGTGCTAACTTCCCCTTCTTGCCAAATCTAGACATCCCTTTTCTTGGTGACACCTTCAACAAAACGGCTTCGCCTACTTGGAATCGAACATCCTTACGCGCTGGATCCGTATACTTCCTCTGTCTATCTTGAGCAGCAAGCAACCTTCTCTAAATTAACTTGACTGTGTCATGCAACTGTTGTACCAATTCCGAGCCTAGAATTCTTCCTTCTCCTACTTCATCCCAACTTGTCGGTGATCTACATTTTTGTCCGTACAAAGCTTCGTATGGTGGCATGCCAATACTGGAGTGATAGCTGTTGTTGTAAGAGAATTCATTCAATGGCAAGTGGTCGTCCCAACTTCCTTCAAAATCGATTGCACAACTGCGCAACATGTCTTCGATTGTTTAAATTGTCCTTTCTCTCTGACCATCAGTCTGCGGGTGGTATGCCGTACTCATGTTCAACTTCGTGCCAAGACTTTCTTGTAACTGCTTCCAGAATCTCGAGTTAAATCGGGGATCTCTGTCTGAAACTATTGATACGGGTACTCCATGTCTTAGTACGATTTCACGCACGTACAGATGAACCAATTTGTCCAATGACGACTTCTCATTAATTGGAAGGAAATGCGCCGACTTCGTAAGGCGATCAACTATAACCCATATAGCGTCATGTCCAGATTTTGTTCGCGGTAGTCCCACTATAAAGTCCATAGCAATATTTTCCCATTTCCATTCTGGAATCTTTAGGGGCTGAATTAATCCGCTTGGTCGTTGATGTTCGGCCTTCATTTCTGACAAGTATAACACTTTGCAACCCATTCTGCCACGTCTCGCTTCATATTTGGCCACCAAAAGTTCTGCTTTAAGTCCCGATACATCTTGGTGCTTCCCGGGTGGATTGAAAATCTTGAATTGTGGGCTTCTTGTAGGATCTCATTCTTCAATTTAGGTACATGAGGAATCCAAATTCTTGAGGAAAACCTTAGTATACCTTGCTCATCCTTATGAGTGCCAATCTCTTCTCCAGTCAGCTGATTCTTCTCTCTCTCCATTACTTTTTCCTGACATTTCCTTATCCTTTCCACCAGTGTTGGCTGAAAAGTCATTGCACGACAAACTTCTTCAACTATTCCATAATCACAAAGTTCTAATCCAAACTTCTTAATCTCTTCAGACAATTCCTTTGGTGTTGCCATCATATTCAATCTCTCCTTCCTACTTAAAGCATCGGCTACAACATTCGCCTTTCCAGGATGATAATTTATCGAGCAATCGTAGTCCTTGATCAATTCCAACCATCTCCTTTGCCTCATATTGAGCTCCTTCTGAGTGAAAATGTACTTTAAACTCTTGTGATCTGTGTAGATTTCACACTTTTCTCCGTAGAGGTAATGTCTCCAAATCTTAAGTGCGAACACTATGGCGGCTAGTTCCAAGTCATGTGTCGGGTACTTCAACTCATGCAGTTTTAACTTTCTTGACGCATACGCGGTCACCTTATTGTGTTGCATTAGCACACAGCCCAATCCTTTATGTGAAGCGTCGCTGAAAATCACAAAGTTTCCTTGGTCATCTGGTAATACTAACACTTGAGCCGTTACCAATCTCTGTTTCAACTCTTGAAAGCTATTCTCACATTCTGCACTCCATTCGAACTTCTAATTCTTCTTGGTTAACTTAGTCAATGGCGTAGCGATTTTCGAAAAATCCTTGACAAACCTTCTATAATACCCTGCCAATCCTAGAAAACTTCGCTCTTCTGTAGGTGTCTTTGGCCTCTCCCAACTCATAATCACCTCAATCTTTGCCGGATCTACTTTAACTCCTTCATTTCCAATGACATGCCCTAAAAATTGAACTTCCTTTAACCAAAACTCACATTTGGAAAACTTGGCATACAACTTCTCTTGTCAGAGTATCTCCAATGCTATCCAGAGGTGCTGCTTATGTTCTTCTTCTGACTTAGAATAAATAAGAATGTCATTAATGAATACCACTACGAACTTGTCCAAATATTTTTTAAATACCCGATTCATCAGATCCATAAATGCGGCCGGGGCATTAGTCAATCCAAACGGCATTACTAAGAATTCATAATGTCCGTATCTGGTCCTAAATGCTGTCTTGGGAATATCTTCTTCCTTGGTCTTTAGTTGATGGTATCCTGATATCAAGTCAATATTTGAAAAGCACTTTGCTCCCTTCAGCTGATCAAATAGGTCATTAATTCTTGGTAGCGGGTAGCGGTTCTTAATCGTTACCTTATTCAACTCCCGATAATCTATACATAGCCGCATACTTCCATCTTTCTTCTTTACAAACAGAACAGGTGCTCCCCATGGTGACTTACTTGGCCGAATCACTCCTTTATCCAACAATTCTTGTAGCTGGCTCACCAACTCTTTCATTTCTGCTGGTGCCATCCTATATTGGGCCTTTGAAACTGATTCTGTGCCCGGTACAAGGTTGATCTCGAATTCGATTTGTCGATCTGGTGGTAAGCCTGGTAGTTCATCTGGAAACACATCTGGGAACTCGATAACTATGGGGATATCTTTTATGTTGGGACTGCCTTTTTCTGAATCCACTACATAAGCTAGGAACGACTCACAACCTTTCCTAAGTAACTTCTTAGCCTGAACGATTGTAAGAAATAGTTGCTCTTGCCTTTGTCCCTTAAATACTACCTTCTCTCCACTCTTCGTCTTTAAATACACTTTCTTGGTCTTACAATTAATCTGGGCGTTATTCTTCCCTAACCAATCCATTCCTAAAATTATATCAAACTCTCCCAACTTGAAGAGTATCCAGTCGGCTGAAAACTTATGCCCCGAAATATCAATCTCATACTTCGGACAAAATTGATTCACAGGATTCTTCTCTTGGTTCGCAATTACCACATTTACTACCTCGCTCATAATCATTTTATCACATTGAAGTTTATCAACAAAAGTTTCTGATATGAAAGATCTTGTTGCTCCCGAATCAATCAATACTTTAGCTTTGACATTATTGAGTAAAAGTGTACCTGCTATCACCTCAGAGTTCTGAATAGCATCCTTCATTTTCAAATCAAATGTCCCTGTTGTTACTTGCGGCGTTATTGTAGGTGGTGGAGGTAATGCCAATACCTCGGCTGGCACGCTTGCACTGGTACTTGCCATATTAATTAGAGATTTGACTGGTCCGGTTTTCTTGCACTCCCTAGCTATGTGTCCAGTCTTTCCACACTTGTAACATGTAACTCCTGGCTTCGGCATCTTACACTCATTTGCCAAATTTCCCTTCTGGTTGCACCTATAACATATCATGCTTAGCTTATTACACACTCCGGGGTGCCTCCTTCCACAATGCTTGCATTCCGGTCTCTGGAATCTGTTTTCTCCAACTTGTCCTTGGCTTGCCTGGTTGTTCCCCTTTGATTCTTGTCTTTTGCCCAAATTTCCCTTCTTTTGAAAATTTCTGCCCTTATGGAATCCAATCCTCTTTACATTTCGATCTTGTGAATTTCCGGCTTCAGACTTTTCTCCATAAAATGGAACCTTTCTCTTCTTGTTATCCCTTTCCTTTCTGGACTGCATCCCATTGTTCTCAATCAGAGTAGCTTTTTGTACTACTCCTGCATAAGTATCAAGCTCAAACATAGCCACTCTATCTCTGATCCAAGGCTCCAATCCTTGTTGAAATCTCTTCGCTTTTTCCTCCTCAGTGCTGGTATACTTTGTCACAAACCTTGACAACTCAGTGAACTTCTTCTCATACTCCAGTACAGACATATTCCCTTGCTTCAACTCAAGAAATTTAAGCTCCGTCTGATTCTGCATGTACTTAGGGTAATACTTTTCCAGAAATAACTTCTTAAATCTTTCCCAAGAAACCTGCTGAGTTGCTTCCATAGCTTTTACTGATTCCCACCAATAGATGACTTCGCCCTTCAAGAAGTAAGTAGAATATGGCGTATTCTGATCGTCTCCTAACTGTACCAACTCAAAAGCCCTTTCCATTTCCTTAATCCATGTGTTAGCTATTATTGGATCAGTGGTATCATGAAATACAGGTGGATTCATATTCTGAAAAGCCTTGAAAGTAACAACTTGTCGAGGTGGTACTGGTGGATCAGGTGGTTGGTATGGTTCATGGTTATCTTGGTTTTCAATTCGTTGTTGAAGAGTTAGTTGTTGTTGAGCTATAGCATCGGTTTGTTATTGCAAAGTTTCCAGTAATCGAAGAATATTTGGATCTGTGGTAGATGTGGTTGTTGGGTTCTTCTTTTTGGGTGGCATGATCCTTGAAATAAGAGTTATATTAAAACAGGTATGAATAATGAAATAATTCGAGGGTATCGCATGGCATTCTTATTTTCATATGAGGTCAAGTTTCAAATTAAACAGATATGGGGATACATATAAAGGCGTAAAATAACAGTTGAGAGCAAATGGAATGATAGTGCATAATAATTGAAATTTTAAGGTCACAATACATTGGGATTAGGACGAAGTCTGATTCTAGGAAGAACATGCTTATTTAAAGGAAACAACTGGGAATTTCTACGAAGTCTGATAATACAACAACATGGAAGGTAGATAATGGAAAGAACTAAGGCTCCACTCCATCAGAACGGGGTTTGGTAGTCTTCTCCTCTCGAAGCATCTTCACAATGCTCCGGAGCTCATCCGCCACCATCTAGATGATATACTGGCTGGTGCGGTCTCGGTGTGATGGAATCTCCTCAAGCTTAGTGTTAACGTACTGAACCAAAGTCTCAAGTCTCGCAGTCATCTGCTCCTTAGGCTTCCCTTCATAGTTTCGGCTGTCCGGGTACACGTTCTTCAGTCGGTCTATCAATCGGTCGTACTTGCCCTGAAGCATGTCAAACCCGCGCCTCAACTCAGCATACACGGAGAAAGCAATAGTGTCGTCCGACGCAGAGGATGACGAGGAATGCGCCCTTTGCTGACAAACCAATAAGAGGAGTATTAATAATAATAAATTTACTTACCTACTCTCTCGCATATTATCTATAGCCTAAACATATATCCTATAACCTATTTGGGCTGTCCAGGGACTCTAAACCGTAGCTCTGATACCGAAACCTGTCACACCCCCAACTTAACGAACAAAATAAATATAACTATTACAATATTTAAAAGAAAGTAAACATAACTGAATCCAAGATCTTACAGTTTAGGGTTTAGAACAGCCCAACACTACCATCTATTATAACTGATTTTAATATCGAGTCCTCACACAAAACTATCTCTTATTCTACCTGAGCTCGGACATAAGCATCAGCGTCACAGGTCTTACGTGTTGTCTGCTTGAATCCAACCATAGCTGCTAGCTGTAATATCAGGGTAAAGCAAGGAGTGAGCCAAATGCTCAACAAGTGCTAAACTATAAAGTACAAAACATAAATCGAGATATATATAAAAGAATGACAATGCGAAGGCATAACCAATGTTAACAAGAGATAAAACTATCAGTGATGGCATCATTTGCTTGAATCAAAACATTTTCAAAATCATAACTTAAACAAAATCATTTTATGACGCTACGGATTACAGCCGGTGATCAGCCACGAAGTAATTCCGAACCTCGCTGGGTTCTAAAACATTAATGGGATCCCTAGGAAACATTTAAGCCTACAATATAAGTGTGGAAAGGACTCGCGTCTCAGTCCAGATCCACTATTCAAAGAAAACATTTATCCCCCTTTGGGACTGAAAATCCACATTTTAATCATTTCAAAAACTGATGCCGATTTATAATAAAATCTCTTAAGTAGTAAACATTTTTATCAAGGGATTATAGATCAACTTTGAAACACTGGAAATATGTCACCAAATTTCAGGGCCATGATCCACTAGACTTTACTATATTAGGGTAATTGAAAGGTTTCCATATATAAGAACTTTGACAAGGAGGTTTAGCAAGGCTATTGGATAATATGAAAGAGTAATGCCAAACTAGGCTTAAAGCAATGGTTTTCGACAAGGTACAAGTACTAGAACATCAATAAGATAAGTTTCATGAATACTAGGGGTGTTAAGGTATGAAGAAAATGATCTTTAGCTCAAGGTATATCATGATTGTCGAACTTTAGGGTAAGAAAAAGGGTTATCAATCAATTAAGAACAACTTTAAAGAATATCTGGCTTTTAGGTATCAAGGAAAAGTTTCTATTGGGGTTCAAGCATCCGGGTGAGATGTTCAAGACTTCTCAGGGATCAATAGCATGTTAAACAAAGGGTCAATCAAGTATTATAACGAATCTTTATTTTATCAAGGCATTCCAATGACTCTGATATACTAGCATGATACGACTTTTGATCTACTTATAATATGTACTTGAGGGTTCATGGTATTTCTATATAATACGAAGATAGATTTAAGAATCACTTGGTTCAAGTATATCAAGATAACTCAGGATACTCGCATCAATATATATGAACTAATTACCACACATTTGTAGTGAATACGAAAGACATGTTGAATCACTTGCCTTGAGAAAGGCTGGTCTGGTCTGGCTGTTAGGAGCAACTGGAAGCTTTACTCGACCTTTATGGCAAGTTTACCCTGGTCTCGAGATCCTACATAAATAATAATAACCTCATTATAATATATTCTCACCAACTCAACCTATTTACAACCCGAAATTAAACACAAATGGCACTTAGGCCTATATGCACTCAATTTATAATCACCTTATAAATACCATAGTCCACATAGCCACATATACTCACATATCATATTTTAATATCAAATAATATCACACACATCATAATGCAACACTAGGCTTGGATGATCTCGACCCACAACTTAAGTCACTTGGTCGCTAAACTAGACAAAGTCTTCAAATTTTGGCTTCCTAACTCGATGTGCCTTTACTAAACTATCCAAAACCTATTGACCCTCACTTGGGCCTTTAACTGTAATGGTTTTATACTATCTTGCAACCATAGTAGCCAACCTAGGTCTGACTCATAAGTGCTCTAAAACTATGTGGTAAGTGAAAGTGCTAAGTGGAGTAAGTTTCAGAATGATATCTATGGTTTCTTGAGTGCATTAGACACTCTTAAACTACAATTTTACCTCCAAAACTTCTACACTAGACTCTTCTGACCATAAGGCATCTCCCAAACTTAATGTGGCTGAAGGGCCTAGCTTGGACCTCCTTGGGCCTAAGCTTAAATCCATGGTTCCCCTGTTTTTCTAGGCAGAAAACGCCCTGACTTGAACTAACTTGCAACACATGGTTCTAACTCGAATCCTATGAACTATGGTTGGAAAAACTCCTCTTAAACTCCCTTTAACTATGGCGCAACAGGGTCTAATGAGGGCCTACCCATGACATGGTCAAAACTTCCTATTTCGAAGTTGCAACAAAACTGTCCCCTGCTGGACAGATTTTGTGATTCCACTCGTGCACTATCCAAACGACTTGTAAACCTCCAAAAAACACCTAAAACCTTTTATATACTCCTAATGCTAGCTTCTGGTGGCTTGGGCCTCAAAGTGCACAACAATGACATGGTCAAAACTCACTCTAAACCTCAGGCTACCAAACTGATTTTCTGCAGAAACTAAGACTCTCCCTTCTTCCAAGGTTCTCACTTAACAACCCAACCACCAACAACCAAAATCCCCAAACCATAACTTAACTATGGTGATCTACTGAACTAACCCCCTTACACTCAAAATTGACTTAGTGGAGATCATCCTTACCTAAGGTGCAACATAGCAAAACTAAGGAAATCACATTATACAAATTACAAGTCATCAAGTTTTCAAGGACAACAACTTTATCCTTTATGATAAATATAAAAGAAATAACATCACATTTTAAGAAGCACAATTCTTAATTAATATCTTAACTTAACTACAATTAAGGTGTACTATCAAGATATCAATCCGAATGATCAAGAACTTCCAAGAATTGAAGAGAAATTTGCATGCATGCATGACTTCGAGTCTTACTAATCAAAACAACATGCTTTCCAAATAAATTTTCATTTTAACTCAACATGCAAGCCTATCATGGTTTATATCTAAATGACCACCTAGCATGCAAAGGTTTTTACCAAGATTTCACTAAGATTTTCATGTTATTATCACAAAAACACACAAAATGAAACAAAGCAACCAAAACATCATTAAGAACCATTCATTCGGCTCCCTCAAGGTCATGGCCGAATGAAATGGAAGGTAAAATGACCATTACAATCAAGAGCCTCATTCTCATGACTTGTCATTTCACCATTCCTTGTAGTTCCCTCAATAATACAACCTTAAATCCATGAGAATTAAGATTGTACTTTGAGTTCGAACTAAAACTATGCCATGCAAGATCAAAACTTAAACTTTTTACTCAAACTTCTTTGGATTATATATGATCAAGATATAGGAAGTAACATTTACTTGAATGGGAGATGGAAGCTTGAATGAAGAATGAAGAAAATGGAGGGGGGTAGGGCTTCGGCCAAAAAGCCGAGAGGAGTGGGGGAGAAAGGAGGGGGTGTGGAAATGGTGGAGTGAAAGTGGAGTTATAATCATATTTGTTTGGTTTTTATGCTTTTGATTTGACCACAAGTGAGTGGATATGAGAATTTACAAGAGTAGCCTTCCAACATAGTTAGGTAGATTTGCATGCAAGGACAAGGAGGTAATTTGGCTAGTAGAATGAAAGTGAGTGGGGTTGGAAATGCCTTCCTTGCCCCTTAGTTGAATAGAAGAGTATTTGCATGAAAGGGTAACCATGTAATTTGATAATTACTAAGCAACTAATTTTCAAAGATTTATTTTTTATAAAATAAAATAAAAGTTCAAAAATTATAAAATTTATACCATAAAATAACTTAAATTTTTAGAAATTTTATAAAATCACTCTCAAAATTTGTAAACAAAATAAATTTTAAAAGAAAAATTTTCCAAGGCTTAGAATATTCCTTATAAATCAAAAATAAAGGAAATAAATAAACTTTTACTTTGAAAAATCATATACTACATACAACAAATTTATAATGCAGAAATTTTCACTCACACAAACGTACAATCATTGAATATATTTTCATTCGGTTTTAATATTATACCAAATCCACAAATAAAATTACACGAAAATACCGGTCATAACAGTTCTTCAATTGGTTCAATGATTGTTGATGTATTGCGATCTCTACTTCTCTTACTTTGCTAAAAACAATTCTTCCAAAGTTTATATTGTTCTCTCCCAAGATACAAAATAATGCCTACAACTATGTCCCAAAGTCACTCCCATGATCAATTGAAATACAATCATAAACTATTAAGACCCAAGAATTATAAGTTTCATAGCTCGCATATTAATCTCCCAATCAATAATTAAACCATGTTCATCATATCATGAACAAGAATTATGACTCATCTCCCAATTCATCACAACTCCTAAAAATAAAATTAAAGGTTCATGACTCCTTTAATTGGGTTAAGCCCTCAATGATAGATTAGCAAAGTAGAGAATCTGCACTACAATCAAACAAACATATATTACCAATGAATACTTCCTAATTCTCGAATTAGAGAATTAGCTACTTATAATTAAGGAAGAAAACAAACATATATTAATATCCAAAGTCATGATTACAAGAGTATAGAGTTAAGAAAGATACAACTTGATGAAATCTCTCAAACTTGGAGTGAATCCCTTCAATCCCTGTTCAAGTTCTCTCTAGCTTCTCTCAATACATCTCTCCCTCTATAAAACTCTAACTAATTTTTTTTACTCAGATGGTCCTGTTTTCCAATCATACAAGGTAACCAAAAGAGATTTTAAAATAAAGTAGAAATCTATTTGAATTACAATTTTCGTCAGGCTCAGGCCCTGAACATCAGCATCATCAGGTCCTGAATGATGTCCTCAGGGCCTCTTCAGAAGAGCTCAGGCCCTGAACTCCTTATTCTTCAAATCTGCTTCTCTCAGGCCCTGCACGCATAAGCTCAGGCCCTAAGGTAAGTGCATTTTCTCCACTGATTCCTTCAGGCCCTGAGGCTCCAAGCTCAGGTCCTGAACTTCCCTAATTTCTTCTTTTATCATGTACTCCTCTCTTTTGCACCTTCTTCTTCCATAATCCCCTATAAATATAGAAAATTAAGTCTTAGCATCCATCTAAGTTAAATAACAACTAATACTAATTATTTAGGACTAAAGCATCACAAAACAAGGTTAAAAGAAGCATAACATGACATAAAAGAACTATAAATTAGTCATGCAACAAATACCCCCAACTTAACCTTTGCTCGTCCTCGAGTAATATGATTTCTATGTATTATTATCCAATACCACTTTTGTAAGGTGATCACGGTTGCATTTGGCATATGCAACAAGCCCTTTAAACCCCAAGGTAGCCCAAGTGCACGAGTAAGGTCTCGTGAGGGCCTATAGTAAATGTACCCACAAAATCCATTTAACCTATGCAATATGCAACTACATGAATGCACCTAAATGATCGACAATACAAAAGATCTCAAATATAATAGTATATGCCAAGTCAGATATTACCTTCAGAACATGCAACAAGTTTAGACACATCAAGCTCACACCACAATATCACTACATAGCGAACACAAGTACATATGTGTGTGTGTGCTCCTAGCTTAACAATATGCTCTCTACTGAACCAAGAACAAAGACATACAAGTTTCAACATAACAAGTCATGCGAGTTAATAGCTCCCAATTTAAGAACTAGAATAGATCTTAAACACTTCCTTACTTAGCACTAGCCATCATTCAGGTTTAGCAAGGAATTTCTATGTCTTTCTTTATTTCTACCACACTACAGCTATATGTACATATGAATTTATTACTGCTCGGTCTAAGGTTGGGTGGCTCCTCAGTGTAAGTGAGTTACGACCTCCATAAGACTTCACAAGCTCGGTCTAAGGTTGGGTGGCTCCTCAGTGTAAGTGTGTTACGACCGCCAAAAGACTTTGCCAACCATATTATACACGCATATATACTAAATGGTTTATTAACTGTGCAATAGTTGAGATCCCTAAAGATTTATTCACTAATACCCATGTAGCGAGTGTTGGGTCAGCAATCCCAAACCATAAAAGGCTTTAGGTTACTAGGCACAAAGTCCCCTCAGACTTAATTACTCGAGTATTAATGAACTCAACCTAGTCAATCATACAACTTTTTTTGCGTGTACTTTATTGCTACTATTCACATATCTATATATTTTTTTCTTTTTTATAAAGACATTTACACCCCACTGCTTCCCCCAAACTTAAGCGTTTACGTACGAAGCTCAAAAGGAAATAGTCAAAATTCTAATCATCAACAAGTGGCTAACCCTCAAGAAACAAGGATATCTAAATATTAGTTCAAGAGCATAATAAAGTTGTGTCAGGATATAAATTTTGCACTTGTGACACTACGCATGTAACATCATTAAAATGTGATCTTAGCAAGAATTAGTCAAAAAAACAAGCTACACATATTATCATCATCGGTCACTGACTTGGACTACTACAAATATGAGATCAATATATGATATGCAATGGAATGCAACTACATGGTACAATGCAATTTTTTATGTTTTCATTTTGTTTGATTTTTTGTATATATATATTTTTTACTACTTATACACCACCATATAACTCACACACACATAACATACCCCTCAACTTAGCATGTTACTTGTCCCCAAGGAACAACAATCACTAACCAATAACATCCAAAGAATATACTATATAGTGAACTTATAAGACAAAAGGAGAAGAAGAAAAGCTCCCCTAAACACTTGCTCCATGGAGACCCTTGAAATTAAAATCAAGCCCCTTGCATATGTACTTCAAGGTCTTCAAGTTTTCTGCAACTCCACATATTTTGTACTTATCAAAATTGTTCTCCTTCGCCTGCATAGTTCATGCACACAAGTCTTATACACATAGTTAAATCTAACATAATACTAATAATGATGACATTTCTTGGGTTGCCTCCCAAGCAGCGCTCTTTTAATATCATTAGCTAGACGCCTCTTATTCTTTTGATTTTTATGGTGGAAATTTTAAGACTGCCTCGTATGGCCCAAGTGTAACCTCCACTTCATTCACATCTTGTAATTCACGTGCAAAAGAAGAATTCTCGTCAATTTCAGCTTCCACCTCAAAGGCATGATCATTGACTTCTTTCACAACATTCACCACATAACACTCGGTTTTTACTGATAACTCTTTCATAGATTGATCAAGATCAAAGTCAACTCTTTCTTCCCCCACGTTCAATGTAAGCTTACCAGCTTTCACATCAATGTTGGTTCCCGCAGTCGCCAAGAATGGTCTTCCCAAAATAATTGGAATATCAACATCCTCATTCATCTCCAACACAACAAAATCACAGGGAATAACAAATTTATCCACCTTTACCAAAACATCTTCAAGTACACCTAGTGGATACTTTATTGATCTATCCGCGAGTTGAAGGGAAATCCTTGTCTTCTTTAACTCTCCCAAGCCAAGTCTTTTGTACATAGAGTGTGGCATTAAACTTACACTAGCTCCAAGATCACACAAGGCCTTTCTTATTCCCAATTCACCAATGGTGCATGGCAAAGAAAAACTTCCAGGATCCTTGAGTTTAGGACGAATCTTACATTGAATAACAGCACTGCACTCTTCGGTAAAAGTGATTGTTTCTACCTCATTCAACTTCTTCCTGTTAGATAACACCTCCTTCATAAATTTCACGTAGAGGGGCATTTGAGCCAATGCATCAGCAAACAGAATGCTAATATGAATCTCATAAAACATCTTCAAAAACTTTTTATACTGCTTCTCTAACTTGCTATTTTTCAACCTCTATGGAAAAGGAATTAGAGGGATGTATGGTTTTATAGGAGCATGATGTGTAAGCCTCTCCTTGTTGGGTTCACCGTCAACACTGTCAGAAATCTCCATATTAACTTGACGTGTTTTTCTTTTCTTTGGAGGAAGATTATAATCTTTAAGTGCTGGAGCCACAATTTTCGATAGTTTTCTTCCATTCCTCAAAGTGATAACCTTGTACTGTTCTTTGATATTCATACCGGGTTGACTAGGATGTGCTCCTTGTTCATGCATACCAATCTTATTTGCAATTTGGCCAATTTGTGATTCCAACATCTTTTGAGACGATGTCATCTGATCAAGCCTTGACTCGAACTTTTCAAATTTGCTCTCTATATTGGCGAAGGCCCCAGTAGTTCCTTGTATCATCTTGTTCAATGCAACTTCCCAATCAGCTGGTTCCTTCTTTTCTTTAGGTGGAAGTTGATATTGTTGTTGCTGCTGAAAACCCGGAGGTGGGTTCTGTCTTGATGCAACATATGTTGGATTTTGAGCATGATTATTGCTGTAAGAGAGATTATTGTTCAGCCTCTGATCTGGATTGTAATAAGAATTATTTTGCACTGGCCATGATTTCCTCCCTTGAATAAAAAGTACTTCCTCAGAGAATTGAGGAGCATATGAATACTGATCAACGCCATAATCATTGTACCCTCTCATTGGAGCAGAGATATCATTAACATTAGCCCTTTATCCACGTACCTCTTGAGTCAGAGCATCTAGTTTAAGAGTGAGCAAATTCATCATCTCAGTATCTTGTGGTGACTTTACCGAGTTTGCACCACTAGGTGCCCATTCATAGTTATTTCCTGCCAACTCCTCGAGAAGTGCTTTTGCCTTAGTGACTGGTGATTTTTTAAAGTCTCCTTCAGCTGCCACATCCAAACTCAAACGAACTTCTTTATTCAAGGACCCATAAAAAGTACTCAGAAGCATCCATTCTGAATATCCATGATGTGGACATTTTCTTAACAATGACTTGTATCTCTCCCATGCCTGATATAAGCCTTCACCTGGTTTAGTCTTGAAACTTATAATGATTGCCCTCATCTGTTGAGTCTTGTCTGAAGGATAGTATTTTGACAAAAACTCAGTCGAGAGACTTTCCCAAGTAGCAACTATATTATCTGGAAGTTGTTGAAACCATTCCCAAGCGCTTCCCTTTATAGAGTAAGGGAACATGTGAAGACAAATTTGATCTGTAGTCACTTCAGTGATTTTGAATGAACCACACATCCGCGCAAAGCGCTCTAGATGACGGTGTGAATCCTCTCGCTCAATATCTCCTTCAAAAGCAGAGTTGCTCACCATTTATATCAAGCTCGGATTAATAGTAAACTGAGCTGCATTAATCGCCGGAGTCTTATAAATGCAATTTGCGAGATTAGGAGTCTCATGATCCCAAATAGAAGTTTCATCAGGATTGTCATTATTCGCAATTTGATGGTCACCCATCTTCTCTCTTTCTTTTCTTTGTTTAACCTCTTTTCTTAAAGCTCGAAAAGTGCGTTCGATTTCTGGGTCAAACTCCAAATTTCCTGCACTTATAGAACATCGCATATAAGAGTTATAGCACCTGAAAAGAGAAAACCATTAGGATAGATCTTGGAAATAAATCTGATAAAATATAAATGATAAGAAATATTAGACTAAACTTAATATTGTTGCCTTTCCCGGTAGCGGCGCCAACTTGTTTTTGTATATTTTTGTAATGTTCGTTCTCAGGAAAGGACTAAATCAATATTAATTCAAGTATATGATCTCTTAATGCCTAGATGTGTGTAGAAATAATTGGTGTTTGTTACTAACTAAACTAAACTATCAAGTAATTAAATCAAAGATTTATAAATAAGAAAAACAACCCGAGAACTAGGGTTCTTCAATTGGTTCAATGATTGTTGATGTATTGTGATCTCTACTTCTCTTACATTGCTAAAAAAAATTATTCCAAAGTTTATATTTTTCTCTCCCAAGATACAAAATAATGCCTACAATTATATCCCAAAGTCACTCCCATGATCAATTTAAATACAATTATAAACTATTAAGACCCAAGAATTATAAGTTTCATAGCTCGCATATTAATCTCCCAATCAATAATTAAACTATGTCCATCATATCATGAACAAGAATTATGACTCATCTCTCAATTCATCACAACTCCTAAAGATAAAATTAAAGGTTCATGACTCCCTTAATTAGGTTAAGCCCTCAATGATAGATTAGCAAAGTAGAGAATCTGCACTATAATCAAACAAACATATATATTACCAACGAATACTACCTAATTCTTAAATTAGAGAATTAGCTACTCATAATTAAGGAAGAAAACAAACATATATTAATATACAAAGTCATGATTACAAGAGTATAGAGTTAAGAAAGATACAAATTGATGAAATCTCTCAAACTTGGAGTGAATCCCTTTAATCCTTGCTCAAGTTCTCTCTAGCCTCTCTCAATACTCTCTCCCTCTATAAAACCCTAACTAATTGTTTTTATACTCAGATGGTCCCTTTTTTCAATCATACAAGGTAACTAAAAGATAATTTAAAATAAAGTAAAAATCTATTTGAATTACAATTTTTGTCAGGCTCAGGCCCTGAACCTCAACATCATCAGGTCCTGAATGATGTCCTCAGGGCCTCTTCAGAAGAGCTCAGGCCCTGCACTCCTTATTCTTCAAATCTGCTTCTCTCAGGCCCTGAACTCACAAGCTCAGCCCCTGAGGTAAGTGCATTTTCTCCACTGATTCCTTCAGGCCCTGAGCCTCCAAGCTCAGGTCCTGAACTTCCCTAATTTCTTCTTTTATCATGTACTCCTCTCTTTTGCACCTTCTTCTTCCATAATTCCCTATAAATATAGAAAATTAAGTCTTAGCATCCATCTTAGTTAAATAACAACTAATACTAATTATTTAGGACTAAAGCATCACAAAATAAGGTTAAAAGAAGCATAACATGACATAAAAGAACTATAAATTAGTCATGCAACAATTCATCCCTTGGGGCGCACTTTGGATTTGAGGATTCGTCCCTTGAGGCTGGGCCTCAGATGCCCTTACATGAGTTTCTCCTTGGGTGGTGGCATATGTTGAGTGCGGGGATATCTCCACTACTGATGAGATTATTTGTGATGGGATAGGATCGATAGTTCCACTATTGTTTCTGCTCCGTGTGAGTACCATGATTGTTGTCTTCCCATAGACAGCGCCAAATATTGTGGAATAAACTAGGGTTTACTAGTATTTAATGCTAGGGTTTGTATATTTCGAACTTTAATGGCTATTCTCGCGGTGGGGACTAGCCGTCATCACAAGATGCCTATGTATCTCTGTGTTGTAGAGAATCAAGCCAAAAACGTAGTTCTAGGTTGAGGGGTAGAGCCCTTTATATAGAGATGAGTCTAGGGTTAGACTGGTGTTGGGAAATTTAGTGGACAAGTCTCCAACTTAGATGGAAATTAGGATTCCTGTAAGATAAGGGATTCTAGATCATTCCTTGTAGGAGTTAGTGTCCAAGTTAGACGTCATGTCTCTGCTCTTTTAGCCGTATTGGACATAGTCCATGAACAGCTCAAGTTCGTACACCTTGATGACTTTTGCTAGTGGGCCTTGACTACTTGGACCGTCTTTAGTCTGTTACCACCCTAGACCAGCCTGATTTGCATTAAACTTTGGAAAGGAATCCCAAGCGTAAGTAATGCGACATTTAATATGTCTTTAGGATATATTTTGTATCTATATTTTCTATCTATATTACCCATATATTATCATTGGTGCACTAATCACTCTTACTCCTTGAACTAGGTCAAGAATTTGAACTGTGAATACATGTGTGTACTTAATTAGTAAAAAGGAAAATAAAATTGCTCATATATATTTATGTAAGTATAATTAAAATTAGATACTCGCTTTAACTTTTGTATGTATTTTAATATATTTTGACCGGATAGTTAAAAATTGATTTATATATATATATTTTAATACATAAAAAAATTATAAAATTATATTTCAACTTATCCAATCAAAAAATATATTAAAATGTTTGCAAAAATCAACCGTCATATAAAGAAATAAAGGGAATTGTAACCTGTAAAAACGTTATGGAGGGAGTGTTATTGTTTGACAACTACAAGCCTGTCAAATTTTCAACGCACGTATAAACGAAAGCGGGAATTAAACTCAAGTCTTGCGATATTCCGTAAAATTCATCATAGTTTATTTTTTATAAATTATTATGCCAATCTATAAATATAACATGTTTTGACCAATGAAAATTTTATTTTATTTTTTTGTTTGAAAATAAGTTGAGGACGTAATCTGTGTTATTCTATTTTGTACCTATTATTTTCAAAAATTTGAAAGTAGTTTATGTTAGATATATTTGAGATGTCATGTCTAATATGTTTCATGTTTAGATTTCAGATCTTAACAAACAGAAAATATCAGTACTTACTGGAATCAGTACTTACTGGAAGTCAGAACTTAAGAATATCAGAACTTAAAATATTAGAAGATAGATATCATAACTTAAGTACGGGAGGACTTACAGTTAAGGAAGGAAGATGATTTACAGGAAAGAAGATCGAGACTAATACAAAAGAAGATATGCATGGAAAGAGTAGGAGGACTGAAAGAATTGTATAACATATCTGATTGATATATTTTAGGAGACAGAATTATATTTCATATCAATTAGAAGTTATCTTGTAACTGTGTACTATATAAACACAGACATAGGTTTACACTATATGTGTTATCATTATCGAGAAGATCATACATTGTAACCTAGCATCTCTCGTGATATTTATTCATCACTGAGAGAGAACATTTCCATTGTAACAGAGTTTATTATATTGAATATATCTGTTTACTGTTACTTGTGTTTGAAATCGATTTGATTGTATTAAACATGGTATTCAACCTTCTTCTACAATGTTGTGTGACCTAACAATTGGTATCAGAGCTTATCTGTTAACACACATACAGTAAAGATCCAAACAATCATGTCTGAAGAAGCAGAAAATCCAACCAATATCACCAAAACTGAAAAAACTAAAAACACTCAAATCCACAGTCGATCTGAGACTATTAGGGTTCCCATACCGAGACCCTTTGAGTATCCCATATGTAAAGTGAAAATGGCTATGTTTCTGGAAGCTACAGATCCAGAATACCTTGACAGAATTAATGAAGGACCATATAAGCCGACCAAGCTCTCTGTTGTAGTTGCAGATCAGCCAGCAAAGACCATACCAAAGGAGAAAAGTGAGTATACAGCTGAAGATATCTCATCTATTGCCAAGGATGAAAAGGTAAGGCATTTGTTGCATAGTGCCATTGATAATGTCATGTCAAACAGGGTAATTCATTGCAAGACTGTAAAGGAGATAAGGGATACTTTGGAGACAAGATGCCAGGGAACTGATGCAATCAAGAAGAACAGGAGGACTATACTCACTCAAGAGTATGAGCACTTTGATTCAAAAGGTGATGAGTCATTAACTAACTTATATGACAGGTTTGTCAAACTCTTGAATGATCTGTCACTGGTGGACAAGGAATATGATCTTGATGATTCAAATCTAAAATTCCTTTTAGCTCTTCCTGAAAGTTGGGATTTGAAGTCTACTACTATAAGAAAGAACTATGCTCCTGATGAAACTACTCTTGATGAAATTTATGGTATGCTCAAGACTTATGAACTTGAGATGGATCAAAAAAGCAAGAGATATGGGAGAAAGTCAAGGACAGTTGCTCTTAAGACTGAGGAGGAATCCCCCAAAGTGGGTGTCTCAAAGAAAAGCAAAGGAAAGGCTCTCATCATAAAGTCTGATTCAGAATCATCAAGTTCTGATGATGATGATTTAGAAACTGAAAGTATACCTGAAATAGATCCTGATGAATATATGATGAAATTGTGTGCTCTTATGGTGAAGGGTATCACAAAGATAGCCTACAGGAAATTCAGAAGGGGAAAGAAGTTTTCTAAGAAAGGTGGAAGTTCTGATAAGAAAGGGTTCCGAAAGTATGAAGGCAAAAGTGCAAAGTCTGATAGTGGAGACAACACAAATGTCAAATGCTACAATTATGGTGAAAGAGGCCACATATCTCCTGACTGCAAGAAAGGAAAAAGTGAAAAAGGCAAGGAACTTGTCACAAAGAAGAAAAGCTGGACAGACTCTTCAGATTTTGAAGATGAGATAAATTATGCTTTAATGGCAAATGCTGATGGCATCCCTGAAACTGCTGAATTGAAGGTACCTCAAACAACTTATGCTTTCATAATGATGATATTACTGAGTTGAGATTATATCTTAAAACCATGTTTATTAGTTACAGAGATCAAAATTTAACATGTGAAAGATTAACTTCTGAAAATCTTGCCTATAAGAAAAGGAATGACTATTTAGAAAAGGAGTTAGTTAAGTTCCATCAAACTCAGAAAGAAAGAGATGATGCTTTTTATGTTAGAGATGAAGTGCTAAAATTGAATCAATCTCTAAAAACTGAGATAGAAAAGGAAAGAGAGATTATTAGGACTTGGACTAACTCTGGCAGAATAACTCAGAATTTATTAAGTAGTGGAAACTGGAAAGAGGGCTTAGGTTATGGAGATGAAAAAAGTAAAAAAGGAACTGAACAAATTGAGCCAAGTGTTGTTAAACAGACTGTTAAACCAAAGGTGAATCCTGTTAAGTTTGTAGCTGAAACTGTAAAGTCTGAATCTGAAAAGATGAAAGAGTCTGTAGCAGAAGTTAAGGAAAAGTCAACTTCTGACAAATTAAAACAGGATAAACCAGCTGAAGTCAACATAGGCTTAATGACAAAGAAGCAGCTTAAGCATAAGCTGAAAGAAATATGGAATGTCAACAAGTTAAAGGCAGCTAGGAAAAATAGGAATGGAACGGAAGGTGTGAATAAAAGCAATAATTATATGCATGTTCCTAATGCTCCTAGAAAGAAATGTTATAACTGTGGAAACTCTAACCATCTTGCTTCTTTTTGCAGGAAGAATAAGAATATAAACTCTTTACCTCCTAATTCAGCAGTTAAGAGTCAGTCTGTTAGGTTTAAGCCACAAAATCCTTGTCTTCATTGTAGTAGTTTATGGCATTCCATTTATACTTGTAAGGAATATCATAGTTTGTACTATGATTACTATCAAATAAAACCTTATTTGAAGAAAGTTGCTTTAATTCCTTCTAGTGTAAAGTCTGATACAAAGTCTGATATAAGTTCTGATAAACAGCATGTTAGCATAAACTCTGATATTAAATCCGCTGCAAATGCTAACAAACTTAAAAAGGCCAAAGGATCCAAGCAAGTCTGGGTCCTTAAAACTAACCATTAGTGGTCTTTGTGATTGCAGGGCAACAGGAAAAACATCCTAGTACTGGATAGTGGATGTTCAGGACATATGACGGGAAATAAAGCCCCGCTCTCAGACTTTATGGAGAAAGTTGGCCCAGGAGTTTCTTATGGAGATGGCAACATGGGAAAAACTCTGGGATATGGCAATTTTAATCTTGGGAGTGTCATCATTGAAACAGTAGCTCTTGTCTCAGGACTTAAACACAATCTGCTGAGCGTGAGTCAAATCTGTGACAGAGGTTATCATGTGGATTTTTTTGAAGAACACTGTGAAGTTGTAAGCAATTCTACAGGCAAAGTGGTTCTGAAAGGTTACAGACATGGTAACATTTATGAAGCCAGACTTTCAACAAGTTCTGATGGTTCTGCAATCTGTCTGTTGAGTAGAGCATCAATTAAAGAAAGCTGGAATTGGCACAAAAGACTCTCTCATTTAAATTTCAACAACATAAATGAGCTTGTAAAGAAAGATCTTATGAGAGGACTACCAAAATCAGTATTTGCTCCTGATGGCCTTTGTGATTCATATCAAAAGGCAAAATAAAAAAAATCTTCTTTCAAGAGCAAAACCGAGTCATCAATTCTTGAGCCTTATCACCCACTGCATGTTGATCTATTTGGTCCAGTCAATGTCATGTCTATTACAAAGAAGAAATATGCTATGGTTATAGTGGATGAGTTCACAAGGTACACTTGGGTGTACTACTTGCACAAGCAGAATCAAACTACATCTACTCTAACTGATCATGTTAGACAGCTGGATAAGTTGGTCAAAGATTTTGTTCAAATTATAAGAAGTGATAATGACACTGAGTTCAAGAATTCAATCATGGAAGAGTTCTGCAAAGAGCATGGAATCAAGCAGGAATTTTCTGCACCTGGAACTCTACAGCAAAATGGAGTTGTAGAAAGAAAGAACAGGACTCTCATTGAAGCTGCACGAATTATGCTTGATGAAGCAAAGCTACCAACCTACTTTTGCGCTAAAGTTGTGCATACTGCTTGTTTTACACAGAATGCTACACTCATAAACAATCATGGAAAAACACCATATGAGATGGTGAAGAAAAAGAAGCCAAATCTGAAATACTTTCATGTATTTGGTTGCAAGTGTTTTGTTCTTAAGACTCATCCTGAACAACTATCAAAATTTGATCTAAAAGCTGATGAAGGAATTTTTGTTGGATATCCACTTTCCATAAAAGCCACCAGAGTCTACAATTTAAGAACAAGGGTTGTCATGGAATCTATAAATGTATCTTTTGATGATAAGCAGATTACTGGACTTGAAGATTTCAATGATCACGATCAGCTGAGATTTGAAGATGAAGAGTTAAATTCTGATTCTGTAAATTCTGATGACTGAAACTCTGATCCTGTAAGTACTGATGTCATTGAATCTGTGGTAACAACTCCAAAGGAAAATTCACCTGTCTAGGAGGAGCAAGCTGGAAATCCTATCACATCTCAAGACTCTCAAGAAGCATCAGAACCTGTCACTGGCTCTTCAAGTTCTGATTCATCTAGTTCTGATGAGCCAAATTCTGATAATTCTGGAAACTCTGATACTTCAAATCCTGAAGGATCAATGTCAAGTTCTGAAGTTCTACAGTGTGTGTAACCTATCAAGTGGTATCAGAGCCTATTTGTTAACACACAAACAGTTTAAGATCCAAAACCAATCATGTCTGAAGCAAAAACTCCAACCAAGCCCACCAAAACTGAAGAACCTCCAAAGACTCAAATCCATAGTCGATGTGAGACCATTAGAGTTCCCATACTGAAACCATCTGAATATCCCATATGGAAGGTGAGGATGACTATGTTTCTGGAAGCTACAGATCTAGAATATCTTGACAAAATCAATGAAGGACCTCACAAGCCAACCAAACTCGCTGTTGCAGTGGCAGGTGAAACAGCAAAGTCTGTACCAAAGGAGAAGAGTGATTACACTGCTGAAGATATCGCATCAATTGCTAAGGATGCCAAGGTACGATACTTGCTGCATAGTGCCATTGATAATATAATGGCAAACATGGTAATTAACTGCAAGACTGTAAAGGAGATATGGGATGCCTTGGAGACAAGGTGCCAGGGAACTGATTCGATTAAGAAGAACAGGAAGACAATACTCACTCAAGAGTATGAACACTTTGACTCAAAGCCTAATGAGTCATTGACTGATTTATATGACAGATTTGTCAAACTCTTGAATGATTTGTCACTAGTTGATAAGGAGTATGATCTTGAAGACTCAAACCTTAAATTCCTGTTAGCTCTTCCTGAAAGTTGGGATTTGAAGGCAACAATTATAAGAGACAACTATAATCTTGATGAAACAACTCTTGATGAAATTTATGGGATGCTCAAGACACATGAACTTGAGATGGAATAAAGAAGCAAGAGGAAAGGAGGAAAGTCAAGGACAGTTGCTCTTAAGGCTGAAGAAGAATCCCCCAAGGCAGCTACCTCAAGGAAAAGTAAGGGAAAAGCGCTCATCACAAAGTCTGATACTGAGTTATCAAGTTCTGACAGTGATGATGACTCAGAAACTGAAAGCTTGCCTAAGATGGATGTTGATGAAGAGATAATGAAGCTGTGTGCTCTTATGGTGAAAGGAATCACAAGGATTGCATACAGGAAATTTAGAAAGGGAAAGAGGTTTTCCAGGAAAGGTGCAAGTTCTGATAAGAAGAGTTTCATAAAATCTGAAGGCAAAGGAGGGAAGTCTGACAGAGGAGATTACACAAATGTCAAATGCTACAATTGTGGTGAGAAAGGCCACATATCTCCTGATTGCAAGAAAGTGAAGAGTGACAAAGGCAAGGCTATTGTCACAAAGAAGAAAAGCTGGACAGACACTTCAGATTCTGAAAGTGAGGAGAACTATGCCTTGATGGCAAATACTGATAGCAGTTCTGAAGCTGCTGAGTTAAAGGTACCTCAAACTACTTATGCCTTTCATACTGATGATACTAATGAGTTGAGAAGATATCTTAAAACCATGTTCATTAGTTATAGAGATCAAACTTTAACATGTGAAAGATTAACTTTTGAAAATCTTGCTTATAAAAAGAGGAATGATTATTTAGAAAAGGAGTTAGTCACGTTCCATCAAACTCAGAAAGGTAGAGATGATGCTCTCTATGTTAGGAATGAAGTACTTAAAATGAATGAATCTCTAAAAACTGAGTTAGAAAAGAAAAGAGAGATTATCAGGACTTGGAGTAACTCTGGCTGAACAACTCAGAATTTGTTAAGTAGTGGAAACTGGAAAGAGGGCTTAGGTTATGAAGATGATAAGAATGATAAAGGAACTGTAGAAATTAAGCATATAGTTGTTAAACAAAAACCAAAGCTAAAACCTGTTAAGTTTGTAGCTGTAAAGTCTGATACTGAGAAATCAGAAGTTAAAGAGGAATTAACTTTTGACAAACTAAAACAGGAAAGGACAACTGAAGTAAACGTAGGCTTAATGACAAAGAAGCAGCTTAAGTATAAGCTAAAAGAAGTTAAGAATGTAAACAAGGTAAAGTCACCTAGGAAAAATAGGAATGGAAAGGAAGGTGTGAATAAAAGCAATGATTATAAGCCTGTTCCTAATGCTCCTAGAAAATCATGTCATAACTGTGGAAGTTCTAACCATCTGGCTTCTTTTTGCAGGAAGAATAAGAACATAAACTCCTTACCTTCAAAGTCAGGAGTTAAGAGTCAGTCTGTTAGATATAGGCCACAAAATCCTTATTTTCATTGTGGTAGTTTATGGCATTCCATCTATACTTGTAAGGAATATCATAGTTTGTACTATGATTATTATCAAATAAAACCTTCTTTAAAGAAAGTTAGCATTGTTCCTTCTAGTGTAAGTTCTGATACAAAGTCTGATAGTGTAAATTCTGATAAGAAAAATGTTAACATAAACTCTAATACTAAATCCGCTGTAAATGTTAACAAACTTAATAATGCCAAAGGATCCAAGCAAGTCTGCGTCCTTGAAACTAATCATTAGTGGTCTTTGTGATTGCAGGGCAACAGGAAAAACATCCTAGTTCTGGACAGTGGATGCTCAGGACATATGACTGGAAATAAAGCCCTGCTATCAGACTTTGTGGAGAAAGCTGGCCCAAGTGTTTCTTATGGAGATGGCAACATTGGAAAAACACTGGGACATGGCAATATCAATCTTGGAAATATCATCATTAAAGAAGTAGCTCTGGTCTCAGGACTTAAACACAATCTGCTGAGTGTTAGTCAAATCTGTGACAGAGGTTATCGTATGGATTTCTTTGAAGAACACTGTGAAGTTGTAAGAAAATCTACAGGCAAAGTTGTTCTGAAAGGATACATGCATGGTAACATTTATGAAGCCAAGCTTTCAACAAGTATTGATGGTTCTGCAATCTATCTGATGAGTAGAGCATCAATTGAAGAAAGCTGGAAATAGCACAAGAAACTCTCTCTTTTAAATTTCAACAATATAAATGAACTAGTCAAGAAAGATCTTGTGAGAGGACTGCCAAAATCAGTATTTGCTCCTGATGGCCTTTGTGATTCATGTCAAAAGGCTAAACAAAGAAAATCTTCATTCAAGAGCAAGACTGAATCATCAATTCTTGAGCCTTATCACCTACTACATGTTGATCTATTTGGTCCAGTGAATGTCATGTCTATTGCAAAGAAGAAATATGCTATGGTCATAGTGGATGAGTTCACCAAATACACATGGGTGTATTTCTTGCGCATAAAAAGTGAAATTGCATCTATCTTGATTGATCATGTCAAGCAACTGGATAAATTGGTCAAAGATTCTGTGAAGATCATAAGAAGTGATAATGGCACTGAGTTCAAGAATTTGACAATGGAAGAGTTCTGCAAAGACCATGGAATCAAGCAGAAATTTTCTGCTCCTGGAACTCCACAGCAAAATGGAGCTGTTGAAAGAAAGAATAGAACTCTTATTGAAGCTGCACGAACTATGCTTGTTGCAGCAAAGCTACCAACCTATTTTTGGGCTGAAGCTGTGCAGACTACTTGTTTTACTCAGAATGCAACACTCATTAACAAGCATGGAAAGACACCATATGAGATGGTGAAGAAAAAGAAGCCAAATCTGAAGTATTTTCATGTATTTGGATGCAAGTGTTTTGTTCTTAAGACTCACCCTGAACAGCTATCCAAATTGATTTAAAAGCTGATGAAGGAATTTTTGTTGGGTATCCACTTTCCACAAAAGCCTTCAGAGTCTATAATTTAATAATAAGGGTTGTCATGGAATCTATCAATGTCTCATTTGATGATAAGAAGATTACTGGACTTGAAGATTTCAATGATCATGATCAGCTGAGATTTGAAAATAAAGACTTAAATTCTGATACTGAAAATCCTGACAGTCTAAATCCTGATACTGCAAACACTGATGGATTAAACTCTGATGTTATTGAAACTGTGGTGACTACGCCAAAGGAAGATGCACCTGTGCAGGGGGAGCATATTGAAGATACAATCACATCTCAAGAAGCATCAAAACATACAACTGGCTCTTCAAGTTCTGATTCATCAAGTTCTGATAAGCCAAGTTCTGACAATTCTGAAAATTTAAACTCTGAAGGATCCAACTCAGAGAGCATAGTTTCAGGGGGAGCATCAGAAAATGTTGATGAAGCTAGCATGGATCATGGGGGAGCATCCAGTTCTAGAGAAAACCTTCTATCTACAAGGAAGTGGACTAAATCACATACACCTGACTTAGTTATTGGAAATCCTGATGCAGGTGTCAAAACTAGAACAGCTATTTCAAGTGAATGTCTCTATAATTCTTTTATTTCTCTGACTGAACCAAAGAAAGTGGCAGAAGCTCTTCAAGATGCTGATTGGGTGCAAGCAATGCAAGAAGAGTTAAATGAATTTGAAAGAAACAAAGTCTGGACCCTAGTGCCAAGACCAAAGAACAGATCAGTAATTGGAACAAAATGGGTATTCAGAAATAAAACTGACAGTGATGTCATAATTACAAGGAATAAAGCAAGGTTGGTTGCTAAAGGCTACTCTCAACAGGAGGGTATTGATTATGTTGAAACATTTGCACCAGTTGCTAGATTAGAAGCCATAAGAATCTTTTTGGTTTATGCTGCTCACAAAAAGTTTAACGTCTTTCAAATGGATGTGAAAAGTGATTTTCTTAATGGAGAATTGGAAGAAGAGGTCTATGTTGAACAACCTCCAGGCTTTGTAGATTCAAAATTTCCAAATCATGCCTACAGGCTTGACAAAGCACTTTATGGCCTTAAGCAAGCTCCTAGAGCATGGTATGAGACTTTAGCTCAATTCCTTCTGGAAATTGGATTTCACAGAGGTACAATTGATAAAACACTGTTCTACCTTAACCATGGAAATGACTTAATTTTGGTACAGATATATGTTGATGATATCATATTTGGTTGTACAAATGCCAAACTCTGTGAGAGGTTTGCAAAGCTAATGCAGTCAAGATATCAAATGAGTATGATGGGAGAACTCAGCTATTTTATGGGACTTCAAGTCAAGAAAAATAAAGAAGGTACTTTTATCTGTCAATCCAAGTACACATAAATTTATTGAAGAAATTTGGAATGCAAGATTGTTCAATTGCATCCACTCCCATGGCCACTGCAACCAAGTTAGATAAAGATACTGGTTCATCAGTAGATATTACTAACTAAAGAGGTATGATTGGTTCTTTACTTTATTTAACTGCAAGTAGACCTGATATCATGTATGCTACCTGTCTTTGTGCAAGATTTCAGGATGATCCAAAAGAACCTCATTTAATAGCTGTGAAAAGAATTTTCAAGTACCTTAAGGGTATAGCTGATCTGGGATTGTGGTATCCTAGAGAATCAGATTTTAAGCTAATAGGTTACTCAGATGCAGATTTTGCAGGATGCAAAATAGACAGGAAATGCACTTGTGGAAGCTGCCAATTTCTTGGAGGCAGATTGGTTTCTTGGTTTAGCAAGAAAAAGAAGTCAATTTCCACATCAACTACAGAAGCAGAATATATTGCTGCAGGAAGGTATTGTGCACAGATTCTTTGGATGAAGAATCAGTTACTGGATTATGGGTTAGAATTTTCTAAAATCCCTATTTACTGTGATAATCAAAGTGCTATTGCTATGACAAATAATCGAGTTCAACACTCAATGACAAAGCACATCAGTATTAGGTACCATTTCATAAGGGAACATGTGATGAAAGGTACAGTGGAATTACATTTTGTTCCAACAGATCAACAACTAGCAGATATCTTCACAAAACCACTATGTGAAGCTACTTTTACAAGACTGGTAAATAAACTTGGAATGGTTTCAAGTTCTTTCTCTAAATCTACTTAGTTTTTATTCTCATGCATCAGACTTTATGTTCAGTGTTTACAGATTGTCTTATCTTTATGTAATCCGTGCTTAAATTGAAAATTCATTAAATACTAATTGTTATCTGATGTGGATCTATATACTCTGATAAGTGTTTTAAATGTTCTGTGACTATTCAATCCAATGAGGATAACTGTGCTAGATACTGACCTAGTAGTCTTTAACATACTAAAAATCCCATATTTGAATTAGTTGTTTATGTGGAAACTCATTAACACAAGCAAATTCTGATTTTGAGCTTAGTCAAGTTTACTTTGTGTATCTTATTACCAAGTCACAAACTAGATTCTTGCTTCTTATCTGTTAGATTTTGATGTCAGTAAATCTTAAGAATGAACTAAATGCTGATAAGCCTCACTTATCAAATTAAAAGAAAAGAAAATAAAAGTCAAGTACTCCTTTGAGATCTAGAGTAAATATGTGGAAGGGAAGACCCAAGGGCATTGCTGGTATTAAGTAATATGCATTAGAAAAGCAAGTAAATTTTCTTGGTGACTTTTCACATTCTCTGATACTGGATAAATACTCTGATAATAGCATAAATTCTGATAAGCAGTCGTGACTCACTTACACTGAGAAGCCACTGTAAAAAGGAATTTCAAAAGATGCATAAAATGAGCACAAACAGTTGAGGTGGACTCTTGTATAAATTTGTTCTTGAGTAGACTTCATGATTGATGACAGATTTTAAGCACTTTTCTTAGTTATGCCTTATTTCTAAGATGTACTGAAGTTTATCAGACTTTAATCTTTATATGATATTCTGCATTAACACACTTTCACTCCATATGAATGATGAAATTTACTGTGGTGATTAAGTTGTTTTTGATAAACAGTTAAGTGACATTTGCATAAATTCTGAGGACAAATTCTGACGAAAGTTCTGATGATTAAACTCTGAAGAATCAAGTCAGTATTTGTATGGAGAATCACAGAAAAAGATATTTACTTTTTGAGTATAGAAGCCATATTCTGATGACTGCTAAAATCTGATATAAGTTCAAGTTCTGATATTAAATCCTGATACAATCTCTGATACTTACATGGCATTATTCTTTACTTGACTTATTTGTGGTAAATACTGAAACGGTAATATTTAATCAGAGTATAATTAGGTGAGATAAAAATAGTCATAATCATTATGGGTTAGTGGTAAACGTGCTTGTCCTGAAAAACTGCACGTGCACGGTAATTATTGCTTATTTTACATGCCCATTAACTCCTGCTTTAACTTTTTACTGACTGTTCACATGTTGCCAGGTGTAAAGTGTATCCCATGCTTCAAAAATATAACTGTTGAGTGGAGAGAGTATATGTATGGGAGTTAAAATATTTTCTAATCTTTTACTTACTTTTCTATTCTTAATCTCTTTTATTCTCTCTCTCTCTCTAATATTCTCTGAAGCATTTTCTTACAGGACTTTTATCAAACACCTTGCAAACACTATCTTTCTCACTTAATTTCTTACAGAAATGGCACCAAAAGACTTCATTTTCAATGGAGCTAAGTTTGTTCCTAACAACTACTCGTCTATTCTTAGCAAGGATGAAGCTCCATCGGAACTTCACTTTATTCAGGATTTCCTTGCTAATTCTGATATTGGGTATGCTTTGACCCAACCTAAAGTAATCTCTGGAACTCAAGTGCTGGAGTTTTGGAAAAGTGGAATCTATGATGATGGGTACTCAAGGGTCCCCAAGTATTATATTTACAATAGGGGAGGATGATCATGTCGTGACTTTGGCTACAGTTCGCTAAGCATTGCAGTTGCCTGAGAACTGCGCTTATACAACTGTTGAGGAACCAGTTCTTCAAAATATGATGGCCAGTCCGGGGTATGAAAAGACATTGGCAAAGCTGGGTCAATTGAAGAGACCTTACATAAGAAGGGAATGGAGTTTCTTCTTTGACTGCATTACAAAGGCCTTCGCCAACAAATGTTCTAATTTCGATGCAATCCTCATACTCAGTTAACAAATCAGGTATGCTCTCATTAATCAAACTGATTTTGATTATGCAAGTGTTAGTTTTAGGCTTTATTGGGGATAAAATGACAGAAGATAGGAATACTGTCTATTTTGCTAGATCCTGTCAGCTTATCTATAGTGTTTGTTGTTCTGATAAGCCCAATTAGCTAGTGAATCAATTTTACCATTTAGACTAGCTAAAAGAGCTTTTAATGACTTATTATCTACTGATAATAAAAAGGCTGTGTTAAGACCCCTCCAAATTCCTCTATTTGTCAAACAAGCCTTAATAACCTATGATCTAGTTACATACACTGCACTATATCCTATTGTTCAACCATCTGAACCTCAACCATCAGCACCTACCACCACTACCCAAACACCTCAAACTTCTCAACCACAACCAAAATCTATCATCATGACATCTTTCAAACCATCAACTCAATCATCTCAACTTGAATCATCAGCACATACCATCAGATCTTCATCTTCCAGGCCAAAGAGGACAAAGTCTGTTCCTCAAACTCCACAAAAGAGAAGGAAGATGATTCTCAGAGATGAATCTGATAGTGAAGAGGAAACAGTTGAAGCACGGGTTCATGCATCAAAAACTGTGACAATTGAAGCTGAGAATGTTACTTCTCAGAAAGAAACTGCAGCTCAAAGTTCTAATACTTTGAAGAGGAAATTTGTAAGTTCTGAAGCTGCTAAAGCAACTCCTTTACTGGCAAGGAGACTAAAGAAAATGAGGGAAGAAAGGTACAAGGCCAAGCCTATAACTGAGGATTCAACTGAAGCTGAGGAAGGGGATCAGGAATCTCTGATCTCATCAGAACCTGTGGTAATTGAAGCTCTTCCATTCCCTACTCAAGCTCAAGATACTGTGTCAACACCTCCTGTCTCTCCTATTAAAGCTACAGATGATGATGAAGAACAAGCTAACACTTCTGAAATAGATATTCACACTTTGAATATACCAAATATTCTTTATCGGGAAGCTCCATCTACAGAAGCTCAGCAATCTCTAACTCATTCTCCAATTTTAAATGCTGAGATACCATCTACACCAACCACACCAGCTCTGGAGATAAATTCTGAAGTTCAGAATTTAAATGAAGTTGTTCCTGAATCTCCAGTTGCTTCACACACTGTTGTGCTGTCAGAACATAATGAGTCTTCCTCAAGTTCTGAAGACAGTGTTTCTGTTGAGACTCCAGTTCCCATACTAGGCAAGGAAGCATTGGTGAAGAAATTTGTTGAAAAGGAAGCACCTATTCCTTAGGAGGATACTCACAGAGGTGTGGAGTGGACCAAGAAGTGGAATGAATCAGATTTTATTCCAAGCTCTAACATTTTGACAGAGCATATTGCTAAAGCTGATGAGTTGCTCACAAATGCTGATTTAAAGACACAACTCAAGAGCACTGCTCTGTCTACCAAACATCTTCAAGGTCTACATTCTTCTACTCATGAAAAGGATGATACACTAAAGGAACATGCTGATAAGCTAGATCTACATATTAAACTCGACAAGAACAGATATGTCAGACCTACTTTTGAGAAAATTGAAGCCATTGAGAAGATTCAAGAGAAGCAACATGCCCAAATTGATGAGATCCTAGCTGACCAAGCTTCTCAGAAAGCTCAATTGGATGAAATCCAATCTTCAGTTGAACTTCTTCTCTCTCTCTCTTACTTATTGATGATGCCAAAAAGGGGGAGAAAGTAGTTAAGTCCAAATGCTCACCTACTCAAATACTAAAGAAGAAGGATGATAAAGATGATGACCAGGGAAACTCTAATAAGAGCAGAAGTCAAGGAAAAGTTCAAGGAAAATCTTCACAGAAAGTAATTTCTAATGTTAGCAAATCTTCTACATAGAACAAGTCAAGTTCTGATAATCAAAGTCTGATGTCAAGTTCTGATATTCTGATTCCGTCAGAATCTAAAGACTCTCAGAAGTTTTTACAAACTCTGAAGCTAAAGGGGAAGCAGACTACTGTTTATTAAAAAGATCCTAAAATCCAGACACTTGATGAGGAGATAGCTAGAAGATTATTTCTGAAGCAAAATCCAGGAAATAGATTTGGAAACTCTCAAGGAGGAAGAAGCTAGATTTGCAGCTGAGAAGACAAATCTTAAGTCTAAAGCTTCTGATGCAAAAAAACCTCCAAGGCCTAAGGAAAAAGGCATTGTGATCAGGGAAAAGTCAAATTCTGAGACTTCAAAGTCCAAGACTAGATCACAAACTGAGATTGATCCTAAGTCAAAAGGAAAAGAAAAGGTTGGTGAACCTTTAAAGATTGAGAAAAAGATAAGTTCTTCTGTTCCAGTCTATCAAACTAAAATGCATGATGATGATTTGATAGAAGATGAAAATGTTCAAATTCTTAAGAAAAGAAAGAAAATTGAAGAATCTAAAACAACCTCTGACACTGCTCAAGTTGTTCAGAATGAAGAACAACAAGTTACAGAAGAAACAACAAATTCTGATCAAGTTGATTTGAAAAAGATGACAATTGCTAATAAGAAGAAGCTGTTATGGAAGAAATCTACTCTAGTTGAACCAAAATCCAATCTTATGATTAATCAACTCGCAACATTTGGGTTGAAATCCAAGCAACCTAGAGATAGAGCTGGATTAGGTTCGGATGAAGAGAAGATACAAACAGGGGTAGAATTTACTCTAAGAGATCCTTTCATATTGACAGACAAACTATATGAACAAATCAAACAAAAGCACCTTGACAAAGTACTTTCTGCTCAAATTGTGATAGATGTTCATGATAAGGATAATCTAAAGGAGAAATTGATTTTATTTCTCAATGATGGACTAACTTACAGACTAGCTGATATTGATGTGCTAAAGAAGTCTGTCAGAGAGCTTCATCATATTCACTATCTTCTGGAAGTAAAATCTGATGTTACAAGAAGATGGTCAGAATACATTTTGAAGGCTATAAGATATCTATATAGAATCTCTATTACAAAGACTTCTTAGTATATACCATTGATTACTGAAGGTGATGGAAGAGAAATTCCTATGCTGAAGAACTCTGCTAAGGTGGAAGTTATTCTGAAAGGAAGAAGCTTATGTTATAATGAAAACTCTTCACATCCTAGAGTTATCAGACTTGGTGATGGACTTGAAAGAACATCAATTCAAGCTCTCAGAACAGCCATTTATCAAATTGGTGATAGTAAAGATGAAGAACTGATGCAGGTCAAAGCACAGTTAGTTGAAATTCTGAGAAAAACTGTAGACAAGCTGGTAAGAGATTTTGTTAAGAATCATTATGGATTCAAATTGATCCAGTGAAGTTGGTAAAGCTACAAGGACTGTAAGTTGTAGTTAATAGTCTTATTAAACTCTCATTGCATTTGAACTTAAATGTTTTTGACATCATCAAATCTATTAACTTGTATATTTTTGCACAATTTACAAGTTGGGGGAGATTGTTAGATATATTTGAGATGTCATGTCTAATGTGTTTCATGTTTAGTTTTCAGATCTTAACAAACAGGAAATATCAGTACATACTGGAATCAGTACTTACTTGAAGTCAGAACTTAAGGATATCATAACTTAAAATATCAGAAGATAGATATCAGAACTTAAGTACGGGAGGACTTACAGTTAAGGAAGGAAGCTGATTTACAGGAAAGAAGATCGAGACTAATACAAAAAAAGATATGCATGGAAAGAGTTAGAGGACTGAAAGAATTGTATAACATATCTGATTGATATATTTTAGGAGACAGAATTATATTCCATATTAATTAGAAGTTATCTTGTAACTGTGTACTATATAAACACAGACATAGGTTTACACTATATGTGTTATCATTATTGAGAAGATCATACATTGTAACCTAGCAGCTCTCGTTATATTTGTTCATCACTGAGAGAGAACAGTTCCATTGTAACAGAGTTTATTATATTGAATATATCTGTTTACTGTTACTTGTGTTCGAAATCGATTTGATTGTATTAAACACTGTATTCAAACCCCTTCTACAGTGTTGTGTGACCTAACAGTTTAGCACCCATATTAATATGCCTTGACATAAATTTTGACATAGCTAAGAAATTCGGCCACATAATAACACCTAATTACGTATCGAATAAAGTTAACAAATAAAATTGTTTAGTTTTCATATTTTTAATTTAATTTCATTAAAAATAAATGCCATTATGGTCTGTTTGGATAGCGGTATTTCATTTAAAATGCTGAATTTGGATTAAATTCCCTGTTTGAATTGATTAAGGATTTGGATTTGGATTTGACCCAAATTCCAACTATTTAAAATAAAGCCCATTTGCTTAGAATTTGAAATAACAATTTAAAAGGTGTCATTTGAAATTAAAATCTCCGACCGGCTCTCTCCGGTCTCCACCTCTCTCTCTCTCTCCTCGATTTAATCTCTCTCGCTCCTCTCTCTTTCCTCTCGACTCTATCTCTTTCAACTCTCCTCGTCTCTGTCTGTCTACTCCATCCCTCTCTTTCGCTCATCCATTTTCGATAGGCGATACCTCCACTTCTAGGTATGGATTTATTTGCATCTATATATAAATACAATAGCTAATTGATTCAGTATTTTATATAAAGCTCTTTTTAGGTTTGGAGCATAACATTGGGTCTTTGAATAATTAGTTTATGTTTTTTATTTTATTGCTATTATGTATGATTTTTTTGTAAAATTTAGTTTTTTTGGAATGCTAATATGTAAAATTTTCTTGTGAAGTGTTACGTTGAGATTTAAATTGGAGATAATTTCTTGATTCTTATGCTTGTAATTCTGTTTTTTGAATTGATTTTGGTTTGTTTTGTTTTTTGGAGTTGGTTTGAGGCCAATGTAGGGGGATTTAGCATTTTGAGCAAAAAATTTGATCCAAGCTATGGCAGCTTTGAGAAGCTTCTTCCACCTGCTAAAACTAGTGGGACTACATTTTACGAACATACTAGTGATTCCTAGTTTAAACAGAGGTATACGTCCGTTCAATACTAATGCAAAATTTGTGATTTAGTTTTAGAGGCATTATTATATTTTCTTGTAGAGATAGTCTGCCTAGTGCCCGATTATAGAAATCTTATGTCTATAGACTGCTGCAGTGCTCTGTTATGCTCTGAATCACACGTCTAATCATTTCAAAGTGTGTGATCCATTTGTTCTAGACTTCAAGTTTACAAATTGTAACAAAAAGAATGTATTATAGTTCAGTTTTAATTTCATTTTATCACCTTTACTAGGTCAGCATATACAATAGCTAGTACATTTGGACTAAAATTGTAACATTTCTGGGAGACCTTAGAACATAAATTCAAACTATCTTAATTGATCTCACTATTCCAGGGAGGCATTTTCATACTAGTAATGCAAATTAATTGCTTGGTGTAATAATGTGTAAGGTGTAGCATGCGATTAAAGTGATACAATAGATTTTCCTGGACATATCTATTAAATTTTAATTTTTCTTTCTTCTCTTTCCTTCGTGAGATTGGAGTATATAGATATATGCATATATGGTGTTATGGAATCTGGAAAGAATAGAGTTGTGATATGATTTAAACTAGATTTTGCATTTAGCATACTGATCTTAGATGTTCAATGATGATAGTAATGATAGTATATACAAGGAAATATATCATCACTGAAAAAATTATCTTCGCAGAAATTATATTTATGGTGAGACTGATGTATAAATTATGACTTCGATGCAATTCATATTTTCTTGGAACCAACTTCATTCCCAATGAAAGCAAGCCTACGCACAGTGGTGCAAAGCCATCAAGCAGTAGAGGTGACCGTTGTTTTGCAAGCAAGCAAATAAGTCCCCAAGTTCCTGCAGGAAACTTTGAAGGACAGATCTCGTACAAGTTTAATTTGGTAAAATCGAGAGGTCCTGGGAGGATGGTATGTTCCCTCAAATGCTCATCGTCAGATGGACCTGCAGCTCCGAGACCCGGGGATGGTTATTTTTCTGTAATTACTTAAAAGCAGTTTTAGACGGTGGACATGGTCTTCCCTTCCTTGCTGGACTTCTAATCAATGGTCTTGCAACCAATGTGTCCAGTTTCACTGTTGATCAAGGTAAATATAATATTTTTACTGTTTTTGCATGCCTTTTTCTATATTGTCCTGTCAACTTGAGGTATTATAATTTATAGTTTTGGTTACAGCTGATCAGCCATGTCAGGACTATTACATTGTGAAGGAACCGGAAGAAGCTGATTTATTTGGTCTGGATCAGTTTTTGACCGAGGTCAAGAAGGGTAAGAAGGCCTTGGACAAGGTTGGAGTATAATTAGCATTGAAAAGGGTCGTCATTAGATTTGGATTTGAAAATGGTCGGTAGAAATGAGTAGTTTACGAAGATTATGCATCTCCGGAGAATATGTATTTGAAATGTATTTCAAATGTTTTTTGGATGTATTATTAAATTGAATTTTCAAATGAAATTCTAGTCGTTGCCAAACATTATTGGAATTTGAAATCCAGAATTTGAAATTATTATAGTTACCAAACAGAATATTTTACTTTGAAATTCCTGAATTGAATTCCTAGAATTGAATTCCACTATTTGAAATGAAATTCGCATTTCCAAACGCAATCTTATGGTTTTTATATTAGAAAGGCCACACAACCCCTCTAAGTTATATGAAGTTTGACGGTACTGCAACTTCTTTATATTAAAGATGGTGGGCAATTTTTTTTCTCAAAGAAAAAAGGATAGTGGTCAATTTTGTAAACCAATGAAATTTTTTGATTTGGGTGTAGTGTTGAAATATACAATCATGCTCTTTGAAATTGATCACCATTTATATATTTGAAGCTTCACCGTCACTGTCCGTCCTTCCGGTTGATCAATCTCGCAAAATGTAAATTTTTTATTGGCTTTTGTTTGGAGGAAACTCCGTATGTGATATAATAACTAATAATAAATCCGAATATCCGATGCATTTTAATGAATTTTAGACATGTTATGGGATAAACTTAATGACAGGTGTTAATATCATATTAAATTGTCGGTCACAGTTCGATTATTGTTAAAAAAAAATTCTCAAGATTTGTTTGAAAATAAGCATTTAACACTATATGAATGAATGAATCATTATCATAGAGGAATACGTGCTCTATATAAGCATTTAGAATTACACATTTAGTATATACAGGAGTAGTCCTTGTCCGTACAGAAAGTCGAAGCAACTTGCTAGTTGTTATGCAAGAAGTATGAGGGAGCTGGGGAAAATACTTGAGAAGTTTGAGCGTGGATGCAGGGTATAAATGCGCGGTACAGAAATGCGATATGGAAATACGGAATTTGATAAATTTAAGAAAAATGGAAATTTGGATGCGACAAATACAGTAAAACCTCTGTAAATTAATACTCGATTAATTAATAATCTCTCTAAATTAATAATTTTGTCCGGTCCCGACTTGGGCCAGTTCAAAAAATGATCAATTTCGATAAGATAATAAGATAATAATTTTTTTGAAAACCCTGTATAAAAATATGGTCCCAATAAAACTATAAATTAATAATTCCCTTATATTCATAAAAATATAGCTATTACATCTTTATAAAATATGATTCAATTGTAGTTTGCTTTTTCATATAATTTAAATCAACATGAAGCTCATCCCTAATCTTCCTTATTGCATCCAAAAGCTCGGGTGTGGTGCTTTCATGTTGCATCAAAAAGTTATTAAGCATTTTTGATGCCTTGAGTGCTTCTTTACGTGTAACCGGCTCCAACGGTGTTGTATCGTCTTCAAGATCATCTTCAACACTATTTTCAAGGATGGTGTTTGCAATCTCTTCTATACTCTGGACCTCGGAACATGATTCATTTTCACCCGGATAATCTAAGAAGTTATTAACATCCATTTTATTACGATAACCTAGATCCTTAATCATCACCTCAAGTTCATGAATGTATTCTTCCGGAGTTGTATGTTCATTTAAATTGCTCGAAACTTCATCTATGGAACGAATTTTGCAATGTTGAAAGCACCTTGCTATTGACTCTTGTTTTACATTTGTCGTCCACGTCGCGACTGCATAATTGATAGCATCCAAAACATTAATCTTTCCTGGATCAGATTGTCCCAACTCATAACCTTCTAATAACCCACGATAAAATCTCCTGCGATAGTGCATCTTGAAAGCTCTTATAATTCCTGCATCACAAGGTTGGATTTTTGATGTCATGTTATACTTAATTCATGTACTTTGAATTTTCCTAATATACATTGAATATTTTCTATGTAAAATACAATGAATTTAACCTATACACTACATGGACTTTGAATCTAATATATTGTACATTACATTGACTTTCTAAATTCATATATATTAAATTAATTGAATTAAGTATAAAATATAAATTGTACAATTCATTTTATTTAAATTTATGTGAATAAAAATTTAATCAAAAGTTAATTTTGTTTGCTACCGAAAATTCTCTGTAAATTAATAATTATTAATTTATCGATTAATTAATACCTCTCTAAATTAATAGAATTCTCCGGTCCCAACTATATTAATTTATAGAGGTTTTACTGTAGTAAAATATTAAAAATATATTTTATATAATATAATATATAACGTATAATCCAAGGGTCGGATATTAATCAAGCAAAGTACTCAAATATAGATATAAGTTCAACGTCCGAGTTAGCCAGATACATAAGTAATCATTCTTAATAATTAAAGACACAACATTAAACATGTTACATAAACTATAATTAACGTATTAGGTATATAAATCAACTATAAAAACCAACAAAGCAGGCACGAGGTAGCTTTTAAAAGAGAAGGGAAGACATATATGCGAATAATTACAAATGTACACACAGGCCGGAGAAGAGAAACGCCCAAAAAGAATGAAAGTGAAAATAAAGGGATGAACCTAGGTGTTAAAAGAGAAGAGCATAAGATAACCCGGAGCATCCAGAGAGCAGCGTCACGTAGAATCCTCTTGATGGGCTCTTGCAGATTAGGGTAACATAATTTAAAAAGGATATATACTTTTATTTATTTTGATTTAAGTATTTGCTGAAAAATTATAAAAACTGCCACTCCCGCAACTCTTTCTGCGCGTATTCCTTTCTCTAAATTTGCCGATACACCACCTGGCATATCCCGTAAATATTAAGGCCTATCGCCATGTACTACGTACTGCATACGCACGGGATACATAGTTCTTCACAGTAGGAGTGAATGAGCCGGCTCGGTTCGGTTTGGGAAAACGAAAACCGCAACCGCCAGTTCAGATTCGATTTCGGTTAAAAAAACTTGGGTTCGATTATCATTGGTACGGTTTCGGTTACGAAACCGCCAAATACAAAAAAATAAAAATAATATATAAACAGAAAGAAGTGTAGTAACATGACATCTAAACTTTCTATAAATCCCTTTTCACAAGTAACAGAGGAAATTTTGAAAATAAAATCATAAGTTAGTAAAATGTGTATGATATCAATGCTAATATATTACAGGCTGGGGGCATTTAAGAAAACAGTTGCAGCTTCAAACATTACATTACAAATTGTGTTTTACATATTTACCCTTGAGAATACATAAGTTGCTGCGTGCCCGTTTGGGAAATCTTAAAATAAGTAACTTATGACTTAAAATGATTAAGTGCGAAATAAGTGATAAGTTGATAGATACTTATAAGTTCTACAAGTGTTTGGATAAATTTACTTATAAGTCGGAACTTTTTTTACTTAAATGAATTAAAACAAATAATTATTAAATACAATTATCTTAGTTCATGAATCTTAAATTAGAAAATATTTTAAAATTTATATTTTAAAACCAAAACTTTAGAAAAAAGTGAAAAAATGAAAATAAGTTGGAAAAAAGTACGTCACTGCCAACTTTCAACTTATCAGCTTATAAGTTGTAAATTCAGCTTATAAGTTGGGTCGACAAACACTCGTCGATAAGCTGTTACGGGCTTATAAGCCATAAGTGGCTTATAAGTATATTGCCAAACAGATTGCTATTAGATTTTGTTAATTATATGAGTCATACTTAATATTTTATTTCTGGTAAAATTAGTATATTTTTGTTACAAATATTTGAAAGCCGGCTCTCTTCGAAATTAAAATTGGTCTAATTCGCCTAAATTAAAAAATAAGTTGTTGCGAAATAATTTAGTTTCTGCGGAACGAATCTTTAACTATTAAAACGAAAATTGTGCGCTTGCAATTAATAATGTATACAGATAAGGTTACATAAAATGATAGACTACACTACTAACAACATCTCCAGATAACACGGAGACCGTAACCAACTACACTAACTATTTTTCTTATACATATCCAAATATTACAAGGTCATACTCTATTAGGCCCCCTTAAGTTAGAGGTTGTGTCAACAACTTGTAACTTGGGTAAATATCGATGAAAGGCTGAACGAGCTAAGAGTTTGGTTAATGTATCACCAAGCTGGTCAGCAGAGTGAATATGAGTAACAAAAACTTTTTGTTGTTGAACTTGATCTCGAACAAAGTGAAAATCCAGCGCTATGTGTTTCATGCGACTATGAAATACTGGATTACGACAAAGATAGGTAGCACCGACATTGTCACAGTAGATGGTTGGTGGAACAGGAAGTGACAATTGTAGCTCAGTCATTAGATTCATCACCCAATTCGTTTCAGCTAATGCCGTTACAACGACCTGATATTTCGCTTCCGTTGATGATCGTGCCACTGTGCGCTATTTTTTAGAAGCCCAGCTAATAGGATTATCCCAAAAAATAAAACATAATCAGAGGTAGGTGTTCGGTCATTAATATCACCCGCCCAATCAGCATCAGAGTACACATTTAAAGTAGTGGAATGATGGCGACTTAGTTTGAGACCATATGAGATAGTGAGCTTCAAATACCTTAGAACTCTTTTAACAGCTTGCCAGTGTCACTGTAGGAGCATGCACGAATTGCGACAATTTATTGATGGTAAAACTAATATCTGGACGAGTAAAAGATAAATATTGAAGTTTACCGACTACTTTACTGAACATAGTAGCGTTAGCTGCCAGAGTGTCATCGGTATGAGAAAGTGCTAGACTATTGCTCATGGGAGTAGAGACACATTTGCTTTCATGCATGTTGCAGTCCTTCAAAATATCTTGTATATATTTAGACTGAGATAAAATGATACCAACACTATTGCGTAAGACTTCAACACCCAGAAAGTAATTGACATAACCAAGATCTTTAATAGAAAATCGAGTGGCTAATTTGTCAATGACTTGACGAATTAAAACTGAGTTGTTTCCAGTAATGAGGATGTCATCAACGTAAACTAATATATATATATAAAGTGATGCCTGCCTTTCAGAAAATAAAAAGGGAATTGTCTGACTGAGATCTCTGGAAACCAATAACAACCAAAAATTGTTGCAGCTCATTGTACCACGTGCTAGACTCATGTCGAAGACCATATATGTCTTTCTTCAATTTGCACACGTAATCAAGAAAATCTGGATGCTCGAAACCAGGAGGTTGGCGCATAAAAACCTCTTCTTCCAATCGACCTTGTAAAAAGACATTATTTACATCTAACTGATGTACATCCCAATCTTTCTAGACAGCTAAAGATAACATCATATGCACTGTTACAGGTTTTACTACAGGACTAAATGTGGAATGGTAATCAATACCTGGTCGTTGTGTAAATCCTTTCGCTACCAAACGAGCTTTGTACCGATCTATGCTACCATCAGGCTTTTGTTTAATGCGGAATATCCAACAACAATCAATGATATTTTTTGATGAATCTTTTGGTACAAGTTCCCAGGTCTCATTTTTCATTAATCCGTCAAATTCATATTGCATAGCTTGTCTCCAATGTGTATGTTTTTGGTCTTGTTTGTAAGTGGAAGGAGTAAATGTATATGCAGAAGAGGTAGCTATAAAATTAACAATTTTTCTAGGCTTGTAAATGTTATTTTGTGCTCGAGTGGTCATGCGTTGTATGGGTGGAGCAACAATAGTGGCAGAAGGTGGAGAGGAATTGGGTGCCGTCGTGGAAGAAGAATGCTCCAAGTTCTCTGCAGGTGTGCGACCAGTGTCAACTGGAGAATGAACAGAAAGGGGAGGTGGAATCTGATATGATATAAGTGGTGTAGAAGATGGTTAAGAAGAAGGTGAGTGATGGACTGAAATATCATCCCAAGAATTGTTGAAATAATTATCTTTAAACTGAGAAAAAATATTTTTAAAGGGAAATTGGATTTCGAAAAACTTGACATCACGTGAGATGTACAATTTTTTTGAAACTGGATCAAAACATTGATGGTTGTGATATGTTGTAGAGAATTCGAGATAAATACAAGGCTTTGAACAGGATTCTAATTTATGTGAAGTGTATGGTCCAAGCCATGGATAACACAGACTACCAAATACGCGTAAGGAATCGAAGTTGAGATCCTGTTTAAATAATAATTGATATGGTGATTGATTTTGTAAAGATGAAGAAGGAAGCCTATTGATTAAGTAGGTGGCATGGTGGCAAGAAAATGTCCAGAAGCTAGAAAGGAGTGATGGTTGATGAAGCAAAGTTTTGGCTGTTTCTATGATTTGACGGTGCCTGCGCTCAACAATTGATACCCGTTGTGGGGTGTAAGATGGTGAAATAAGGTGTTCAATGCCATGTAAAGAAAGATATGATTTAAGGCCTGCAAACTCGCCACCACCATCAGTATATAATGACACAATTTTAGTGTTCAAATAATTTTCCACTAAAGGATGAAATTTAAAAAAAATAATATATGAACCTCACTTTTATTTTTTAGTGTATAAAGCCATATGTATTTTGTGTGTTGATCAACAAAAATAACGTAGTAGGATTTTCTATCAACAGACACAACGGGAGATGGCCCCCATAAATCACTATAGACAAGTTCGAGTGGCTTATTTGCAACCAAGGTACTTTGAGAAAATGGAAGCTTGTGGCTTTTATTACAAGAACATGAATTACAATGAAGAGAATGTTCTAATGAAGAATAAGGTAATGAAAATTTATTCAAAGCTAATCTAAGAACTCTAGGGTTGGGGTGACCCAAACGACGATGCCACAATGACAATGAATGATGTTTTGACACAAGATTTGAGCGTGGAAAGGAATAAGATGCAGGTTGTCCAGAAGACCATTCATATAGTCCATCTTTATTCTGGCCGCACATTACCAGAGTTCCCGTAGGGAGATCCTTTATTGAAAAATGGTCAGGAAAAAATTCAACAGAGGTTAGATTATCATGACAAAATTATGAGATAGAAATTAAATTTCTCTTAATACTAGGTGCACACAATGTCTTGGAGAGTTTAAAATTGTGATTTGAGGAAGTCAATAGAATATTACCAGTATGAGTTATGGGAATCATATTACCGTTACCCACTGCTATTTCTTTAGGTCCATCATAATCGTGAAGACCTTGCGAGTCACTTGTGATGTGGTGAGACGCGCCAGAATCAAGTATCCAAGGACTACCATTGTTGGTGGACTTATAGATAAAATTTGCTTTGGCCTCAAGATGATTGTGGGACTTCAATCGACAGACACGTGCAGAATGTCCAAACTTGTCGCATAATTGACATTGAATGCGAGATTGTGGAGTGGTGGGTGATGGAGGATGCCGTGATACTGGTTGAGAAAGAGTAAGATTTGGATGATTCTTGGAATATGATTGACTTCAATTTTGGGGCTGATTTGATCGCCGATTGCAACAACTTCCGTAGTTGTAATTATTACCTTTCTGAACAACATCAACATTAATGTGTGTCGCTGACATTTTTTGATCTTCATGTTTGATGAAGAGTTCATGGTCAATAAGTTTGTCAAATAATTCTTCATATGTTATAAGAGTGTCCCTAGCACGGATAGCAACCAAGATTTCACGATATTCAGATCCTAGGCCATTGAGTATTTTAACTGTTAGCTCTTTTGGAGATATGGGTGACCCTGCAGTTACAAGCTCGTCTGAGCGAGAGCGAATTTCACATAAGTATTCAGCAATTAATTTGGTATCCTTAACCACTTTGTTTAACTGATCACGGAGACTGAATATCTGGGTCTGGCTTTTATTGGCATATGCAGTGTGTAGCGAATCCCAAGCATGTTTTAAATTCGGTACTATAGCAACAGTTGGTGCAATAGTCGGATCGACTGATGCCATCAAGGCATTTTGAATAAGCTGATCTTGACGAAACCAATCACGAAACTGTGGGTTGGCAAATTGTTGAGTATTCACCAGTGTTGTCTTCGAGGGTGCTGGTTTTGATCCATCTAGGTAGCTGAACAAATCATGTCCATGCATTAACATTGGAAATTGAGCCTTCCACGTAGAAAATTTTTGACTTCCAATGAGCTTAATGGGAAGTTGAGAAGCAGGATTGAACTGAATAATTTGACTGTTGTTTGGGATGACATTTGGATTGGAAACAGTATGTTGTAATTGTTGGTTATTTGGTTGAGTGTTTGCCATGAATATGGATGATTAGGGACCGTGCTTGAAGGTTAATAAATTAAACTCGTTTGAGTGTGAAGAAGCTCTGATACCATATAAAAGCAGAGAGGTTTTATGTGATTAAAGAGATCGAATGTGTTTGTATCACTAGTACTGATCTATATACAAGTTGTACAGATAAGGTTACATAAAATGATAGACTACACTACTAACAACATCTCCAGATAACACGGAGACCGTAACCAACTACACTAACTATTTTTCTTATACATATCCAAATATGACAAGGTCATACTCTATTACCTTTTCGATTCGTTTAGATTTACCCGAACCTGATTTTTTAGATTTGGATCCAGATCGGGATCTTAATTTTAGACCCGAAAGAGTTTGGATCTGGATTTGGATCTTAGGTATTTCAAACCGATACTCGACCTGAAACACTAAATCCGTCAAAAACCTGATCCGAACCCAAAACACGAAAAATCCAATAACATATTCTTATCTTACATAATTTTATTACAACAATATCTGATTTATATATGATAAGTGGCATTTTATACCACTTAGAACGTCTTATAATAGCTTAAATTGGTGTCTTGAAATCAAGTATTTTGTGTATTTGATGCGTTTTTCTAGTGTTTGTGCATTTTAGGGTATTAGTTGCATTTCGGGGGAGAATTCATCAATAATCAGCCTTGGCATGTGTCTAGCATTGTAAGAGGGAAGAGAGGAGCAGATTACAGCGAAGAAACGGAGCAAAATCAGACCATTTTCAAGTAGGGGTCTGAGCGCCCGCTCAGCTATGCTTAGCGGCCGCGCAGGAAGCTGAGCGCCCGCGTAGGGACGGGAAAATTAGATTTATTATTTTAGACTTCTATTTCTGTTTGGCTTCCAACTTCTGAGTAATCTGAGTTTTATGGGACTCCTATAGAAGTAGATTTCAGAGATGTTTCACGTGTGTTGGATCGTTGTATTAATCAAGGAGCGAAGGAGATAAGGAAGAAGACCGTTTTAGCACACCGCAACAAAGAGGAAGCATATTTTCTTGTGATTCTTTATTTCGTTGTAACGTTGGATGCTAGTTTTCTTTGCTTTGAACCTATTTACTCTTGTGACGTACTCTGGTTTAATATAATTAGATTACTTATTATTCTTTTGTGTTTATTTATCATATTTTCATATGAACCCATGATGACGATAAGTGCTAACATGGGCTAAACGTGATCATGGGGTCGTAACGGATTTGCTATGGAATTCTTTAGTTAGTTGTTTAATACCTTAGTGTGTGGTGATTGTATGATATCTAGTATTGGTTGTGCGTATTCGTCTTATGTGCGTCGCGAACATATAAGATAGGGTGTTAATCTCTTGTGAAGTGACGGTGGATCTTGAGATTTAGAACTTGCCATGCTAGCATAGGTTCAAGTACGAGTCTGCATGATTAGTGGGTAACTTTAACCGTTTTATTCGCCCTATGTAATCAAAAGGAATAACTTGTTCTTAAATCATTATGTTGTCAATTTCTGTAGACATATAGGGACTCAACATAATTGATGCCTATTCAACTTCTATCTTAATTGTGGATGTTTGGTAGAATGGTATTAGTACAATGAAAGTTGGGTTTTATTAGTTTCGTGTTATTCGATTAATATCATCACTGTTGCATACTAAGTATAATAACTCGAATTTTTGAGACCCTGTAAAACATTTAATGAATAGTAACCCTGACAGACGGGAAAAACTTTTGAGCCCACACTATATAGTGCATAAGAAAATGAGTTTCGGAATCGATATTACAACTATACGTACCAAATGACTGTATGTAAACGCTATTAATTTTCGAAGAAAACGAACTTTGAAAAATGACCGTAATTACGACTTATCAAGGACTACGGGAATCACAATATAATTACGAGATTAAAATCCTACGGATTTATATTCAATTAGGATAAATAAAAATATAAGGAATAAATACGAAAAGAATTACATTGCGAACCATTTACGAATAAGTATTGCGGAGAACGTTTAAGTAACCGAGCGAACACGTAAACGATTAATTAAACGTAACGCACTAACTAAAACATGGTAAGGAAGTAACCACGATTACTTCATCAAATAGTGAGCTAACCCTAGGATGACCAAGCTAGCTAGCAAATAGGGTGTTAAGGAGCTAACCTTGTAGTTTAGCATGTAAGCTAGCAAGCTACAAAGATATGTCCATGGATTTGGAGACAAGGAATAAACCTAAAGCTATCCTAGGAAGAATAAAGATCAACTTGCAAAGATATCAAGTCACCTTCCAAGAAGCAACCTAGAAATCATCCAAGAGAAGCAACCAAGTGCTATAAATACCCCCCACCCCCATTTGCTCCCATTCGGCTATTTTGAAGAAAATAGGGAAATTGCAATTCAAAACTCCAAGCTCTAGTTCTTGTAAAATCCCACAATTATTTCCCAAGCCTCCTAGCAACTAAACTAAGGTAAGAAAAATCTTTCATCTCTTTTTATCAAGGTTTGATGGGTGGAATAAATTCAAGAAACTCACTAGTGAATAGTGTGAATAGTAACCTCTATTTGGTTTCTTGATTTTAATGGTGGTTTTAGGTTCCAAAAATCATACCAAGCACTTCCAAGCCTCCACCATCTTCAAGAACACATCTCAAGCTTTCAAGAAAGGTAAAAATCTTTGGCCTAACTTTATTTAAGGTTCATGTTTAAGATCCATTTAGTGGGTGTTAGTAAACCTAGCTTACTAAGTGTTGTTGATGAAATCTTGATGATTAAGTTAAGTAGATTTAAGGTTGGTTGTTATTGCCTCAAGAACATGATTTTCTTGAGAGGAGTTTGTGTGTTGATGATGATATGATGATTGTTGGTGGTTGTGTTGATAGTTAAGGCGTAAACGAAACCCCGATCGTAAACGTAACTTCGTTAAAACCAACAAACCGTAACTTTAAGTTTCTGCAGAAATTCCCGAACTTGTAAACTGTAGATTCTTGAGAAATAATCTTTTTTTAAGATAGAAAATGTTATAAGGATCGTTTAGGCGCTTGAATCGCTTAATTACGATTTACAGATCAAAAGATATGATCGTTTTAGTAAAAGTATTTTATGCGACAAAAACTGCTACGAATCACGAACTTTGAAAATATAAAGGATAGACTTAAAAGTATTCATAAATCATGAAATTTTTACAGAGAGTAACATATGGAGTTTCCTAACTGTCATAAAATTTCAAGTGAAAATAATGATTTCTCAATTTTATAAAAATGTCGGAGCCGAGACCGCGCGAGTAGAAACCGTAAGAATCCTTAAACGGAGCCGACGTCGATATTGAGAATGAACTAAGATACTTAGGAAAATGAAGTGATCATAAAGTGTTTATGACTTAAAAGAAATGTTAAGGGTAGTATGAATTGAGAGGGTGTATAATGAGTAGCACATGAGTGCGAGTTACCATAAGTTAGGACGGAACCTAACGAAATGAAATATGTTTATGGTTATGGTTATAGATTTCCGAGCGGAACCTAGAGCATCCTCCACCTCGAGATACCCAGGCAAGTTTACAAACCCAACTCCATTTTTACTGTTGTGTTGTGAAAGGATTGTTTTACTATCATCGCTTAAATACTATGTTTGCCATGATACGTAGTTTTTGAATTTTCGCATAATATAGCGATGTTGTGCGCTAAGTATATATCGTGAAATGTTATTTCGCTTTAAGCGTAATGTATTATATAAGACCGAGGGTCGGTCGGTATTTAAGATAAAACCTGGGAATCATTCCGGAGATATTATAGGGTGGATATAAGTCCATAATAGTATATTTTAAAGGGGCTCATCATCCACTTACGAAACATTAAAACACCGCGAACTTTTAAAACGATTTCCCAACGAGCATATTCCCTCAACTATATTTTATTGATTCGGATATTAAATATTATATACATATTCCTTTATTATAGGAGTAGTATACTTCAACATTTATTTATTTCAAACCCGATTAATCATGATAGATTATTAATTATGTAAACACAAACTAGTTGAGGAATATATTTAAATAAATCTTTTAGAGAATAACTCATTCGAGGTATGATTAATATCAATTATCATTTAAATTATTTATAGACTACTATTTAAGTAATGATTATTTATTAAGGATTGTTATTGGTTGAAAGATCATAGATCCTGATATACCTTCTGATTTAGAAGTATTATTCGAATAATTTTAGATCGTCGGTGAATATTATTCCGACTTATTGTTATATTAAATATAGTTTCAAGAAGAAACTTTTCCCCTTATTAAATATCTGTTGACAACGGTCAACTCACATCCCTAGTAGTTCCTCCGAAATTCTCGGAAGTACGTATATACATATATGTACACTTATATTTAAAAAGATAAACTATCTCTATCAACAAGCAAAATGCTTGGGGAACTTCGATGTGGTTCAAGTTCCCGAGATTAATAGAATTTTGTTGAAGGATAATGGAGGGGTAGACTCTGGTACTACGTGTGCTGGATGGGCTACCAAAGGTACCGCAGGCGAAGGTACTTTGTGTACTCAGGAACTTGTGAAGTATGTGCATACCCGAAAATGGGACACGTAGCCCGAATGCGGTCAGGGTGATACCTGAGAGATGACGGTATTCGTCCTTTTACTAGTAAAGAAAGTTGCTTCCGTAGGATGACTGATCATCGTATGCGGTGGCTCCTGTGAGATGTCCAAACTCTTCCAATTGGAATTGATATGCAGTACCGTAACCCAAGCCTAGGTGCTGGGATTACTATTAAGGTATTCGCAGGTTATAAAACCCCCTTAAAAGAATTGTTTTCATAAGAAGGTGTGGGACGCCAAGAAATCTACTTTTAAATAAAACATATATATAATATATGATGTTATTATACAGTCATTTTCATACTGTACATTATTATGCTGAGCATCTTAGCTCACACTTGTTTTCTTAAATTGACACAACACAACAGTGAATCAAGATGCCTGCCATGAGAACCACAGCCAGGAAACGGGTAGGAAATGGCCAGCTGTTCCGTAGATTGTTTGGTGCAGTACCTCAGGTACTCGGAATAAGCTGGATTAGTTTTCAGTTGTTTATAGTTCGTCTTATTTATAAGTATGGTTTATGTATGATAAGAAATAAGAAACGTATATTCGGCCGGCGATTAACCTTACTCAAAAGTCACCCCTGGTAAGACTAATTATATTTGGGTTGTAATAAAATTTCTCTAGTAATGATGGTTCGTTTCCAAGATAATAACCTGTAGTGTGTGTGTGTTAAGTGTGGGGTCGTGAAGCATGAGTATTTACGTATCATAGTATGAGTTGTGTAAGTTTAGATAGCGTGGCTTCCGAGACTCCTGACCCCGGGTTTTGGGGCGCCACAGAAATGGTATCAGAGCCTTAGGTTATCAAATCTGGGAAACAATAGGACATAAAATATGTAGACCTAAGAATAATAAAACAATCAATTAGAGCTCAAGTCGAGTTCGTCGTCGGGCTACACATGTAGTCTTGACTGTTTTACCCTCAAGGGAATTCCAACTCTAAGTTAGTAACACCTTGCCTATTGTGTCAGGTACCAGTGGAGCCTAGGAGGGAGGTTGACCCTGTTGATGATGTCATGATTCCTGAGCATAACCCTATTCCCGAGCCAGAGAGCCCACCCATTGATGATTCAGACGATGGCCCTACTGAGGATGTCCTAGAGGAGGAGACTGAGCTTCCTGCCCCCGTAGCTAATGGCGTAGTATGGAGAGATGTAGAGATGTACCCACACCAGGCTATTCGCTCTCCTACACCACCCCCAGGGATCCAGAGCCCTATGTCCTATACTGATGACGATGATGAGGAGGCGATACGCGCACAGTTCCATGAGGTCCATGACATATCCTCTAGCGACCCAGATTCACCTCTACCACCACCGGAGACCATGCATGTAGCCGTACACGACTGGGTAGTGAGTCAGCTTAACGCTGAGATCATGGCGGCGTCTGCCCGCATTGTTGAGTTATACCAGGCACTGACAGCTGAGAGAGCCACCTGACTAGGATACCCCGGAGATTTCAGAGCTGCTTCCCCAGCCATAGCCCGTAGAGAGATCGATGGGATCAAGCTCCATACCAGGGTTCAGATGAGGATGACATCAGTGGGAGGATACATCCCGGTAGTCGATGCAGAATGATGATTGTAGGAGCGATGAGGAGGGTGCGTGACCTCACTCGCAGTGATAGTGACTGAGAGATTAGTGACTAGATGTAGACCTTAAAGAAGGCTGAGTGACTTGTCATCAATTTTGATAGGATTGCTAGTAGTAGATAGCGTTCCTAGCCTTTCAGGGTACACGGCTTATGTATTTTCATTTCAGTATTTAGAGCTAGCAGTGATAGATTGTAATTAGGTATGTATGAACTCGGCTAGTTGTTTCATCCCCAAGATATAATTGGGAGATCTTATGAATATATATCGAAGCAGTTATTAAAGAATTGATGTCTATATTAATGCACTTTATAAAACCTGTTAAGTAATAAATGACATGCTTATATATGAATAAAATAACCTAACTGTTATAATCATGTGACCAATTTTCCTTATCAGAATAATGCCACCCCGTAGAAGAGGAACCAGGGCACAGCCCATAGAGTCTGTTAACCAACAACGAGGTGACCCAGTAGTAAATGAGGAAAGTGAAGAAGACATAGACTATAATGAATATGATGAGGAAGAATATGTAGAAGAAGAGGCTGAGGATACCCAACAGGGAGGGAACCCCATAAATAAATTTATGGAACTGCTGAGAGCAAATCTGAACCAACAGCCCATACCACCACAACCCCATGCTGCCCAACAGACTGCAGCTACTACCTTTAGAGCCTTCAAATCCCTCAAACCCCCAGAGTTTCTAGGATCTGCTGACCCCGTTGAAGCACGGGCCTGACTCAAAGAGATATAATAGTCCTTCGAGATACTAGGAGTTGAGGAACGACATAAGACCATTTTCGCTTCTTACATGTTGAAAGGAGAAGCTAAATATTGGTGAGAGTCCAAACGAAACCTAGAAACTGATGCTGTGATCCCATGGGATAGATTTACCCGACTGTTCTTAGACAAGTACTTCCCTAGGTTTATGGAAACCCAGATGGAGATTAGGTTTCTGGAGTTGAAACAGGATAAGATGACCGTGGCAGAATATGAGGCAAAATTTACTGAGTTGTCTAGATTTGTGCCTGAGTTTGTGAATACCGAAGAAAAGAAAGCGCGAAGGTTCCAGCTTGGTCTGAAACAATGGATACAGAACCGAGTAGCAGTGTTAGAGCTGACAGACTATGCCACCTTAGTACAGAAAGCCTCAATTGTTGAAGCGGGTAGTGAGCAGACTGTGAAAGAAAAGGAGAATAGGAAGAGGAAGATAGGAAGCTAAAGAATAGGTACCCTCTTCCCAGAATTGATGACCTATTCGACCAACTCAAAGGAGCTGTACAGTTTTCCAAAATAGATTTAAGGACATGATACCACCAGTTGAAAATAAAACCGGAAGATATACCAAAGACTGCTTTTCGCACTAGGTATGGACACTATGAGTTCTTAGTCATGTCATTTGGATTAACCAATGCACCCGCAGCCTTTATGGATTTGATGAACAAAGTGTTCAAAAAGTACCTGGACATATGTGTGATAGTTTTTATAGATGATATTCTGATCTACTCAAAGACAGAGCAAGAACATGCAGAACATTTGAGGATAGTCTTAGAAATCTTGAGGAATGAGAAATTGTATGCCAAATTTTCGAAGTGCGAATTTTGGTTGAGAGAAGTTCAAGTTTTAGGACATGTGGTGAGTAGCAAAGGAGTTTAGTTGACCCTGCCAAGATAGAGGCGGTATCCAATTGGGAAAGACCAGCAACCCCAACAGAGGTTAGGAGTTTCGTGGGTTTAGCAGGATATTACTGAAGATTCGTGCAAGACTTCGCTAAGATAGCCGGTCCACTGACTAGACTTACCCGGAAGGCAGAAAAGTTCGTATGGACGGAAAAGTGTGAGGAGAGTTTTCAAGTACTGAAAAAAAAGGCTGGTGTCAGCACCAGTGCTCGCTCTTCCCGATGGAAAGGGAGAGTTTGTGATATACAGCGACGCATCACTTAAAGGATTAGGATGTGTACTAATGCAGCACGGCAAGGTTATAGCGTATGCCTCTCGACAATTGAAGGAATATGAGAGCCGATACCCTACGCATGACCTAGAATTAGCAGCGATAGTATTTGCCCTAAAAATTTGGAGACACTACCTATACGGTGAGAAATGAGAGATCTACACTGACCATAAAAGCCTCAAATATATTTTTACTCAGAAGGAACTGAACATGAGACATAGGAGAAGGTTAGAGTTGATAAAAGACTACGACTGTGAAATTTTGTATCACCCGGGTAAAGCCAATGTGGTGGCTGACGCCCTTAGTAGGAAGGAAAGACTCAAGATGATAATGACATCGCAGGAATTAGTTAAGGAATTTGAGAAGATGGAAATTGACGTAAGAATGACCGGTAAGGGAATAGAAGGATTATTTGAGATTAAGCTAGTACCAGAACTGATTGCAAAGATACGAGTATGTCAGGAAAAGGAGATGAGTGAGGAAAAAGGGACATTGACCGGTGAAGAAGTGAGATGCGAGAAGGATGAGGAAGGGATCATGAGGTATGCGTCCCGGATTTGGATTCCGAATGTGCAAGAATTAAAGGACGAGCTGTTGCATGAAGAGCACAGCTCTAGATATTCAATCCACCCAGGAAGTATGAAAATGTACCGTGACCTTAAGGAATATTATTGATGGCCTAACATGAAGAGAGAAGTAGCGGAGTGGGTTAGCAAGTGCTTGACATGCCAAAGAGTGAAGGCGGAACATCAGCGACCTAGTGGACTGTTACGACCCTTAGAAATTCTGGAATGGAAATGGGAACACATAGCCATGAATTTTGTGACAGACTTACCTAGGACAAAGACTAATCACGATGCTATATGGGTTATCATTGATAGACTGACCAAGTCCGCACACTTCCTACCAATCAACGAAAGGTACACCGTAGACAAGTTGGTAGATATTTACTTGAAGGAAATTGTAATAAGACACGACGTTCCTGTAGCCATAGTGTCAGATAGAGACCCGAGGTTTAATTCCCGATTTTGGAGAAGCTTCCAGGAATGTGTAGGCACCAGACCAAACATGAGTACCGCTTACCACCCCCAGACTGATGAACAAAGCGAAAGGACTATACAAACCCTAGAAGATATGCTACGAGTATGTGCCATCGACTTCAAAGGAAATTGGGATGATCACTTACCCCTGATAGAATTTTCTTACAACAATAGCTATCACGCTAGCATAGGAATGCCCCCGTATGAAGCTCTTTACGGGGGAAGATGTCGCTCTCCCCTGTGTTGGGATGAAGTTGGAGAACACAAGCTATTAGGACCAGAGTTAGTCCAGCAGACCAGAGAAATGGTAAAAATCATCAGGAAGAGACTGGTAGCAGCCCAGGACAGACAAAAGAAATACGCCGATCAGACCAGGAAGGATAGGGAATATGAAGTAGGAGATTCTGTGTTATTGAAGGTATCTCCGTGGAAGGGAGTGATGAGATTTGGAAAGAAAGGGAAGCTGAGTCCCAGATTCATAGGACCCTTTGAAATTTTGAGGAGGATAGGACCTCTAGCTTACGAGCTCGCCTTGCCTCCTAATTTGCAATAAGTACACAACGTGTTTCACGTATCCATGTTGAGAAAGTACCATGCCGATGCCCGACATGTAATAGAGTACGAACAGGTAGATTTACAACCAGACCTGACCTACATCCAGCAGCCAATAAGGATAATGGACCAGAAAGAACAAGTGCTGAGGAACAAAACGGTGAAGCTAGTTAGGATCTTGTTGAGAAATCAAAATGTTGAGGAATCAACTTGGGAACTTGAAGACACCATGATGAATAGATATCCCCACTTATTTTCTATTTGATTCCGGGACGGAATCCTTGTTAGAGGGGAAGACTGTAATAACTCAAATTTTTGAGACCCTGTAAAACGTTTAATGAATAGTAACCCTCACAGACGGGAAATTTTTTTGAGCCCACACTATATAGTGCATAAGAAAATGAGTTTCGGAATCGATATTACAACTATACGTACCAAATGAGTGTATGTAAACGCTATTAGTTTTCGAAGAAAATGAACTTTGAAAAACGACCGTAATTACGACTTATCAAGGACTACGGGAATCACAATATAATTACGAGATTAAATTCCTACGGATTTATATTCAATTAGGATAAATAAAAATATAAGGAATAAATACGAAAAGAATTACATTGCGAACCATTTACGAATAAGTATTGCGGAGAACGTTTAAGTAACCGAGCGAACGCGTAAACGACTAATTAAACGTAACGCACTAACTAAACCATGGTAAGGAAGTAACCAGGGTTACTTCATCAAATAGTGAGCTAACCATAGGATGACCAAGCTAGCTAGCAAATAGTGTGCTAAGGAGCTAACCTTGTAGTTTAGCTTGTAAGCTAGCAAGCTACAAAGATATGTCCATGGATTTGGAGACAAGGAATAAACCTAAAGCTATCCTAGGAAGAATAAAGATCAACTTGCAAAGATATCAAGTCACCTTCCAAGAAGCAACCTAGAAATCATCCAAGAGAAGCAACCAAGTGCTATAAATACCCCCCCCCCCCACCCCCATTTGCTCCCATTCGACTATTTTGAAGAAAATAGGGAAATTGCAATTCAAAACTCCAAGCTCTAGTTCTTGTAAAATCCCACAATTATTTCCCAAGCCTCCTAGAAACTAAAATAAGGTAAGAAAAATCTTTCATCTCTTTTTATCAAGGTTTGATGGGTGGAATAAATTCAAGAAACTCACTAGTGAATAGTGTGAATAGTAACCTCTCTTTGGTTTCTTGATTTTAATGGTGGTTTTAGGTTCCAAAAATCATACCAAACACTTCCAAGCCTCCACCATCTTCAAGAACATATCTCAAGCTTTCAAGAAAGGTAAAAATCTTTGGCCTAACTTTATTTAAGGTTCTTGTTTAAGATCCATTTAGTGGGTGTTAGTAAACCTAGCTTACTAAGTGTTGTAGATGAAATCTTGATGATTAAGTTAAGTAGATTTAAGGTTGGTTGTTGTTGCCTCAAGAACATGATGTTCTTGAGAGGAGTTTGTGTGTTGATGATGATATGATGATTGTTGGTGGTTGTGTTGATAGTTAAGGCGTAAACGAAATCCCGAACGTAAACGTAACTTCGTTAAAACCAACAAACCGTAACTTTAAGTTTCTGCAGAAAGTCCCGAACTTGTAATCTGTAGATTCTTGAGAAATAATCTTTTTTTAAGATAGAAAATGTTATAAGGATCGTTTAGGCGCTTGAATCCCTTAATTCCGATTTACGGATCAAAAGATATGATCGTTTTAGTAAAAGTGTTTTACGCGACAAAAACTGCTACGAATCACGAACTTTGAAAATATAAAGGATAGACTTAAGAGTATTCATAAATCATGAAATATTTACAGAGAGTAAAATATGGAGTTTCCTAACTTTCATAAAAATTTCAAGTAAAAATAATGATTTCTCAATTTTATAAAAATGTCGGAGCCGAGACCGCGCGAGTAGAAACCGTAAGAATCCTTAAACGGAGCCGACGTCGATATTGAGAATGAACTAAGATACTTAGGAAAATGAAGTGACCATAAAGTGTTTATGACTTAAAAGAAATGTTAAGGGTAGTATGAATTGAGAGGGTGTATAATGAGTAGCACATGAGTGCGAGTTACCATAAGTTAGGACAGAACCTAAAGAAATGAAATATGTTTATGATTATAGATTTCCGAGCGGAACCTAGAGCATCCTCCACCTCGAGATACCTAGGCAAGTCTACAAACCCAACTCCATTTTTACTGTTGTGTTGTGAAAGGATTGTTTTACTATCATCTCTTAAATACCATGGTTGCCATGATACGTAGTTTTTGAATTTCCGCATAATATAACGATGTTGTACGCTAAGTATATATCGTGAAATGTTATTTCGCTTTAAGCGTAATGTATTATATAAGACCGAGGGTCGGTCGGGATTTAAGATAAAACCCGGGAATCATTCCGGAGATATTATAGGGTGGATATAAGTCCATAATAGTATATTTTAAAGGGGCTCATCATCCACTTACGAAACATTAAAACACCGCAAACTTTTAAAACGATTTCCCAACGAGCATATTCCCTCAACTATATTTTATTGATTCGGATATTAAATATTATATACATATTCCTTTATTATAGGAGTAGTATACTTCAACGTTTATTTATTTCAAACCCGATTAATTATGATAGATTATTAATTATGTAAACAGAAACTAGTTGAGGAATACTATTTAAATTAATCTTTTAGAGAATAACTCATTCGAGGTATGATTAATATCAATTATCATTTAAATTATTTATAGACTACTATTTAAGTAATGATTACTTATTAAGGATTGTTATTGGTTGAAAGATCATAGATCCTGATATACCTTCTGATTTAGAAGTATTATTCGAATAATTTCAGATCGTCGGTGAATATTATTCCGACTTATTGTTATATTAAATATAGTTTCAAGAAGAAACTTTTACCCTTATTAATTATCTGTTGACAACGGTCAACTCACATCCCTAGTACTTCCTCCGAAATTCTCGGAAGTACGTATATACATATATGTACACTTATATTTAAAAAGATAAACTATCTCTATCAACAAGCAAAGCGCTTGGGGAACTTCGATGTGGTTCAAGTTCCCGAGATTGATAGAATTCTGTTGAAGGACAATGGAGAGGTAGACTCTGGTACTACGTGTCCTGGATGGGCTACGAAAGGTACCGCAGGTGAAGGTACTTTGTGTACTCAGGAACTTGTGAAGTATGTGCATACCCGAAAATGGGACACGTAGCCCAAATGCGGCCAGGGTGATACCCGAGAGATGACGGTATTCGTCCTTTTACTAGTAAAGAAGGTTACTTCCGTAGGACGACTGATCATCGTATGTGGTGGCTCATGTGAGATTTCCAAACTCTTCCAATTGGAATTGATATGCAATACCGTAACCCAAGCCTAGGTGCTGGGATTACTATTAAGGTATTCGCAGGTTATAAAACCCCCTTAAAAGAATTGTTTTCATAAGAATGTGTGGGACACCAAGAAATCTACTTTTAAATAAAACATATATATAATATATGATGTTATTATACAGTCATTTTCATACTGTACATTATTATGCTGAGCATCTTAGCTCACACTTGTTTTCTTAAATTGACACAACACAACAGTGAATCAAGATGCCTGCCATGAGAACCACAACCAGGAAACGGGTAGGAAATGGCCAGTTGTTCCGTAGATTGTTTGGTGCAGTACCTCAGGTAGTCGGAATAAGCTGGATTAGTTTTCAGTTATTTATAGTTCGGCTTATTTATAAGTATGGTTTATGTAAGATAAGAAATAAGAAATGTATATTCGGCCGGCGGATTAACCTTACTTAAAGGTCACCCCGGGTAAGAGTAATTATATTTGGGTTGTAATAAAATGTCTCTAGTAATGATGGTTCGTTTCCAAGACAATAACCTGTAGTGTGTGTGTGTTAAGTGTGGGGTCATGAAGCGTGAGTATTTACATATCGTAGTATGAGTTGTGTAAGTTTAGATAGCGTGGCTTCCGAGACTCCTGACCCCGGGTTTTGGGGCGCCACACTAAGGATAATAACAATGACTATTAAAGGAAGTAGGAATGAAGTTGTGATCTCATGAGTGTTTTAATATTGTTAATTTGAAGTGTTAATTAAGTGGTTAATTTTAGTAGTTAATTGTAGTTAATAATTAGTTAATCAAATCTAAGTGTTATTGTCTTAACATTGAGAAGTAATCATACATTGGTGGGTGAGTTTAATTGAACATAATTAGTCTGAGTCTCTGTGGGAACGAACTAGAAAGTATTCTATATTACTTGCGAACGCGTATACTTGCGTGAATATTAGCGCGTGATTTCGCCCTAACAAGTTTTTGGCGCCGCTGCCGGGGACTCGGCGTATTTGTTTAGTTTATGTACTTACCATCATTGGTCATTAGGACTCAGTGATTAAGATGTGTTACTTATTGTTTCCGGTTGTGTTTCAGGTACTTTAGCGAGCGTTTATGCAAACTCGCTCTCGTACTCGCAAGAGGACTTTAGATACAGCTGAGGAGACAGACGAAGTTCTTGATATACCGGAGAAGATAGATTTTGAAGATTCGGATTCAGGAAGTGAGCAGAAGGAGCCTGTAATCATGGGTGATCGTATTGTTCCGGCAGATCCAGCTCTTATGGACTTTTCTCGGCCTAAAATAGATGACATTCAGTCAAGCATTCTTCATCCGGCTATCCAAGCTAACACATTTGAAATCAAGCCGGGCACTATTCAGATGGTGCAGAACTCTGTTTCTTTCGGAGGAGCTGCGACTGAAGACCCCAACATGTATATAAGGAATTTTGTCGAGATCTGCAGTACTTTCAAATATAATGGTGTGACTGATGAGACTATCAAGCTGAGGCTTTTCCCATTCTCTCTGAGGGATAAAGCTAAGGACTGGTTACATTCTGAACCAGCTAGGTCCATCACTACTTGGCAAGATCTTGCGCAAAAGTTTCTAGTGAAGTTTTATCCAATGGCAGAGACTGCTGCTATGAGGAGTGCTCTTACTCAGTTTGCGCAGCAACCTACAGAATCTATGTGCGAAGCTTGGGAGCGCTACAAGGAAATGTTGAGAAAGTGTCCACATCATGGAATGCCCGATTGGATGGTGATCACTGGTTTCTATAATGGTTTAGGGGCCCAATCTCGGCCTATGCTCGATGCAGCAGCTGGAGGCGCCTTGTGGGACAAAATCTATACTGAGGCTTATAATCTTATTGAGACTATGGCTGCAAATGAGCATCAAAACCCAACTCAAAGGATGATGCCTGGGAAGGTAGCAGGTATTCTGGAAGTCGATGTAGCCACCGCTATTGCAGCGCAGCTCAAAGCGTTGTCTATGAGGTCAATTCTCTAGCTACCTATGGAGTCAATCAAATAGCTATGGTCCGTGAGCTTTGTGCAAGTTCTCATGCTACAGATCAGTGTTCTCTTGTTAACGAATCTGTTCAGTATGTGAACAATTATCAGCGACAACAGCAGCCTGTGCCAGCTACTTATCATCCTAACAATAGAAATCATCCAAATTTCAGCTGGAGTAATAATCAGAATGCTATTCAGCCACCATATCAGCAAGGTGTGAGTAAATAGTTCAATCCACCTGGATTCCAGCAACCACAGCAGTATGCTCAAAGGCAATCATATCCTCAACAGGGAGGTGCAGCTGCACCCACTAGTGCTGATTTTGAGGAACTTAAGCTGTTGTGCAAGAGTCAGGTGGTGTCGATCAAGACCTTGGAAAATCAAATCGGTCAAATAGCCAATGCAGTGCTCAATCGTCAACCTGGCACACTTCACACGGAAGTGCCAGGCAGGAAGGAAGCTAAAGAGCAAGTCAAGGCTATTACCTTAAGGTCTGGGAAAGTTGCTGATGCTGAAAAGGCAAAAGAAGGAGAAGCTGAAGTTGGAGATGAAGAAGCTAAGCAAAAGGAGAAAGCGGCGGAACCAAGGAAGACTACTGTTGAACACACTCTGCCTGAGGGTAATACAGGGGAGAAACAGCTCTATCCTCCACCACCTTTCCCTAAGAGATTGTAACAACAAAAGCTGGATAAGCAGTTTGGTAAGTTTCTAGAGGTGTTCAAGAAATTTCACATCAATATACCTTTCGCTGAGGCTCTGGAGCAAATGCCTAGTTATGCGAAGTTTATGAAGAGTATTCTTTCAAAGAAGGTGAAATTGGATGACCTTGAGACCGTTGCTCAAACGGAAGAATGTAGTGCTGTGCTACAACAAAAGTTACCTCCAAAGCTTAAAGATCCAGGTAGCTTCACCATTCCTTGCACCATTGGCAAGTTGTCTTTTGACAAGTGCCTTTGCGATTTGGGAGCAAGCATAAATCTGATGCCGTTGTCGATCTTTAAAAAGTTGGATTTACGTGATCCAAAGCCCACCTACATGTCTCTACAATTGGCTGATCGTTCTATTACTTACCCAAGAGGTATAGTGGAGGATGTGCTAGTCAAGGTGGATAAACTCTTCTTTCCTGCAGACTTTGTTATTCTGGATTTCGAGGAAGATAAGAAGATTCCCATAATCTTGGGAAGACCTTTCTTGGCTACTGGCCGTACCTTGATAGATGTGTAGAAAGGTGAACTTATAATGCGGGTACAAGATTAGGATGTGACCTTCAATGTATTCAAAGCAATGAAATTTCCTACAGAAGATGAGGAGTGCTTAAAAGTGGATTTGATTGATTCTGCGGTTACTTCAGAACTCGATCATATGCTAATGTCTGATGCATTAGAAAAGACCTTAGTGGGGGATTTTGACAGTGATGATGAGGATGGCAATGAGCAATTACAATATCTTAATACTTCTCCCTGGAGGCGAAAGCTGGACATGCTGTTTGAATCTCTTGGTACTTCTGACCTCAAAAATGCTGAAGGAAAGCTCAAACCATCAATTGAGGAAGCACCCACCTTGGAGCTTAAGCCAATGCCTGAACACTTAAGGTATGCTTTTTTAGGTGATGCATCTACATTACCTGTTATTATTGCATCTGACCTTTCAGGTAGTGAGGAGGACAAACTCTTAAGGATTTTGAGAGAATTCAAATTGGCTATTCGATGGACCATAGCAGACATCAAGGGGATCAACCCTTCATATTGCATGCATAAGATTCTGCTAGAGGAGGGTAGTAAGCCAACTGTTGAGCAACAGCGCAGACTTAATCCTATCATGAAAGAGGTGGTGAAGAAAGAAATTCTGAAGTGGCTGGATGCAGGAATCATTTATCCTATTTCTGACAGTTCTTGGGTGAGCCCCGTGCAATGTGTGCCTAAGAAAGGAGGTATTATTGTGGTAGCAAATGAGAAGAACGAGCTCATCCCCACTCGAACAGTCACAGGATGGAGAGTATGCATGGACTACCGAAAGTTGAACAAGGCCATGAGGAAGGATCACTTCCCTCTTCCGTTTATTGATCAGATGCTTGACAAGTTAGCTGGTCATGAGTATTATTGTCTTCTGGATGGCTACTCGGGGTATAATCAGATTTGTATTGCACCAGAGGATCAAGAAAAGACTACCTTCACTTGTCCATTTGGCACGTTTGCTTTTCGTAGAGTCTTGTTTGGGTTATGTGGTGCACCGGCCATTTTTCAGAGATGTATGATGGCTGTATTCTCTGACATGATTGGGAATAATGTCGAGGTGTTCATGGACGACTTCTCCGTCTTTGGACATTCGTATGATGAATGTTTGAATAATCTTCGTGCCGTGCTCAAAAGGTGTGTGGAAACTAATTTGGTGCTCAATTGGGAAAAATGTCATTTTACGGTGCGTGAAGGCATTATTCTTGGGCATAAGGTCTCTAGCAAGGGTCTTGAGGTGGATAAAGCCAAGGTGGGAGTCATTGAAAATCTTCCACCACCTATTTATGTGAAAGGAATCCGTAGTTTTCTTGGTCATGCGGGTTTTTATCGGCGTTTCATCAAGGACTTTTCGAAGATATCTAAGCCGCTGTGCAACTTGCTTGAGAAGGATGTGCCTTTCAAATTTGATGATGAATGTTTGACGGCATTCGAGACTCGTAAAAATAGTTTAATCACTGCACCAGTTATTACAGCACCGGATTGGACAGAGCCTTTTGAGATGATGTGTGATGCGAGTAATTATGCGGTAGGCGCAGTTCTTGGGCAGTGCAAGAATAATCTCTTTCATGTGGTCTACTATGCTAGCAAGACCTTAAATGGGGCCCAAATGAACTACACCACTACTGAGAAGGAGCTCTTGGCTATAGTCTTTGGTTTCGAGAAATTTCGATCTTATCTGCTTGGGACAAAAGTGACAGTATTCACTAATCATGCGGCCATTCGCTATTTGGTTTCCAAGAAGGATTCGAAGCCGAGACTCATTCGTTGGGTGCTCTTACTACAGGAATTTGAGTTAGAGATCAAGGATCGAAAAGGTACTGAGAATCGAGTAGCTGACCATCTCTCTAGATTGGAGAATCCCGAGTGTACTTCACATGATAAGACATTGATCAACGAATCTTTTCCGGATGAGCAGTTGTTCGCAGTTCAGGAGGAAGAGCCATGGTTCGCAGATATTGTGAATTATCTTGTCAGCAATATAATGCCTCCTAATTTGACCACAGCTCAAAAGAAGAAGTTTTTGTATGAGGTGAAGTGGTATATGTGGGATGAGCCGTATTTGTTTACATAGGGAGCTGACCAGATCATCAGGAGATGTATCCCATTCTGTTAGACAGAGGGGATATTACGAGACTGCCACTCCACAGTTTATGGAGGACACTATGGTGGTGAGAAGACGGCAGCTCGTATCCTGCAAGTAGGTTTTTTCTGGCCTACTTTGTTTAAGGATACTCATCAGTTTGTTTTAAGATGTGATCGTTGCCAAAGAGTGGGAAATTTGACGAGAAAGGATGAGATGCCGTTAAATGTGATGCTTGAAGTCGAGGTCTTTGATGTTTGGGGAATCGATTTCATGAGGCCTTTTGTCTCATCCTGCAACAATCAGTACATCTTGCTGGCAATCGATTATGCCTCAAAATGGGTAGAAGTCAAAGCTCTACCGACAAATGATGCAAAGGCAGTGTTGAATTTTCTTCATAAACAGATTTTCACAAGGTTTGGAACGCCACGAGTAATCATAAGTGATGAAGGGTCGCATTTCTGCAACCGTAAGTTCACTTCTATGATGCAGCGTTATAATGTAAATCATCGAGTTGCTACTGCCTATCATCCGCAAACAAATGGTCAAGCGGAAGTGTCTAACAGGGAGATCAAGCGCATTCTAGAGAAGGTTGTTTGTCCGTCAAGGAAGGATTGGTCTTTAAAGCTCGATGAAGCTGTTTGGGCTTACAGAACAGCATACAAAACTCCACTTGGTATGTCCCCGTTTCAACTGGTGTATGGTAAGGGATATCATTTACCTACGGAGCTTGAGCATAAGGCCTATTGGGCGTTGAAAAAGTTGAACCTGGATCTAGATGCAGCTGGAAAGAAGCGAATGCTTCAGCTTAATGAACTTGATGAATTTTGACTCCAAGCGTACGAGAACAACAAAATGTACAAGGAAAAGGTGAAAAGGTGGCACGATAGGAAGCTACATCCTAAGTTATTCGTGTCGGGGCAACAAGTTCTCTTATTCAACTCTCGTCTCCGACTTTTTCCAGGGAAGTTGAAATCAAGGTGATCTGGACCTTTTATTGTCAAAACTGTGTTTCCACATGGAGCGGTGGAGATTTTTGAGAATGATCTGGACCAAACATTCAAGGTTAATGGTCAGCGTTTGAAGCACTACTATGGGGACACGGCAAACCGAGAAGTGGTTAGTGCCGTTTTATTGTTAACTTGAGGAAGGTACGCAACGTCAAGCTAATGACGAAAAAGAAGCGCTTCATGGGAGGCAACCCATGATTTGTTGTTACAGGAACCCTTAGAAGTTAATAACCTATCCAAAACCACAAAAAAAATCAGAAAAACCTGGCCAGAATTTTTTTTTCCAGTAGCCTCCTCAGCGCCCGCTCAGCTCTGCTGAGCGACCGCTCAGGGGTCGGCTGGGACAAATTTTTTTTTAGTTCAATAAAAAGCGAAAAAAAAATCAGAAAAATAAAAAACAAAATACAGCCCATAAACCCACGACCTATTTCCCCATTATCCCATGATTTTAACCCTTAAACCCACTCCTAATCTAATTCTACCCTAATCCACACCCTATATATACATACACCTATCCCTTATATCTTCCATACACTTTCTACACTTCAACTCTCTCCCAAACACAAAAACACAAATCTCAAGCACTTTTATTCAGATTCGATGGCACCCAAGAGAACAAGAACTATTGATAGTAGCAACACTGTCCCTACTGCTAATTTTTCGAGGGGTACTGTTGCGAGGCCTCGTTTGAATGATAGGGCTGCTGAGGAGGAGTACACTAGGCTTCTGGGGAAGCCAATTCTGAAGGAGAGGGGATTTTTACCATCGGGGAGGGATGGTGAGTTGTTGCCTATGATTGCTGAGAAGGGGTGGATAGCTTTTTGTGAGTCGCTGGAAGCAGTACCGATGAGTGTGGTTCACGAGTTCTATGCGAACGCGAAGGCCGAGAAGAATGGGTTTTCTGTAGTCCGGAGGATGACGGTTGATTATCACCCAGCGGCGATTCGCCGTGTGATTGGGTAGAGATAGAGGAAGCCTATGGAGGAGAACTGGAACGAGAAGACTGCTGAGGATTTTGACTTGGATTTGATTTGTGCTACTCTCTGTAGGTCGGGCACAGTATGGACTTTCAAGACTGGAACTAATGAGTATCGTCACTTTCCAGCGATTGCGATGAACAGGTATGCCCGTGCATGGAATGCATTTATTTGTGCTAATATTCTGCCTTCTTCGTATGCACATGAGGTCACAGTTGAGAGAGCACAGTTGTTGTGGGGAATTGTGAATGAGGAGTACTATGTGGACCTTGGTGAGTTCATCTACCAAGGAATTCTGAAGTTTTTGAGGGGAGCTAAGCACGTGAACATCCCATATGCATCCACGGTCACTAAGCTTTGTCGAGCGGTGGGAGTTCAGTGGCCGTCTCATGAGCAGTTACAGTTGCCGGCCGCTCCTATTGATTCCGGGACTCTGAATGCGAGGCAGGAGTGGACCGGTGGTGAGCCCGAGGAGCATGGGCTGGGTTATCGTCTTCCAGGAGGGCGTCCAGCACGAGGTGCTACTATGGTGACGCCGAGGCGTGATGAGGTTGGTTCTTCTAGAGCTCAGAAGGGTTCTGGGATGGCTGATGCCCAGTATAGGAGGCTGTCACGGAGGATGGATGCTATGTACGAGACGCAGAGCAGGTTTGCTCAGAAGCTCACCCTTGCGCTAGGGACCGCTTTTCGAGGCCTTAGAGCTGACATCCAGTGGCCAGTTTTTGGTGAGGACTCTGCATATCCGCCTCCTGATACACCACCCACTGAGGGTGATGATGATGATGATCTCTCCGAGTAGGTATACCCTATGTTCCTTTTTACTACCTTCATTGGGGACAGTGAAGATTTTAAGTTTGGGGGTGGTAGTTAAGGAATATTTTGTGTGTGTGTCATATAGTTGCATATTCATGATAGTTTAGTTCATATAATTGCATAATTTTTGCCATATAGTTTTTTTATTATTATTTATGGCTTTATTTGTTTATCATGTCATGTAGCTCATGCATATGCCATGATCCCTTTTGCGATGATTTGCCGACTGGTTTGTGATGTTGATGCGAGTGTAGTGATATCATTAAAGTGATGTTGAGTCGTGTAGGTTGATATGCATGCTAGAAACACTTGTATTTTCACTAAGTCTTAGAGAATGCTTAAGGACTAGATGGTTATTATGGTCTGATTGTTTTCGAGGATAATCTATTTATTATGCTTAGAATTTTATAATAGGTTCTTAGTGATAAAGGCATGAAAAGAAAAAAAATGGAGTAAAAAATGGAATTCGTTGCTAATTGTGGCTAGGCGTCAAATGGCTAGTAGCCAGCTCGTATGTTTATGCGAGTAGTCTAGGGTTGAGCAAGATGGAGCGAAACGCACTTGCTAAGAAATTTTGAAAAAAAAGAAGAAAAGAAAAAAAAAATAAAAGAAAAAAAAATAAAGATAAAGAGTTAATGCATAATTGATCACGAGTGGGCTCTTTGGTATTCGAGTTATTAAGTTCTTAGGGGACTTTGTGCCTAGTGACCTAAGGCTTTAGAGTCTGGGATCCGCTAACCTAACACTCGCTACATGGATACCATTGTATAAGTCTTTTCTGGACCTCACTCATTGCACAGTCAAATAAGCATTATTGTTATGAATAAAAACATGATTCTTTGTATAATCATGTGATTGCCTTGATGATAGTTGAGTCATAATAATTGATCTAGTTCTGAAGTATATCTGTTAAGCATCTGCACACACCACGTTTCTGGCTGTATGTTAGTTTGCATGATTTGATTGATCTTTAGTCGCCTAATTGCATTTGTTGAGATGTTGTAAGTTGGTTGGTTTTGTCATAGTAAGGGGGATCGCTGCATTTCATATAGATTGCATTCATGCATGTTTTTATTTTGTTTTTGAGTCTGTGACGCTTGAGGACAAGCATCGATTTAAGTTTGGAGGTGTGATAAGTGGCATTTTATACCACTTAGAACGTCTTATAATAGCTTAAATTGGTGTCTTGAAATCAAGTATTTTGTGTATTTGATGTGTTTTTCTAGTGTTTGTGCATTTCAGGGTATTAGTTGTATTTCGGGGGAGAATTCATCAATAATCAGCATTGGCATGTGTCTAGCATTGTAAGAGGGAAGAGAGGAGAAAATTACAGCGAAGAAACGGAGCAAAATCAGACCATTTTCCAGTAGGGGTCTGAGCGCCCGCTCAGCTATGCTGAGCGCCCGCTCAGCTATGCTGAGCGCCCGCTCAGCTATGCTGAGCGGCCGCGCAGGAAGCTGAGCGCCCGCTCAGCTATGCTGAGCGGCCGCGCAGGGACGGGAAAATTAGATTTATTATTTTAGACTCCTATTTCTGTTTGGCTTCCAACTTCTGAGTAATCTGAGTTTTATGGGACTCCTATATAAGTAAATTTCAGAGACGTTTCACGTGTGTTGGATTGTTGTATTAATCAAGGAGCGAAGGAGATAAGGAAGAAGACCGTTTTAGCACATCGCAACGAAGAGGAAGCATATTTCTTGTGATTCTTTATTTCGTTGTAACGTTGGATGCTAGTTTTCTTTGCTTTGAACCTATTTACTCTTGTGACGTACTCTGGTTTAATATAATTAGTTTAGTTATTATTCTTTTGTGTTTATTTATCATGTTTTCATATGAACCCATGATGATGATAAGTGCTAACATGGGCTAATCGTGATCATGGGGTCGTAACGGATTTGCTATGGAATTCTTTAGTTAGTTGTTTAATACCTTAGTGTGTGGTGATTGTATGATATCTAGTATTGGTTGTGCGTATTCGTCTTATGTACGTCGCGAACATATAAGATAGGGTGTTAATCTCTTGTGAAGTGACAGTGGATCTTGAGATTTAGAACTTGCCATGCTAGCATAGGTTCATGTACGAGTCTGCATGATTAGTGGGTAACTTTAACCGTTTTATTCGCCCTGTGTAATCAAAAGGAATAACTTGTTCTTAAATCATTATGTTGTCAATTTCTGTAGACATATAGGGACTCAACATAATTGATGCCTGTTCAACTTCTATTTTAATTGTGGATGTTTGGTAGAATGGTATTAGTACAATGAAAGTTGGCTTTTATTAGTTTCGTGTTATTCGATTAATATCATCACCGTTGCATACTAAGGATAATAACAATGACTATTGAAGGAAGTAGTAATGAAGTTGTGATCTCATGAGTGTTTTAATATTGTTAATTTGAAGTGTTAATTAAGTGGTTAATTTTAGTAGTTAATTGTAGTTAATAATTAGTTAATCAAATCTAAGTGTTATTGTCTTAACATTGAAAACTAATCATACATTGGTGAGTGAGTTTAATTGAACATAATTAGTCTGAGTCTCTGTGGGAACGAACTAGAAAGTATTCTATATTACTTGCGAACGAGTATACTTGCGTGAATATTAGCGCGTGATTTCGCCCTAACAGTATACATCAAATATTTAAATCTAATGTTATAATCAGAATATTGGATAATTATCGATTATTAAATTTATTATATTTCACGCTAATATTAAATTATCTAAATATTAACGTGAATAGAACTTTAACCTACATTTAGTAAAGTAAGTCCTCGACCCCTACATCAACCCTTTATTGACAATATATAAAGTATCATTTTTATATTCTTAACATCGAAAAACATGCGTTACCGAACATATATTTGTATAATATTAATTAATTAATTTTTTATTAATTACTTTTAAAATATCTGAATTAAACCCGAAACCGACTCGAAACCTGAAAAAAACCAATGGATCGAATTTGGATATTTATTTTTAATATCCGGACCCGAAACCAATCCGCGAAACAAAACGGATCGGATTTGGATCTTACGAAACCCGATCCGACCTGACCCATTGCCATCCCTAGTGCCTCATATATTTAATTATTTAAAATATAAAATTTTGATTTATTAAATTCATATAAATTATATAAATTACACATATATTTAATTATTTAAATATTCGGTCCGGCTTGAGTTTTCCCGGTTCCGTTTTAACTAATAACCGGAACCAAACCCATGTAATCGGTTCGGTTTTTAATATTTCGGTTTTGGCTTGGTTCGATTTTTTCTACTCGATTTTATCGGTTTCGGTTCAATTTCAATTTTTTTCGATTTTTTGCTCATCCCTAATATCGCTTCACAGGTATGAACAGAGGCCCATGTGTTCAATGGACAAGAATAGATTAGGTGTGTAGTAGAATTACTAATATTTGTTAGTACCATATTAAAACTACAACAACTGTAGGAAGAATGACCGAAATCTGGTTTTATTGGTTTATACGAGTAGACGGAAACAAAATATACAATGGATTACTACATACACGATAGAGTACTTAATTGTAGTTCTAAACTTTTCAGACAGAGATTAGTGGAGGGATACTTTGCTCATGTCTAAAAAAGTTATCAGGATCCACGACTGATTTGATTTTAACCAACTTGTCAAAATTATTCTTAAAGTAGCGTCTTCCCCATCTACTTGCCTGTTGGTAGCTTGTGGTGCCTTCGAGATTGTTACTCCCCATCGTCAGGTCGACATAATTAACATATGCACTTCTTGGATTCTTGGTTACATATGGAGTCAAATAAATTGCTAAACTTTTAATCCATTCCATGCGTTCAGCTTCATCTGTATCAGTTTCTGCAAACCTGTTAAACTTGAACAAAGTTCCAGCTCTGTAAGGGAATGGAAGTGCAGACTCTGAAATTTCATCCATTCTTCCTCCGTAAGGTGTAAACTGTAAAGTTGCTTTTTGAGGTGGAAGTTTGTACATCATATCCCACAAACCTTCTAACCCTTCTATAGGAATTGGAACTTGAGTATAGTCATTATTCGATTTAAAAGCTGGTCGAGGAAGAACTGTTAAGTTAAGCAGTATTTCAGGAGGCGTGAACAATTCAAAACCTGAAAAGTACACCATTGCCTGAAGCCAGCTTACTTCAAAACAATCTTCTCTTACCACACCAAGCTCCGGGAACTGATCTTGCATCAAAGAGAGCATCTTATCAACTCTGCCTAGGTACATGCCTTGAAATAGGAAGATCATTGTTCTCTTATCTGATCGAGGACTGGCATTGCTCACGATACTCTGTCCATCGGCCTTGATGTTAAGTTCTTTAGGGAACTTGGTTGCAACCGATTGGTATCGATGAAAAATGGTTGTCAAATTTTGCTCCACTGTTCTGAATACTTTGTAAACAGTTAAAATTTTCGGCACTGGAACTAGTCTTACTTTCCAGGAAAGCACAACTCCAAAGCTACCACCGCCACCTCCTCTAATGGCCCAAAACCAATCCTCCCCCATCAATTTCCTATCTAAAATTCTTCCATTGGCATCGATCAAGCGAGCATCGATAACGTGATCGGCAGCAAGTCCGTACTTTCGCATCATCATGCCATAACCCCCTCCACTTAAAAGTCCCCCAACACCCACATTCCCAAATAAACCTGATGGAAAGCCAAGAGAATCAGTTTTTTCTCCAATCCTGTAGTAAAGTTCTCCATTTGTCAAACCGGAACCAATCCACGCTGTTTGGCTCCCCGCATCAAAACTGAATGTTTTGAGATTGACAATATCAAGTATCACGAATGGGATTGGAGAAACATAAGAAAGACCTTCGAAACTGTGACCACCACTTCGAATTCTCATTGGCATATCATGTTTCTTGGAGCAATAAATCACCGTCTGGATCTGTGATTCGGTCACTGGTGTAACAATGACCAGAGGTTTAGGCGTCTCAGGCTTTGCAAAACGCAAATTATTAATGGTGTAGAGCAAGGTTTGAGTAAAGTTTGGGGTTTGCTGGGTGTATACAAGTTTATATATGTCACTAGAGTGACGATTAAGACACTTGACGAATTTTTTCGGGGGATCTTTATCTTTTGATAAAGCAGATGGTGCTGCACATAGAAATGTTAACAACAAAAGAACAAAAGAAATCAAAAGGCTAGGCTTCATTTTTGGTTACAACTAAAGACAAATAAAGCTTGGAGTGTGTATTGATGAGAACTGCATGGTATTTGCATGGCATTTATAGTGCAATATGTCCCATTATAATAAACTATAGTTTAGATCCAGAGGAGTTGACAACTTGAACATGTAGTGTGAGTATGTTTTTTAAAAGACAGTGTCAACTTTATAACCTGGGATAAACTACGTGCCTTCATTAAACCACCGATTATCTCACCAATTATTGACCTTCTCAACCACTATAATTAAACCAACTTAAATTTCTTGTATTTGATGTGTTCCTTTTTAATTGTTGTATTTTTTCTTTTTTATAATTAAAATTATTAATTTTTTGATCAAAAATTAAATATTATTTTTATATTATTTTAATAACTGAAAAAATATATATTAAAATAGATTAAATATAATTTTTAATATTTTTTTTTGATTTCTTCAATTATAAAATATTAATAAATTTGGATCAAATTTCGATTAATTTGACTGTACATAAGTCAAATGTGACAAATAAAAAAGAACGGATACAATAATTTGTCAATTTTAATATTTTAGTAGGAAAACTCCTGACAAAATAAATAAATACGAAAACTCCACTTTCCTGAAAATTTCACAAAAAAGACAATTACTAATCACTTGTTTACAGTGCTGGTGCTGGAAGAAAAAAAAAGAACATCCTTTATAAATATTGAAATTGAAATAACGTCCAATAATAATTCAGATTTTTGGTAGAACATGCAGGGGAGGGGCGGTTTGAGTAATAAATTCGCAGTTCATGATACGTTATTGAACCAGAAAACATAACTTAAAGCTATTTCCATTAATTATAATATAGAGTAGTAGTATAATTTAACCAGAGAACATTATTGTTTCTGTTGTGCTGTGAAATAATAAGATTATTATTATGCGTTTGACTTTGTTGGATTATCGGCTAAGAAAAATAACAGCTCATGCTTAATTAATGAAATTTTATAGTTTGACAATAACCAATAATGTTAGGGTTAGTTTTGAACAGGGCAAGTGCTAAACACGAAAAATTATAAATTTAGCTAATTTTAATTATTTTATATTTTCTGCATATAGGGAGATTCGTTATTATTAAAAAATAGGAGGTAATCAAAATAAGCTAAATTTATAAAATTTAGTACTTGATATTACTTATTAAGTACCTACTTAAATGAATAAAAAAGATTTTTTTATTAATACACAAGGGGCACATCTATAATTACATGACTTAAATAAAAAATTATTAAATATATCATTAAATTACATTACGTTAGTGCCTATCTAAAAATTAACAAAAAATAATAATTCACTTCATAAAATGTGCAACTGTGCACTTCTAATACAAAGGATGATTGGAGTATTGGTTAAGAAGATGATGAGCTTAATTAACTTCTGAGATGAACGGTTACTTCGATACAAAAGTGCATTTGAATGATAAGATTCGAACCAAATCATCGTTAGAAGAATTTTTTTACAAAGATCAGTTCTTGTTGGAGAACTCGAGCATCACCTATGTTTTGCAATCAAAATACTATAAAATATATTATTTTGTAAAATATATTTAACGAATATCATAAATTCATTAAAATTGTTGAAGTTCATTTATATTTAATAATGTATAATGTATAAATTCTGCAATTTGAACAAATGTTCTGCAAACTAAACATGTTTTGTAAAATAAAACATTTTTTAATGTTCTACATGCAGTACATGCATTATGTTCAACATTTTTAATATATTAATGATCTTTATAAAACATAATTCACAAAATACTACGTTTTGCAATGTTTTTATGCAAAATTTTAGTTGTAAAACATAAGTGATGTTCCTAATCACTAGATTAAATGTATACATATTTGAAAACAAACAAGTGTTGTTTTAACGGTGCAACGTTTATTTTTATTTTTATATTGCCAAATTTAGAGTAGATTTTATTAATAATTTGAAAGAGACTCAATCGAAATAAATCCATAATTGATTATGTAACCAGGTTGAAAAATGAATAAATGAGTTAAATTATAATTAACCGCTTTGTTTCCGCATTACCTAACTAACTGAATATAAATATTCTTAAAATTAAAAATTAAAATAATGGTTTCACGAGTAATCCAATCTGCATCCCCCCTGAAAACCGTAGCTAAAACACTGTCTTCACAACTGACCCTCACCCTCACATTAATTTCATATATAGAATATGAAATTAATGTAAGGGTTGATAGCTTCACAATTTTATAGCTAAAACACTAGCTTCTCTTTTTTCTTCTTGGGCCGAATAGAGCTTGATGAGAGAGAAGGGAGAGTTGGCTTACATCTTTTCTTGGCTTTAGAAACTTTTTGTGATATGATTGATATGTATAATGCTTGTAAAATCAAGAAGCATGGTCTCATCTTCCAAGGTTACAAGTTAGGTAGTACCATGCACCATCCCTTCTACTATTCTTCTTAGCAAGATTACTATTTGATCACCAATTCTTGTTTGCTTTTTGTACTAGTTGGTTTGTATGGGAATTTGCATGGTTTTATTTCGTTTATTTATTCACTTACGTATACTTGCTCGCTTCCTCGTAATTTTAGTAAATCCTCGTAAGTGATTCGCGGGGTAATCCTTTCTTATGAATCCTTATATTATATAATCTTGTACTTGGGTTTTATTCGTAGGATTTTAAATCCTTGGTCGTAATGCGATTCTCGTATTTCTTGATAGTTCGTAAAATAAGGTCGTTTTGAAATATTGGTTTTCTCCGAGTACTAACGACTTTTACATACATTCATTTCATACGTATAATCATAATATCAACTCGGAAACTTAATTTAAATACCCTTATATAGTGTGGGCTCAAAAGTTTTTTCTTGATCTTCAAGATTACTATTCATTCATCATTTTACAAAGTCCCAAAAACTCGGGTTGTTACAGTGTCAAACATATATTGTGCTATATTTCTTATTATCTTAAAAATATATACATTAAAATTAATAAACTAGAAATAACATGTTATACAAAAATTACAAGTGTTAATATAGGATTTGATATCTAGTGTTTAGAATCTCGATAGGCAGGAGGACGTGTTCCACTACACCATATATGATCTTTTCTAACACTTTTTTTGGTGTTACAAGTAAAAATGTTACCTTAAATCACTAAAATTTGAGATGAGGTAACACTTTTTTAAACATTTTCTAGTTAATATATGGTATATTTAGCTTTCAAGGGGTTACTGTTACCCGTTGACTGTTTAGATGTTATGTGACATCTAGACTTTTTCCCTTTTCCCTCCCAGTAGAAAAACAAACACACATTTGAAAGTTAATTGACTACAAACCCCTTTTTATCTCATTTTTATTGTGGAATATAAATTTAGGAATTTTACCTTCAAATATCTGGTATTCAAGCTTATAATTTCTTGTAATTAATTTTATTTTCAGTCGAGTGGTAGCGGGTGTGAAAATTGTGCACATACTCAAATATTCGTGAAGTCAAACACTGGCAAAAAGTGCAAGGAAAACAACAGCAGCGATGAAAATATGAATATTACTGGTTTAAATATTTGCCTAACTAATGGGGATAGTGATAGTCAAGTAGCAAAAATGCGGATATAATGCTTTTGTATACTGTAGACATGGTAGCTTGCAAATTAAAAAGTTTCAGCAAGTATCATGTCTTACATAAATCACCTTAAAAAGAAAATTAGATCCATATACAAAAAGATATTATAGAGTTCGATATTGCAGAGTTCATTATAATTATACTTTATAACGAAAGAACGGATTTGACCCCTCTGGCTTGAATAAGCTATTGTAGTGATATTATGCCTTTTCTGTTATTTCTTGTTGTAGCTCAGAAGGTACACCAGAGGCAACCTGATGCATTTGATTATTTTAGTAATTATCTCATGATTTAGATTAACATAGTGAATTGTAAAATTAATGAACATATATTTATAATAATTTAGTTATTTTTACACTCAACTAATTCAAAGAAAATGACTGGTCTAAACTTCCTAAAACCAAACTTAATTATCGTGATTAAATTGCAATGATCATTCTGGTTTTCATATGCTATTAATTGGTTTTTATATCCCGATCACTAAAAATTTATTTTCATCATGTTTTTATATTAAAAACAGAGGGCAGTGTTATTATGGACACCAGTACCAGCTGAACGTGATGCATTCTTGGAAAATGAAGCCACAATGATGCTAATGGAAAATAAATTAGTTATCATAGAAAACAAGGAAGTGTTTTTGGAAAATTGAACAATTTTTGTGACCAAACAGTTGTGGCTTTTAGATGAATTTAGAACTTTGTTCATTTTGGTTGAGTTGGAACTTTGTATTTGTTGAATTTGAACATTGGTTAATTGTTTTAAGTTAAATATGTAATTATGTTTTTAATGTTGCATGTAAAATTTAATTATTAAATTTAGAAAATTAAAAGTGTAACCAATAGATATTTTTATGTTGGTAAAAACAGGACTAAGTGTTACACTAAAAATAAGAGTGTTAAAAAAGAAATATTACAATAATCTATAATCATGTCACCAAAAGATTGAATTATTTTATCATACAATGTTATAATAGCAAAAATTATGTTGCAAAAGAGTCTATTGCAACATGTTCTTAGGTGTTGCAATAAAACTATAGTTACACTTGCGTGATGTTACCGTATATATAGAAAGTGTAACTATATGGGGTATATTATAACACTTTTACCAATATTAGCAAAGGTTCAAAAAGTGTTACCTTATACCCCTATTATAGAAGGGGCAAATCTGATACCCACGAATTTTCAAGAGGTGTAACCATAGCCCAATTTTTTATTTTAGGTAACATTTTTTTGATCATTTTAACACTTCTTTGGGTGTTGTAAAAGGCCATATTTGGTGTAGTGTTCATTTTAAAACTATATTTGATGTAGTATCAACTCAAATAATTGGTCCACAAGTCAATGTGCCAATTTACCTTATTCTCCTTGTTTTGTCTGATACTTCATCAAGCAGTTATTTTATTACTTACTATTTTCAATAATTGTAATAACCTTAAATTGATGTGGGACACATCAAACATTCTGTTAGCATTGTTATTCCCAAACAATCTAACAACTAGAATTACAGAAGGGGGGTTGAATGTAATTCTTGGTTTCTTTTCAATTTTAAGAACTTCTGACAAATATAAACATATCATTGTTTGAATATGCAAAAGTGCGGAATGAAAATGTAGATGTATTCAAACACAAAGTAATTAAACATAAGGATTAAAAACTTTGTGGTGGATTGAACTTACCCACCAGAGATATATATTGAAGATAACTCTGTGATGTAAGAATGCACACAGCTGCTTACAAGTATGATACACTTAGAACAGAGAAATTCTTAACATATACAGCTTTTTCTATTTCTCAGTTCTTGCTTCGTTTTTTTTCAACTTGCTACTCTTGGTTTATATATCACCAAGTTACATGATAAAAAGACAAACTAATAAGATAAAAGTGTCTTAGTCTAATTACATGATGCTCCATTTCTCCATCCAGCATCTTTGAATATCTTCACGTTAGAATGGAAGTGGAAATGCTTCTTTGTTCTCTAAAACCTGTTAATAGGCTGCCATATTGCATTTGTATACAATCAACCCATGTGACTGTCAAGTCACTATCAACTGCTTTTTGAATTTGATGATCCGTTGAAACTCTGTTGGATCATCCGTTGAGACTTTGTTGGATCATCTATTGAGAGTCTGGTGGATCATCTGTTGAAACCTTGTGGAATATCCGTTGAAAGTATCTTCATAGCAGTTAACTCTATTTCAGTTATGCAAGATTACAAGGCATCTAATATTTACAATTAGCCAACCTATTTTGCATATCAATCTAGTAGTCAACATGACTTAGAATATCCTACAACTTCTAGTTCTCTAAGGCATTATAATATGCAGGAATGTGCTACCAAAACTTATTTAAACTTAAACTACTCTTTCAACGGATGACATAGTACATTATCCATTGAAAGCTACAATTACAGTTAATCAAATCTACTAAGGTGTTTTTATAGCATATCATCAACTCTACAAAATATTCCTAACAAACATATTCTCTTTCCCCCCACTAGCATTGGGGATAAGAATGACTGACTATTAATCATTTGGATTGGATTATTTTTATGAAAGTTTGAGCTCTCAGAAATAGCACTTTCTTATCTGTGTTAATTACATTTTGCTATTTATTATCTTGTCATCATGGTATTAGAGCTGTAGATGTAATTGATAAACACTAATTTCTTTATCTATTTATGTCTCTAATAGCATTATCAATCCCAATTTTTTCGACACCCAAACTCATTTCCTTTTCTTGAACGAGTCATATATGTTTTCTTTGAAAACCACATCATATAAATATGGTTAATGGTGAAGGAGGAGCAGAAGGATGGCTTGTGTTTGTTGATATGCAGAACCCACTCTTCTTACACCCCTATGATGTTTCCTTATCTATTAGTATAACTAAGTTACAAGGTGATGGTGATTACAGGTCCTAGAAGCATTCCATAGAGATTCAACTTTCTCCAAAACGCAAGCTTGGATTTGTGATGGGTACAATAACAAGAAGCATAACAGATGAAACTCAAGCATCTCAATGAAACACTTGTAACAATATGATAATTTATTGGCTTCACACTAATGTTTCTGAGAATATCTAGCAATTCATTTTGTTTATAAACTCTGCTTGTGAGGTTTTGAAACAGTTGGAGAAACGTTTTTTACATAGCAATTGTTCTAGGAAGTATAAGCTTAATAAGGAACTATTTGGTTTAAAACAAAACATAATGATTGTTACCGAGTATTTCACTTTTTTAAGTAGTTTGTGAGAGGAGATAGAGTCTTTGAATACACTGCCAACTGTATCTAGTAGTGCTGATGATATAAGTGAACTGCTTAAGGCCATTACAACTATGAAAGAAGAGTCAAAATTGTTTCAATTTTTTAATGGCATAGATGACTCATATAGCCCACAAAGAAGTCAGTTGCTCATGCGTTTTCCTCTTCCAACTGTTGAAATGGCATATTCAGCCATCTAACAAGAAGAAGCACACAGAGATATGCTCAGTAGTGCAGATTTGGATATTAATGCTATGTACAATAAAAGTAATGTAGACAAATTTAAAACCTACTTTGCTTTTGGAGGAAAAGGTCACAATCAAGATAAATGTTGGCATGTAGTAGGCTATCCCAAATGGCACTACAAAGCCAAGAAATCTGGGCAGAAGACTCAAAATAATAGGAACATGTAGTCTGGAAATAAAGGTGGCATATCTCGAATGGAAAATATGTCTGCTCAGACTATATCTGATAACTCTCAGGAGGTGAAAGTTACCTCTCAACAATTGGAACACTTATTGAAGTTGATTCAGTAATGTGGTATTAGGATTTGAGGGGATCTGATGATAAAGATGAATTGGATACAAATAATTGCTTCTCTGGAATGGTGACATGTAATCTCTCATTCACTCAAGGTGATGTCTGGATTATTGGTTCAGGAGCCAGCAATCACATGACTACTGAGAAGGAAAAGCTGACCAACATTAGAGAAGCTTCATCACATTTAACAATCAACCCGCCAACTGGTACAGCCTCCAGAATTTCACACATTGAGGATATTATTTTAAGCAATAGATTGGTGCTGAAGAATGTTCTCTATATTCCCCAATTTGAGCACAATTTTCTTTTAATCCATAAACTCGCTAAATATAACAAAGGTGATATCAGTTTTAACCTACATCATGCATTATAGTTGATTCCACCACCATGAAGGTGAAGGGAATTGGACAAGTACATAATGGCATGTATTATTTGGTTGATACAAATCAGGCTTTCATTGCTTGTTAATCTACTAATAGCAGCTCTATAGAGAGTCCTTCTCCTATGGTAACATCAACAGCTGCAAATATGGATCAATACAAATTGTGGCATAATAGGCTGGCTCATGCTTCCAACTCAACTATGCAGATTTGTTTTCTTAAAACCTCTTTTGCAGCACAATATTTAGGGTTGTCTTACACACCCCTCTGCAAAATTCACTAAGCTTCCTTTTCAAACCAGCTCTTCACACGCTTCTAAGATCTTTGATTTAATTCATCTTGATACATGTGGGCCATATAAAGTGTGTACCAGGGGCAAGTACAAATAAATTTTGATTGTGGTTAATGATTTCCCTAGAGTGACTTGGTTATACTTGATGCATTATAAGTCTAATTACTTCAATGTTATAAAAAACTTTTATCACTACGTCAAAACTCATTTCAAAAGGGACATCAAAACCATTAGGTCTCATAATGCACTAGAGTTTAGTGATGAATACTGCAAACTGTTTTATACTTCTGTTGATATTGTACATCAAACCTCTTGCATTTATAGACCTCAACAAAATGCTAGGGTAGAGAGGAAGCATAGGCATGTACTTGATGTAGCCAGTGTTAGTGTTTGTGCCCTAGAGACAACACTATTATGTTTATATTATAAAACATTTGGATTATTAATTATGATTATATAGATTATTATTTAGTAATTTATTATATCTTTATTTTCTGCGATAAGATGTTAGATTAATAAATGTCCTTGGAATATGATATGTAAATCTATATGTTAGGTCACACACACTGTAGAAGGGGGTTGAACACAGTGTATAGAACAATCAAATCGAATTCAAAGAACACAAATAACAGAAAACAAACTTTATTAAACTCTGTTATAATGTGGAACTGTCCTCTCTCAGTGATGAACAAATATCACGAGAGCTGCTAGGGTTACAATGAATATTATTCTCGATTATGATAACACTTATATTGTAAACCCTATGTCTGTGTTTATATACTACACAGTTACAAGATAATCGCTAATTGATATGGAATATAATTCTGCTTCTTAAAATATATCAATCAGTTATCTTTTCTTCCAAGTATTCTTTTCTTCATAGAATTCCTTCTTCATGCATATCTCTTCTTGCGTCTGTCTTGATCTTCTTTCCTTTCAATCAGCCGCCTTCCTTATCTGAAAGTTTCCTTAAATCCTGATATTATCTCCTGATAAATATCTCCTGAACCTTAAGTACTGATAACTTAAGTTCTGTCTTCAGTATAAGTGCTGATTTCCAGTTAAGTACTGATTTGTCCTGTTTAAGTAAGATCTGAAAAACTAAACACAAATTATATCAGACATGACATTATCAAATATATCTAACAATCTCCCCCAACTTGTAAATTAGCATAATATACAAGTTTAACAGATATTTGATGATGTCAAAAACATTAAGTACAAATGCATGAGAATTTGACTAGATAACTACAACTTACAGTCCTTAAAGCTTTACCATCTTTAACTTCTGATAACAACTTCAGTCTGTATACACATCGGAATTTGAGCAGTTGTAGATCTTGACTTTGCTTCACTTTTTGATCTCTTCAATATCAGGAGTTGTTCTGAGATAGTTCTTTAACAAACATCTTTCAACATATCTGAGTTCATCAATCATTCTCCTTTTAGCATCTTTAAGTTCTGCAGTATCTTCACCAGTTTGGAAGATAGCATATATGAGATCATTAATTTTTGCTTTTCTCAACTCCTGATCTAGTCTGATGACATAGGCTTTGTCAGACTCTAGATTGAATTCAAGTCCCTTAATACCAAGATATGTTCTGATCTTTGCAGTATTAGGCTTCATATCAACAATATCACCCTTGTGATCTCTGTACTTGGGACAATATGTACTGTCAGACTTTACAGAATAGAGCTTCTTTTGTCTCTGAATTTGAGTCTTCAAACAATTTGCAGCACTTTCTGTCAATCTGTCCTTCACTTGAAGTAAGAATAAAACATGTTCTAGTTACTCAAAATACTTCAGTGATATAGCATTTTCCCTTATGTGGTAAACCCTTCCATCTGTCTTGAAATATAACAAGATGTGTTCTTTCAAGAAGGCATGGTAGACCATCTATATAGATTCTAGTTGATTCAATTTTTCAGGAGTTGCTCCAATACCTGGTTCACTTAAGGAAGTTGGATCATTGGTTGTATTCTGCACTCTTCTTTCATCAACACTACCCAATCCAGATTTATCTCTTGCTTCCTTTCCAGTAACTACTCTTGCTTCAAAACCACTTGCTGCAGTCTTTAAAGGTTGAGTCTGTTTGGCTTTAGTGAATCCTGGTAGGAGTAACTTTGAGGATTTAACATGAGCAATGTCAGAGGTTTCCTTTGACTTATCTTCTGATATCAAGCCAACTTGAGCTATGTCAGAGGTTGCTTGCTTCATTGTTATATCAGAACTAACTACATCTTGACTCTGAACAACTTGAGCCATGTCAGAGGTTGTCTTAGAAATCTTCTTTGAAATCAGAGTAAGATCAGCATCTTCATCAGAAATTTCTTCATCCATAGGAGGCACATAAACCTTTACAGGTTCACCAACTTTTTCTTTGCCCTTGGACCTTGGATCTATCTGCAATTGCGATTTGGCTTTAGTTGCCACATGATTTGTCCTTTCTTTTATCACAATGCCTTTAGTCGTAGGAAATTTCTTTTTAACAATAGAAGCTTCAGATTTGGAGTTGACTTTTTCTAACTTAAGTCTAGCTTCTTCTTCCATTAGACTCTCAAAGTCCATTCCTGGATTTTCTTTCAGAAAAAACTGTCTTGACATTTCTTCATCAAGTTCCAACAGTTCATCAGAACCTATCATTTTACCAGTATCAGAAGTTATTCTTCTCCCAGTATCAGAACTTGTTCTATGACTTGTAGTTCCAGTTCTACTTGATGAGAGACCTCCACCTTGACCATGACCTCCACCCATTCCAGAGTTTCCCGGGTCATTACCATCATCCTTTTTCTTCAGTGTCGGTTTGTATTTGGACTTAATTACTTTCTCCCCCCTTTTTGGCATCAGCAGGTAAAAGAAGAGAGACAAACAATTCCACTGAGGATTGGATCTCATTGAGTTGATTTTGCTGAGAAGCTTGATTTTTCAAAATTTTATCAATCTGAGACTATTGCTTCTCTTGAGTGTTCTCAATGTTGGTAATTTTGTCAAAGGAAGGTTGGCAAAACCTTTTCTTGTCCAACTTGACAACTGTATCTTGCTGAATTAAGGATTCTTGAATCTTGTCCACCTTGGCCTGAGTTACAGATTGTTGACCTTGAAGGTGCCTTGTACTAAGTGCAGTAACTCTTAGCTGTGTCTTGAAATCATCGTTGACTAGCATCTCATCAGCCTTTGCCAAGTGATCATCAAGAATCTTTTCGGTAGGAACAAAGGTAACTGTGTTCCACTCCTTAGTCCACTCCTGTCCTCTGGGAGTTTCACTCCAAGGTATCGGTGCTTCCCCTGTAACAAAACTTTTGACTATCTCAGCTTTTGAAGAAGCTTGTAGAGGGACATGTCCAGAAGGACCAGCTGCATCAGCATCTATATTTATAGCAGCATTACAAGTATCATCAACATTGGCAGCATCAGAACTTACAAAGTCAATATCTTCAGCATCCTCTGATAAAAGAACAGTATGAGAGGCGATGGAGGCTTCAACATCATCCTCTAAGAGCTGATCTTCAATTAAGTTCTGATCAATAGCCATATTATAATGCTCACCTAAAATATGATCTTCAGTATCTAGATGCAGAGAAGGTGTTGCAGGCAATTCTGGAAAAAAATCAGCATCAAGAATTGGTGTTGTTGGTGGAGTGACTTGGGTTGGTGGAGCTTCTAGATTCAAAGCCTGAGGCACTTCCAAGTAATGGATGTTAATTTCATCACTTGGCCCCTGGTTATTAGCATGTACTGGAGATACTGGTGGTGTGGGAATGTGAGTAGTTTCTGGCTCATGTAGTGGAAAGTGAGGAGTTGCATGAGGTTCTGGAACAACACTAGGAGAATTGTGAGCTTCAACAGGGTCTTGTGTGATCAGAGATTCCTGATCCCCTTCCTTAGCTGCTGCTTCCATTCCTTTACCAGAATCTTCAGGCCTTTTTGCCAGTGTTTTGAATCTTTTAGCTTTTAAGGTGACTTTAGGAGCTGTATCATCAGAATTACGCTTTCGAAGCCTTTTTAGGGGCCTAGAACTCCCAATATCAACATCCTTCTGAGAAGAGACCTTCTCAGCTTCTAAAACAACTGGTTCTGATACAGGAACCTGTTCCTCAACATCTGATTCATCTCGCATAATGAATCTCCTTCTCCTTTTTTGTGTCTAAGGTACTTTCTTAGTCCTCTTAGGTTTGGAAGATGAAGGCTGCACTGTAGGTTCTGAAGGTTGAGGTTGAGAAGTTTGAGGTGGTTGAGTAGAGGTGGTAGGTGCTGATGGATGAGGTTCAGATGGTTGAACATCAGAGTATAGTGTAGTGTATTGAACAGGATCATAGGTTATTAAGGCTTGTTTAACAGATAAAGGAATTAAGAGGGGTCTTAACACAGCCTTCTTATTATCAGTAGATAATAAGTCAGTAAAAGCTCTTTTAGCTATTCTGAATGATGAAATTAATTCACTAGCATTTGGGGGCTTATTATCACAACAGAAACTATAGATAAGCTGACAGAATCTAGCAAAATAAATAGTAGATTTATCTTCATTCATTCTGTCCCCAATAAAACCTAAGACAACATTTGCATAGTCAAAATCAGTTTGATTTATGAGAGCATATCCGATTTGTTGGCTGAATATGGGAATTGCATCGAAATTTTAACATTTGTTTGAAAAAGCCTTGGTTATGCAGTCAAAGAAGAAACTCCATTCCCTCCTTATGAAAGATCTCTTCAACTAGCCCAGCTTTGCCAATGTCTTCTCATATCCCAGACTGGCCATCATGTTTTGAAGAACTGGCTCTTCAATAGTAGAATAGACACAGTTCTCAGGTAGCTGCAGTGCTTGTCGAACCGTAGACAATTTCACAACATATTCATCCTCCCCTGATGAAAAAATAATACTTGGGGACCCGTGAGCACCACCATCATCGTATACACCGCTTCTCCAGAACTCCAGTACTTGAGTACCAGAGACTGCGTCGGGTTTGGTCAGAGCATACCCAATATCAGAACTAACAAGAAAGTCCTGAATGAAGTGAAGTTCAGATGGGGCTTCTGACTTGCTAAGAATAGCAGAGAAGTTATTAGGAACAAACTTGGCTCCATCAAAAATTATGTCCTTGGGTGCCACGAGAAATTAGTGAGAAAATTTGGTTGCCTGTAAGGTGTTTGATAAAACGTCTGTATGAAAAATCGTCAGTAGATGAGAGAGAATAAAAGTAAAAAGAGAGAGATAAGATATGAAAGTAAATAAAAGAGTTTGCAATCTTGTCTTTCTTTTACTTATACACGGTAGAAAAAGTAACCGTTGAGACACCTGTCAGACATGCAGCAGTAAAAATTAATTAATGGGCACGGGTATTCAGTAATCATTACTTAGCACATGCAGTTTTTCAAGGAAAAACCGTTCCACTTACCAAGTAATCCCATTAATCAAGGACATTCAGTTTTATTTTAAATTTTAAAATTGTTCCCACTTAATAAATTATTATTACTACTTTTACCAATATTCTGTAAAAATATGTCCAATGAGAGAATGACCATAAAGAAACCAAGTAAACAAATACTGCCACGTCAGAATCAGAACTTGATTTGTATCAGAACTAACGAGGTCATCAGAATATGGTTAGTATCAGGATTTAAAATGTTATCAGAATATGAAACGACTCAGAGACAAAATCTTGCAAAAATATAAAATTTCATTAATATATTAAGCAAATACATTTCATGAAATTACAAGATTGTCCTAAGCTTCGAATCCTAACATCAATAGTTTTAGTCCTAGTCTAAGAAGACTGACAAAGCTGACGGTGAAGAGAAACAGATAGCTGAAATTATTTCTTCTTCCTACTCTCAACAAAAAGAACAGCAAGACGAATGATTCGCTCCTGCTGTCGGAGAGCTTCTCTCCTTTCCTCTTCCAGACGTTCAAGATGGCGATGATAGTCCATGTAGAAGAACAAGAGGTCTGTGAGAACCTCTTTGGGGAACTGAGTCCCAGGCAGTGACATGCCACTCCTGCTGCCATTCCTCACATCTTAACTCCTTATTGAAGGTTTCATAGTTCAAGAATATGTTGAAACGAACCATTTTTGTTGATATGAATAAAAAGAGAGTGAGTTTATGAGAAAATGAATGATGTGTAGGCTGGAATGAGGTGTTGGTTTAAATAACCAATAGAATACCAAGAGATGCAAGAAATATTGAATGGTTATAGGTAAGAGTGATTTTACCTCGTCTCCCTAGACTGATGAGTACTTATGACAGCCATTGGAAGCTTAAACATGAGTTAATGAGCACACGAAACAAGTAAAAATTATTGTGCATCTACGAGTACCATTAACCCAAATTATGTTGACTGTCTATATCTCACCTAAACAAATTCTAATTTTAAATACGACTGTTTCAGATTTTAGCCTTAAATAAGTCAAGTAAAGAATCAGGATCTAATATCAATACTTAGACTTATATCAGAACTTAACAGTCATCAGAACACGATTCCTTAACTCGAAAAGTGAATGCCTATATCTGTAATTCTTCATACAAGTTTTGATTTCGTTTCTTCAAAACTTAATCATCAGAACTTCCATCATAACTTATCCTCAGAATTTATGCAATCTGACACATAAACTGTTAATCTAAAACAACATTTGTCACCATAATAATTTTCATCATTCATATGAAGTGTATGTGTGTGCAGTAAGCTAAATATCAGATAAAGATTAAAGTTTGATTCACTTCTGTACATCTTAGAAATAAGGCATAACTGAGAACTTTGCTCAAAATCTGTCATGATTCTGAAGTCTACTTTTAGAATGAGTTCATGCATGAGTCCACCTCAACTGTTTTGTGCTAATTTTATGCATCTTTTGAAATTCCATTTTATAGTGGCTTCTCAGTGTAAGTGAGTCACGACTGCTTATCAGAATTTATGCTATTATCCGAGTATTTCTCCAGTAACCATAGAGTGTGAAAAGTCACCAAGAAAATATTTATTTTGCTTTTCTGATGCATATTACTTAATATCAGCAATGCACTTGGATCGTCCCTTCCACAATTTTACTCTAGATCTCAAAGGGATACCTGATTTTTATTTCCTTTTCTTTTCTCTTTCTTTTGATAAGTGAGGCTTATCAGCACTTAGTACATCCACCAGATTTACGAACATCGGAAATTAACAGATAAGAAGCATTATTCTAGTTTGTGACTTAGAAATAAGATAGACAAAGTAAACTTAACTAAGCTCAATATCAGAATTTGCTAGTGTTAAGAGATTTCCACATAAACAATTACTTCAAACATGGGACTTTAGTATATTAAAGACTACTAGGTCAACATCTAGCACAGTTATCCTCATTGGATTGAATAGTCACAGAAACATTCATATTACTATCAGAGTTTAGAAATTCACATCAGACAACAATCAGTACTTAAGCAATTTTCAATTAAGCACAGAATACACAAAGATAGTAATATCTGTAAATACTGATCATAAAATCTGATACATTAGAACAAAAAACTAAGCAGATTTAGAGAAAGAACCGGAAACCATTCCAAGTTCATTTACCAATCTTGTAAAAGTAGCTTCACACGGTGGTTTTGTGAATATATCTGCTAGTTGTTGATCTGTTGAAACAAAGTGCAATTCCACTGTACCTTCATCCACATGTTCCTTTATGAAGTGGTACCTAATGCTGATGTGCTTTGTCATTGAGTGTTGAAGTGGATTACCTGTCATAGAAATAGCACTTTGATTATCACAGTAAATAGGGATTTTAAAGTATGTTAACCCATAATCCAGTAACTGATTCTTCATCGAAAAAATATGTGCACAACAACTTCCTGCAGTAATGTACACTGCTTCTGCAGTTGATGTGGAAATTGACTTTTGTTTCTTGCTAAACCAAGAAACCAATCTGCCTCCAAGAAATTGGCAGCTTCCACTTGTGCTTTTCCTGTCAATTTTGCATACTGCAAAATCTGCATCTGAGTAACTTATTAGCTTAAAGTCTGATTCTCTAGGATACCACAATCCCAGATCAGTTGTACCCTTAAGATACTTGAAAATTCTTTTCACAGCTGTTAAGTGAGATTCTCTTGGATCTGCTTGAAATCTTGCACAAAGACAGGTAGCATACATGATATCAGGTCTACTAGCAGTTAGATAGAGTAGTGAGCCAATCATACCTCTGTAATCAGTAATATCTACTGATTTACCAGTAACCTTATCCAATTTTGTTGCAATGGCCATAGGAGTGGATGCACTTGAACAATCTTGCATTCCAAATTTCTTCAGCAAATTTCTGGTGTACTTGGATTGACAAATAAAAGTGCCTTCTTCATTCTGCTTGACTTGAAGGCCCAGAAAATAGCTAAGTTCCCCCATCATACTCATTTGAAATCTTGACTGCATTACTTTGGCAAACTTCTTGCAAAGTCTGTCATTTATAGAACCAAAAATGATATCATCAACATATATCTGTACCAGAAGTAAGTCTTTTCCATGGTTGAGGTAAAACAGTGTTTTGTCAATAGTTCCTCTGTTAAATCCACTTTCCAGAAGAAATTGAGCTAAAGTCTCATACCATGTTCTTGGAGCTTCCTCTTCCAATTCTCCATTGAGAAAAGCACTTTTCACATCCATTTGAAAGACAGTAAAGTTTTTGTGAGCAGCATAAGCCAAAAATATCCTTATGGCTCCAATCTAGTAACTAGTGTAAATGTTTCATCATAATCAATTCCCTCTTATTGAGAATATCCTTTTGCAACCAGCCTTGCTTTATTTCTTGTAATTATGCCATCACTATCAGTTTTGTTTCTGAACACCCACTTTGTACCAACAACAGATCTGTTCATTTAACTCTTCCTGCATTGCTTGCACCCAATCAACATCTTGAAGAGCTTCTTCAACTTTCTTTGGTTCAGTCAGAGAAAGAAAAGAATTATAGAGACATTCATTTGAAGTATCTGTTCTAGTTCTGACACCTGCATCAGGATTTCCAATAATTAAGTCAGGTGTGTGTGATTTAGTCCACTTCCTTGCAGATGGAAGGTTTTCTCTAGAACTGGATGCTCTCCCATGATCCATGCTGTCTTCATCAACATTTTCTGTTACTCCCCCTGAAATTATGCTCTCTGAGTTGGATCCTTCATAATTTGAGTTTTCAGAGTTATCGGAACTTGGCTCATCAGAACTTGAAGAGCCAGTTGTATGTTCTGATACTTCTTGAGATGTGGTTGTATCTTCAGTATGCTCCCCCTACACTGGTGCATCTTCCTTTGGCGTAGTCACCACAGTTTCAATAACATCAGAGTTTGCAGTATCAGGATTTAGACTGTTAGGATTTGTAGTATCAGAATTTAAGTCTTTATTTTCAAATCTCAGCTGATCATGATCATTGAAACCTTTAAGTCCAGTAATCTTCTTATCATCAAAGGAGACATTGATAGATTCCATGACAACCCTTGTTCTTAAATTGTAGACTCTGAAGGCTTTTGTGGAAAGTGGATATCCAACAAAAATTCTTTCATCAGCTTTTAAATCAAATTTGGATAGCTGTTCGGGATGAGTCTTAAGAACAAAGCACTTGCATCCAAATACATGAAAATACTTCAGATTTGGCTTCTTTTTCTTCACCATCTCATATGGTGTCTTTCCATGCTTGTTAATGAGTGTAGCATTCTGTGTAAAACAAGCAGTCTGCACAACTTCAGCCCAAAAATAGGTTGGTAGCTTTGCTTCATCAAGCATAGTTCGTGCAGCTTCAATAAGAGTTCTATTCTTTCTTTGAACAACTCCATTTTGCTGTGGAGTTCCAGGAGCAGAAAATTCCTGCTTGATTCCATGGTCTTTGCAGAACTCTTCCATGATCAATTTCTTGAACTCTGTGCCATTATCACTTCTTATGATCTTCACAGAATCTTTGACCAATTTATCCAGTTGCTTGACATGATCAATCAAGATAGATGTAGTTTCACTTTTTGTGTGCAAGAAATACACCCATGTGTATCTGGTGAACTCATCCACTATGACCATAGCCTATTTCTTCTTTACAATAGACATGACATTCACTGGACCAAATAGATCAACATGTAGTAGGTGATAAGGCTCAAGAATTGATGATTCAGTCTTGCTCTTGAATGAAGATTTTCTTTGTTTTGCCTTCTGAAAAGAATCACAAAGGCCATCAGGAGAAAATACTGATTTTGGCACTCCTCTCACAAGATCTTTCTTGACTAGTTCATTTATATTGTTAAAATTTAAATGAGAGAGTTTCTTGTGCCAGTCCCAGCTTTCTTCAATTGATGCTCTACTCAACAGACAGATTGCAGAACCATCAGTACTTGTTGAAAGCTTGGCTTCATAAATGTTGTAATATCCGGGATATATCGTGTAATTATTTTTGCTATTAAATAATTATTATGTGTGTTCAGTATCTATTCTGTGAGTTAATTGTTAAGTGTTATCTGTACTTGGATATTCAAAAATAATATTAATTGAGTATTTTAATTTTTATATGTCCAAAATAAAATATAAATAATTTTCATATCTTCCTAATTATTTTTATGTTGATTTATGGATTTATAAGAATCATATGAAATTTCTAAAATCTTTTTCCGGGTATTTAAAATCTATTTTATAAAAACGGGAACCAACCGACGTCACCCGTTGTTACGTTTTTGGAAACCGAAACTCTTCCGAGAACTCCTTCCTAACCTAATTGTAATATTCCGAGCATATTCCATGTTTCGACTTTTTCGATCCGGTGTACGGTTTGTCCTGCGCGGGTCCTGGCGCAACATTTTCGATACAATATTCGTTTCGGTAAATCAATAAAACCCGTATTTTCGATAAACGGGAGCTTTTTATTAAACTATCCCAATTATCACTTCGTAGTACGTGTAACCAGGCGCTGAGACCAAGACCGCAGTACAAATTGTACTGATTTGGATAATTATCCCGAAAACCGATACCGTTTGGATCAGTTTTTATAAATAAACGTAACATTTTATATTCGGAATGATTCAACGGGATACTAATTTTCCGTAAATATAAATAGCCTTTTACCGTATTTTATTTCGTATCAAAATCATTTGCAGACAGATAAATATATAATTTTACAGAGAAAAATCCTATATTCATAACCTGTTTCAAGAATCAAACCAACTTTTGAAGGTGTTATTGATCTTTGTTTGAAAAGCTCGAGTACTGGATTTGAAGGTCTTGAGAAGCTCTATCAGAATATGTAATCCATACACCTGCAGAATCAAAGGTTTAATTTCTAAAAATTTATTTATTTTCGTATTATTTTTATGAAAAATATGAATTTTTGTTCGGATGATTGTTTATATGATTTGATGATTGCATATTGTAGAGCTTGTTTTCCTGATGATTTTGGTATATTATACGTCTGATTTGGAGTTCAATAACATGTTCAAATTTGAGTTTGATTTTCGAAATTCAAAATTAGGGTTTATAACCTGTATGAATGTTCTTAATTGAAATTTGGGGGTTTCTTATTCTGAAATAAATTGATGTTGTGGTATAGTGGATTGTATTCTCTGTGAAATTTGCAATCTAGTCGTATAAGTTTCATGAATCACTGAGGTCTGTAGAGAAGGGAGTTGTCTTTTGAAATTTTCCGAAGTTCGCCGGAAACTGGCAAACTTCACGGCCAAATTCCGGCCAACTCAGGGATGATTAGAATGATTTGTTGGTATGGTTGAGTTCCTGGTGAAATATAGATGTGATCTGGAGGTGTTGGACGGGTGAGGTCGCCGGGAACGTGTTCTCCGGCCACCACTGTATTTTCCGGCGACGGGGCTGGAAAATTACAGTTTAGTACCTATAGTTTTGAAAACGATGCAGTTTGGTCCCTGAAATTTCCAGACTTTGCAAAAAATTGGATTCCTATTTTAAAAATATTTAAAAATCATATTTCCTATTTATTTTTATTATAAAAATTCATTTTTAATTTCTGAAAATTCTAAAAATTATTATTTTAATTCCAAAAATTATTTTTAATTCAAAAATAAATCTGAATTAATTAGTTAATTAATTTTAGTTAATTTCTAATTGATTAATTGGTCAATTAATTCGAAAATTAATTGATTAATTGATTTAATTAATTATTAATTAATTTTAATTAATTATTTAATTAGATTTAATTATTTAAAAATGATTTAAAAATTCCGAAAAATAGTTTCGAGCTTTAAAATAGTATTCTAAATTATTTTCAAGGCTCGATAATTATTCTAAAATTGTTGCGGAGCCAGAATTGGTCAACGGAACCCTGTTTATTAACCCGAAATTGATCCAACGACCCGTTTTAATTCCGAAAAATGTTTTAAAAATCATTTTAAACATCAGAAAGCCTATTTATGACCCGAGACTTCTTTATAAATGATATATCATTGATTACGTGATGTATTATGTGCTATACGTGACTTGTTGATTGACTATCGGTCTATATATTCGGTGTTTATTTGATTATTGCAAAACTTTCAATCCGTTAATCGGATTTGGGTAAAACGAAGGATAGATAGAAGTATGTGTTGAATAGAATTCTATGAGTCAATTATTGATAGATGCTTATGATATGTGAGCAGAAGAGGCAAGACGTAGGAAAGGGAAACAGATAGTTGAGGAGTAAGACGGTTGTGATTGGAAGCGAGTGCAGTGTAGTAAGCTAATACCAGGCAAGTGTTCTGATCTTTCTCGAGATATTGTAGTACTTGATAGTCTTGTTGATATTGCAAGTGCTTTGAAGCACTGAAACCCAAACCCTGATTTCAATTATTGTTCTTGAGCCATGAACCTTATTCTTTCTAGACCATTTATTGTTGTATACCCAAACACGAATCTCAAGCATACGATACTACTCTACAAATACATGCAAACAAAATCCCAAACACTGAACTGAATTACTTGTATACTCAATCATGGCATCCTATGCTTTGAAAGCCCAAATCTTTGAAACCCTGAAATGTTGATTCCCTTGTTATCCAATTCTTTCATTTCCCAGCATCCAAGCTTTTAAATTACCTTATTGATCCTTACAAGGATTGAAACCCTTTCATTGTTAAACACTTATTGTTGTTATTGATTCTGGTTATTGTTTATTATTGCATATTCTGTTATTATGTTAAAATTGGATTGTTTCCATAAAACTGTGGACCAGATTCATGGTCAGACCATATAATGGTCAAGTTAGGCCAATGTGTGCCTTGGATCCAGTAGTTAGAGCAATGTTGTGTGCCTTGCTCGGGGTTAGTGTGTGACTGATCAGCAGCCTAACCTTGGTTTTTAAATTAAAAGTATAATATCCAATTCTAAATCATAATCCATTGTTCACTTGATATCATAATCATATTCACTTGATGATCATTATTCTCAGTTTTGTCATTATGACTTGCTGAGCTAGTTAGCTCATTTGTGCGATATTGTGTATATTCTTTTCAGTTAAAAAGGAACCAGTTGGTAATGAGGATCCCCAGTCTAGCGCGAGAGCTAGGGGTTCAGGTTGAGAAAGCTGAGCTAGTAGGCTTCTTTTGGAATAATTTAAGTCTGTAAAAGGTTGTAATAAAGTTTAATACTCAGTTTGAGTTTGAATGATTGGGATTTGAACGGTTTGTAATATATTAGTGTGTTTGGCTTGTGTGCATACTTTAACCTGTTGCGGTCTGTGGTGGTTGGTAAGTAGGGTCACTGTATATATTATTATTATCTTTATTATTGTTAAAAGCAGGTTATAAATAAGGTGTGTGTGTGGACCCCAAACTTCTGACCCGGGTTTGGAGGGCGCCACAGGTTTGGTATCAGAGCTACAGGTTATAAGTCACTGACACAAGCCTAGGTTAACGGGAATGGGTAGAGGGTTAGGATTAGAAGTAAGGAATAGAAAGATAGAACGTCGAGAGGTTGAGTGTTATGGTATAACCGGTATTAGTATAGTTTGCATTATGGTACGAGATTCTTATATTGCGATATGATTTCAGATAGCAGAGATGGCCGACTCTTTTATTCCCGTATCAGCTGATCACTCAGAGCCTTCAGTTGGAGTGCCGTCTTCGGATCCACGTCCTGTTGTTCCACCAGTGTTGGCTATACTACCTCCACCTGTGTTGCAGCCCGTACCATTGCAGGCTATTCCACCTCCAGGCTTGAGGCCACCTGTTAGAGGACCCCCATCTGCTGATTCAGGCTTTACTAGTCATTCAGTCACAGGAGTACCTTTTCAGTTCTCTTCCTATCATGTCCCATATCATCAGTTTGAGGCTTGCCTTATGGAGCAGCGATTCCTACAGGGTCAGATCCAGGAGTTATTGCATATCATGCGTACCAGAGAGATGGGGAGTGGTGAGAGGCGACTTAGAGAGAGGCTCCAGGCGTTTCGTAGGACAGCTGCAGTGAGGATTGCTGAGGCTACACATGAGGACATCACCCCTGATTTCTTAGTAGAGTGGGCTAAATGGGTTCTAGAAGAGCTTAAGGAGATTGGAGGTCCAGATTTGTCATGAGCCAAAGACTCGGAGATGGAGATGTTGAGCAGTATTGCGATGGTTATGTAGTCTGTACAGTAGTGTGTAGTGTGTATTAGTAGACTTTTGAGTTATATTTATGGACTAGCTATGCTGACTAGTGAGTAGGTTGTTGTACCCTTTTTGCTTTTACTTTCGAAGCGTCTTTACGCTTGTACTACCTAAAACTTTTGATCTATATATATCAGTACCTTTTTCCTTTCCAGCACTGTCATTTACTTTATTGCACCTGTTTTACCTTAACTTATTTATTGCACCAGTTATACCCCTGTGATACCATGTACCCTGTTTCCCATAACTGTTTATATTCTGTAAAGAAGCATGCAATTTATTTAGTTACAACTGTTTTTAAAAAGAAATATTTTTGTTTTGCAAAACTATTCTTGTATGTAAAAGATTGATTCAAAAGCTAAATAAGTTGATTGATTCTTTACAGAAAATGCCTCCCCGAAGAAATACCCGCACAAACACCCAGAATGAAGAAACCAACAACAATAACAACCAAGATGATACAAACTCGAATGTGAACCCAGGACCCATGGACCCAACAATAGCCCAGATTCTTCAAATCTTGGCCCAACAAACAGTTCACCTGGCACAACAACAACAAAGACAGACCAACCCCCAGGTAACTTTTAAAACTTTTTAGGCAGTAAACCCACCAGAATTCAAGGGTTCCTTAGAGCCAATTGAAGCAAATGTTTGGTTAAAGGAAATAGAGAAGACATTTGCCTTAGTGAAAGTAAAGGAAGAACAGAAGGTTGAGTTTGCAAGTTACTATCTGAAGAATGAGGCCACCTATTGGTGGGAAATGGTGAAGACATTGGAAGGCACAGATGTTATTACTTGGGAAAGGTTTAAGGAATTGTTTTTAGAAAAGTATTTTCCTCAGTTTGTTCAGGATCAAATGGAGCTGAAGGTTTTAGAATTAAAGCAAGGGAACATGTCAGTAACAGATTATGAGGGTAAGTTTGAGGAATTGTCAAGGTATGTACCGTCGTATGTGGATACTGATAGGAAGAAAGCTAAAAGATTCCAGCAAGGTTTGAAACCATGGATCAGAGGGAAGGTAGCCATTTTTGAATTGGATACCTATGCAGGAGTAGTACAGAAGGCTATGATCGCAGAGACAGAGAGTGAGATGTTCCAGAAGGAAAAGGAAAGCAAGAAAAGGAAAGTTGAGGGAAGTGAGGGTCAGTCACAACCAGGGAAGTTTCCAAATTTTAAGAAGGGCAAGTTTCAATTAGGGAGAAATTTTAATTTCAGAAGACAAGATGCAGGAGACGGAGGCCAGGGCAACCGTCCAGCTAATGTGAATCAGTCGAATCAGTTGAGATTAACTTTTCCAGATTGTCAAGTATGTGGAAAGAATCATGGAGGAGTTTGTAACAAGTTGAATGTGGTATGTTTTAGATGCAACTAGAAAGGGCACTATTCGAGGGAGTGCCAAAATCAGCCAGCTAGAGAGTCAGCAAATAAGGATCAGCCTATCCGGAATCCAGCAGTGAAGGTTGCAGCCATTGGATTTACATGATTTAAATGTGGGAAGCCAGGACATATGGCCAGGGATTGCAAGACACCAGCCCCAGTCAGTAATGCATTGAGGATTATGGGATCTACCTTAACAGTGAATGAGACTCCAAGGGCTAGAGTTTTTGACATGTCGGTGAAGGATGCGATCCAGGATAAGGATGTCGTGGTAGGTACGCTTAATGTGAATTCTTTATGTGCCAAAGTGTTAATAGATTCGGGAGCAACTCGATCGTTTATTTTACAAGATTTTGTTAGTAAGTTAAATTGTCCAGTTGAGTATTTAAATGAAATAATGACTGTGGAATTAGAAAATCAAGAACGTGTAACTGTTAACCAAGTTTGTGGGAATTGTGAGATTGAGATCTCTGGTAGTAAATTTTGTGTAGATTTGATACTATTTAAGTTAGGAGAATTTGACGTTATATTAGGGATTGATTGGTTATCTAAGCATGATGCTCAGATAGATTGTCGAAATAAGAAAGTAATGGTGAAAACGCCAGACGAAAGAATAGTAACGTTCAAGGGACAGAAGCAGGTAAAGAAGTTCTTAACGATGATTCAAGCCAAGAAGTTACTACGACAAGGATGTGAGCATTTCGTAGCATATGTGATCGACAGAAGTCAGGAGCCAGCAAAACTTGAAGATATTCCAGTTGTGAATGAATTTCCAGACGTGTTTCCTGACGAGTTACCAGGACTTCCTCCAGATAGAGAAATTGAATTTGCGATCGATTTAGCACCTGGAACAAAACCAGTATCCAAGGCCCCGTACAGAATGACGCCTGTTGAGATGAAAGAGCTAGCAAAGCAATTGCAGGAATTGTTAGAGAAAGGAGTGATCAGACCCAGCGTGGCCCCGTGGGGTGCACCGGTATTATTTGTCAAGAAGAAAGATGGAAGCATGAGACTGTGCATCGACTATAGGGAGCTCAACAAGCAGACAATCAAGAACAAATATCCGTTACCCAGAATCGATGATCTGTTTGACCAGTTGAAGGGAGCCAAGTACTTCTCCAAAATTGATTTAAGATCGGGATATCATCAACTGAAGATCAAGCCAGAAGATATACCAAAGACAGCTTTCAGAACAAGGTATGGACATTACGAGTTTTTAGTGATGTCTTTTGGATTGACCAATGCCCCGACAACGTTTATGGACCTGATGAATAGAATTTTTAAGGAGTATTTGGATAAGTTTGTTATTGTGTTTATAGACGATATTTTAATCTATTCAAAGAGGGAAGAGGATCATGCAGAACATGTGAGAACGGCTTTGGAGATTTTAAGGAAAAAAAAGTTATATGCTAAATTCTCGAAGTGTGAGTTTTGGCTACAGGAAGTTTAATTCTTAGGACACGTAGTCAGTAACGAAGGGATCAAAGTGGACCCGGCAAAGATCGAGGCAATTACAAATTGGGAGAGACCGAGAACACCCACTGAGGTAAGAAGTTTCTTGGGATTGGCAGGATATTATCGACGATTCGTTCAGAATTTCTCAAGGATTGCAACACCATTGACAAAGCTTACACGAAAGAATGAAAAGTTTATATGGAATGACAAGTGTGAAGAAAGTTTTCAGGAATTGAAGCGGAGATTAATCACGAAACCTGTTTTGTCACTTCCAGATGATCAAGGGAATTTCGTAATTTATAGCGATGCTTCTCACAAAGGACTAGGATGTGTTTTAATGCAGCACGAAAAGGTGATTGCGTATGCGTCAAGGCAATTGAAACCACACGAACAAAAGTATCCTACTCATGACTTGGAGCTAGCAGCAATAGTTTTCGCTTTGAAGATTTGGAGACATTATTTGTATGGAGAAAAGTGCGAGATTTTCACGGATCACAAAAGCTTAAAGTAGATATTCACACAAATGGAACTTAATATGAGGCAAAGGAGATGGTTAGAGTTGATCAAAGACTATGATTGCTCGATTAATTATCATCCCGGTAAGGCGAACGTGGTGACAGACACGTTAAGTCGGAAGGAAAGGTTAAATGAGTTATTAGTACCTGGAGATATATATAAGGAATTTCAGAAATTGGAATTAGAAATTAGAGTTTGCAAACCTGAGGAAGCAAAAGTGTACAGTATGACTTTCCAGCCGGAGTTGTTGGAGAAAGTAAAGAAATGTCAGGAAGATGTAATGGATCAAGATATAAATCGTTTGGTAGGTGAAGAATTATGCACGCAGAAGGATGATCAAGGCATTTTGAGATTTTCATCTAGAATCTGGATTCCACCGGTGACGGAGTTAAAGAATGAAATTTTACAAGAAGCACATAGTTCAAGATATTCCATCCATCCAGGGAGTACCAAAATGTACAGAGATTTAAAGAAAAATTATTGGTGGCCAGATATGAAGAGGGAAATTGCGGAATGGATTAGCAAATGTTATACCTATCAGAGAGTTAAAGCAGAGCATCAGAGACCAAGCGGATTGCTACAGCCATTGGAGATTTCAGAGTGGAAGTGGGAACATATTACCATGGATTTCATAGTTGGATTACCAAGGACAAGGGCTAATCATGATGCCATTTGGGTTATAGTGGATAGACTTACCAAGTCAGCTCATTTTCTGCCTATAAATGAAAGATTTTTGCTCGACAAGTTAGTCCATATGTACTTGAAAGAGATCGTAGTTCGTCATGGAGTTCCTGTGTCTATTGTATCTGATCGAGATCCAAGGTCTAATTCAAGATTTTGGAAGAGTTTTCAAGAATGTTTGGGAACAAGACTGAATATGAGTACGGCCTATCACCCCCAGACGGATGGCCAAAGTGAAAGAACGATCCAGACAATCAAGGACATGTTACGTGTTTGTGCTATTGATTTCAAAGGAAGTTGGGACGAACATTTACCTATGGTAGAGTTTGCTTACAACAACAGTTATCATGCCAGCATTGGGATGCCACCCTATGAAGCCCTTTATGGATGCAAATGTAGATCTCCAATATATTGGGACGAAGTAGGAGAACGCAAGATACTTGGACCTGAACTGGTACAGTAGACAAAGGAAATTGTTAAAATTATTCAGAAGAGATTGATAGCCGCACAAGATCGTCAGAGGAAATATGCAGACCAGTCAAGGAAAGACATGGAATTTGAAGAAGGAAGCTTGGTATTACTGAAAGTATCACCATGGAAAGAACTAACGAGGTTTGGAAAGAAAGGGAAGCTAAGCCCAAGATATGTCGGACCTTTTGAGATCCTAAAGCGCGTTGGCAAAGTAGCTTACGAATTGGCGTTACCTCCGCACATGGAGCACATTCACAATGTTTTTCACGTATCTATGCTCAAGAAATATAATCCAGACTCCAGGCATGTAATAGAATATGAGCCAATAGAGCTTCAGGCAGATTTATCATATATAGAGAGTCCGATAGAGATTCTAGAGGAAAGAGAGAAAGTATTGAGAAATAAAGTGGTAAAGTTAGTAAGAGTATTGTGGAGAAACCCAAAGGTTGAAGAGTCAACCAGGGAGTTAGAAAGTGATATAAGAGAAAAGTACCCTCATTTGTTTTCTAGGAGATTCTGAGGACAGAATCCTTTTAAGGGGGGAAGGATGTAATATCCGGGATATATCGTGTAATTATTTTTGCTATTAAATAATTATTATGTGTGTTCAGTATCTATTCCGTGGGTTAATTGTTAAGTGTTATCTGTACTTGGATATTCAAAAATAATATTAATTGAGTATTTTAATTTTTATATGTCCAAAATAAAATATAAATAATTGTCATATCTCCATAATTATTTTTATGTTGATTTATGGATTTATAAGAATCATATGAAATTTCTAAAATCTTTTTCCGGGTATTTAAAATCTATTTTATAAAACGGGAACCAACCGACGTCACCCGTTGTTACGTTTTTGGAACCCGAAACTCTTTCGAGAACTCCTTCCTAACCTAATTATAATATTCCGAGCATTTTCCATATTTCGACTTTTTCGATCCGGTGTACGGTTTGTCCTGCGCGGGTCACGGCGCAACATTTTCGATACAATATTCGTTTCGGTAAATCAATAAAACCCGTATTTTCGATAAACGGGATCTTTTTATTAAACTATCCCAATTATCACTTCGTAGTACGTGTAACCAGGCGCTGAGACCAAGACCGCAGTACAAATTGTACTGATTTGGATAATTATCCCGAAAACCGATACTGTTTGGATCAGTTTTTATAAATAAACGTACCATTTTATATCCGGAATGATCCAACGGGATACTAATTTTCCGTAAATATAAATAGCCTTTTACCATATTTTATTTCGTATCAAAATCATTTGCAGACAGATAAATATATAATTTTACAGAGAAAAATCCTATATTCATAACCTGTTTCAAGAATCAAACCAACTTTTGAAGGTGTTATTGATCTTTGTTTGAAAAGCTCGAGTACTGGATTTGAAGGTCTTGAGAAGCTCTATCAGAATCTGTAATCCATACACCTGCAGAATCAAAGGTTTAATTTCTAAAAATTTATTTATTTTCGAATTATTTTTATGAAAAATATGAATTTTTGTTCGGATGATTATTTGTATGATTTGATGATTGCATGTTGTAGAGCTTGTTTTCCTGATGATTTTGGTATATTATACGTCTGATTTAGAGTTCAATAACATGTTCAAATTTGAGTTTGATTTTCGAAATTCAAAATTAGGGTTTATAACCTGTATGAATGTTCTTAATTGAAATTTGGGGGTTTCTTATTCTGAAATAAATTGATGTTGTGGTATAGTGGATTGTATTCTCTGTGAAATTTGCAATCTAGTCGTATAAGTTTCATGAATCACCGAGGTCTGTAGAGAAGGGAGTTGTCTTTTGAAATTTTCCGAAGTTCGCCGGAAACTGGCAAACTTCACGGCAAAATTCCGGCCAACTCATGGATGATTAGAATGATTTGTTGGTATGGTTGAGTTCCTGGTGAAATATATATGTGATCTGGAGGTGTTGGAGGGGTGAGGTCGCCGGGAACGTGTTCTCCGGCCTCCCCTGTATTTTCCGGCGACGGGGCTGGAAAATTACAGTTTAGTACCTATAGTTTTGAAAACGATGCAGTTTGGTCCCTGAAGTTTCCAAACTTTGCAAAAAATTGGATTCCTGTTTTAAAAATGTTTAAAAATCATATTTCCTATTTATTTTTATTATAAAAATTTATTTTTAATTTCTGAAAATTCTAAAAATTATTATTTTAATTCCAAAAATTATTTTTAATTCAAAAATAAATCTGAATTAATTAGTTAATTAATTTTAGTTAATTTTTAATTGATTAATTGGTCAATTAATTCGAAAAATAATTGATTAATTGATTTAATTAATTATTAATTGATTTTACTTAATTATTTAATTAGATTTAATTATTTTAAAATGATTTAAAAATTCCGAAAAATAGTTTGGAGCTTTAATATAGTATTCTAAATTATTTTCAAGGCTCGATAATTATTCTAAAATTGTTGCGGAGCCAGAATTGGCCAACGGAACCCTGTTTATTAACCCGAAATTGATCCAACGACCCGTTTTAATTCCGAAAAATGTTTTAAAAATCATTTTAAACATCAGATAGCCTATTTTTGACCCGAGACTTCTTTATAAATGATATATCATTGATTACGTGATGTATTATATGCTATACGTGACTTGTTGATTGACTATCAGTCTATATATTCTGTATTTACTTGATTATTGCATAACTTTTAATTCGTTAATCGGATTTGGGTAAAACGAATGGTAGATAGAAGTATGTGTTGAATAGAATTCTATGAGTCAATTATTGATAGATGCTTATGATATGTGAGCAGAAGAGGCAAGACGTAGGAAAGGGAAACAGATAGTTGAGGAGTAAGACGGTTGTGATTGGAAGTGAGTGCAGTGTAGTAAGCTAATACCAGGCAAGTGTTCTGATCTTTCTCGAGATATTGTAGTACTTGATAGTCTTGTTGATATTGCAAGTGCTTTGAAGCACTGAAACCCAAACCCTGATTTCAGTTATTGTTCTTGAGCCATGAATCTTATTCTTTCTAGACCATTGATTGTTGTATACCCAAACACGAATCTCAAGCATACGATACTACTCTACAAATACATGCAAACAAAATCCCAAACACTGAACTGAATTACTTATATACTCAACCATGGCATCCTATGCTTTGAAAGCCCAAATCTTTGAAACCCTGAAATGTTTATTCCCTTGTTATCCAATTCTTTCATTGCCCAGCATCCAAGCTTTTAAATTACCTTATTGATCCTTACAAGGATTGAAACCCTTTCATTGTTAAACACTTATTGTTGTTATTGATTCTGGTTATTGTTTATTATTGCATATTCTGTTATTATGTTAGAATTAAATTGTTTTTATAAAATTGTGGACCAGATTCGTGGTCAGACCATATAATGGTCAAGTTAGGCCAATGTGTGCCTTGGATCCAGTAGTTAGAGCAATGTTGTGTGCCTTTCTCGGGGTTAGTGCGTGACTGATCAGCAGCCTAACCTTGGTTTTTAAATTTAAAGTATAATATCCAATTCTAAATCATAATCCATTATTCACTTGATATCATAATCATATTCACTTGATGATCATTATTCTCAGTTTTGTCATTGTGACTTGCTGAGCTAGTTAACTCATTTGTACGATGTTGTGTATATTCTTTTCAGTTAAAAAGGAACCAGTTGGTAATGAGGATCCCCAATCCAGCGCGAGAGCTGGGGGTTCAGGTTGAGGAAGCTGAGCTAGTTGGCTTCTTTTGGAATAATTTAAGTCTGTAAAAGGTTATAATAAAGTTTAATACTCAGTTTGAGTTTGAATGATTGGGATTTGAACGATTTGTAATATATTAGTGTGTTTGGCTTGTGTGCATACTTTAACCTGTTGTGGTCTGTGGTGATTGGTAAGTAGGGTCAATGTATATAATATTATTATCTTTATAATTGTTATAAACAGGTTATAAATAAGGTGTGTGTGTGGACCCCAAACTTCTGACCCGGGTTTGGAGGGTGCCACAAATGTTACCTTGCCTGTATCCTTGCAGAACAATTTTGTCTGTAGATTTGCTTACAACTTCACAGTGTTCTTCAAAGAAATCCACATGATAACCTATGTCACAGATTTGACTAACACTCAGCAGATTGTGTTTAAGTAATGAGACCAGAGCTACTTCTTTAATGATGACATTCCCAAGATTGATATTGCTATATCGCAGTGTTTTTCCAATGTTGCCATCTCCATAAGAAACACTTGGGCCAGCTTTCTCCACAAAGTCTGATAGCAGGGCTTTATTTCCAGTCATATGTCCTGAGCATCCACTGTCCAGAACTAGGATGTTTTTCCTATTGCCCTGCATTCATAAATACCACTAATGATTAGTTTTACGGACCCAGACTTGTTTGGATCCTTTGGCCTTATTAAGTTTATTAAAATTTATAGCGGATTTAACATCAGATTTTATGTTAACATTTTTCTTATCAGCATTTACACTATCAGACTTTATATCAGAACTTACACTAGAAGGAACAATGCTAACTTTCTTTAAAGAAGGTTTTATTTGATAATAATTATAGTACAGACTATGATATTCCTTACAAGTATAAATGGAAAGCCATAAACTACCACAATGATAACAAGGATTTTGTGGCCTATATCTAACAGACTGACTCTTAACTCCTGATTTTGAAGGTAAGGAGTTTATGTTCTTATTTTTCCTGCAAAAAGAAGCCAGATAGTTAGAACTTCCACAGTTATGATATGTTTTCCTAGGAGCATTAGGAACAGGCTTATAATCATTGCTTTTATTCACACCTTCCTTTCCATTCCTATTTTTCCTAGGTGACTTTACCTTGTTCACATTTTTAACATCTTTCAGCTTATGCTTAAGCTGCTTCTTTGTCATTAAGCCTATGTTAACTTCGGTTGGCTTTTCCTATTTTAGTTTGTCAAAAGTTAATTCCTCTTTAACTTCTGATTTCTCAGTATCAGAATTTATAGCTACAAACTTAACAGGTTTTACCTTTGGCTTTTGTTTAACAACTATAAGCTTAATTTCTACAGTTCCTTTATCATTCTTATCATCTCCATAACCTAAGCCCTCTTTCCAGTTTCCACTACTTAAAAAATTCTGAGTTGTTCTGCCAGAGTTGGTCCAAGTCCTGATAATCTCTCTTTCCTCTTCTAACTCAGTTTTTAGAGATTCATTCATTTTAAGTACTTCATCTCTAACATAGAAAGCATCATCTCTATCTTTCTGAGTTTGATGGAACATGACTAACTCATTTTCTAAATAATCATTCCTCTTTTTACAGGCAAGATTTTCAGAAGTTAATCTTTCACATGTTAAGGTTTGATCTCTATAAATAATAAACATGGTTTTAAGATATCTTCTCAACTCATTAATATCATCAGTATGAAAGGCATAAGTAGTTTGAGGTACCTTTAACTCAGCAACATCAGAACTGCTATCAGCATTTGTCATATCAGCATTTGCCATCAAGGCAAAGTTCTCCTCACTTTCAGAATCTGAAGTGTATGTCCAGCTTTTCTTCTTTGTGATAAGAGCCTTGCCTCTGTCACTCTTCACTTTCTTGCAATCAGGAGATATATGGCCTTTCTCACCACAGTTGTAGCATTTGACATTTGTGTTATCTCCTCTGTCAGACTTTCCTCCTTTGTCTTCAGACTTTCTGAAATTCTTCTTATCAGAACTTGCACCTTTCCTGGAAAACTTCTTTCCCTTCCTGAATTTTCTGTATGCAATCCTTGTGATTTCTTTCACCATAAGAGCACACAGCTTCATCATCTCTTCATCAGCATCCATCTTAGGCAAGCTTTCAGTTTCTGAATTATCATCACTATTAGAACTTGATGACTCAGTATCAGACTTTGTGATTAGCGCTTTTCCCTTGCCTTTCCTTGAGGTAGCCGCTTTGGGGGATTCTTCCTCAGCCTTAAGAGCAACTGTCCTTGACTTTCCTCCTTTCCTCTTGCTTCTTTGTTCCATCTCAAGTTCATGAGTCTTGAGCATCCCATAAATTTCATCAAGAGTTGTTTCTTCAAGATTATAGTTGTCTCTTATAATTGTGGCCTTCAAATCCCAACTTTCAGGAAGAGCTAACAGGAATTTAAGGTTTGAATCTTCAAGATCATACTCATTATCAACTAGTGACATATCATTCAAGAGTTTGACAAATCTGTCATATAAATCAGTCAATGACTTACTAGACTTTGAGTCAAAGTGTTCATACTCTTGAGTGAGTATAGTCTTCATGTTCTTCTTAATTGAATCAGTTCCCAGGCATCTTATCTCCAAGGCATCCCATATCTCCTTTGTAGTCTTGCAGTTAATTACCCTGTTTGACATTACATTATCAATAGCACTATGCAACAAGTGTCGTACCTTAGCATCCTTAGCAATTGATGCGATATCTTCAGCAGTGTAATCACTCTTCTCCTTTGGTACAGACTTTGCTGCTTCACCTGCAACTGTAATAACGAGTTTGGTTGGCTTGTGACGTTCTTCATTGATTCTGTCAAGATGTTCTGGATCTGTAGCTTCCAGAAATATAGTCATCCTCACCTTCCATATGGGTTATTCAGATGGTTTCAGTATGGAAACTCTAATGGTCTTATATCGACTATGAATTTGAGTCTTTGGAGGTTCTTCAGTTTTGGTGGGCTTGGTTGGAGTTTCTGCTTCATACATGATTATTTTTGGATCTTAAACTGTTTGTGTGTTAACAGATAAGCTCTGATACCACTTGTTAGGTCACACACACTGTAGAAGGGGGTTGAATACAGTGTATAGCACAATCAAATCGAATTCAAAGAACAAGTAACAGAAAACAAACTTTATTAAACTCGGTTATAATGTGGAACTGTCCTCTCTCAGTGATGAACAAATATCACGAGAGCTGCTAGGGTTACAATGAATATTATTCTCGATTATGATAACACTTATAGTGTAAACCCTATGTCTGTGTTTATATACTACACAATTACAAGATAATTGCTAATTGATATGGAATATATTTCTGCTTCCTAAAATATATCAATCAGTTATCTTTTCTTCCAAGTATTCTTTTCTTCATAGAATTCCTTCTTCATGCATATCTCTTCTTGCGTATGTCTTGATCTTCTTTCCTTTCAATCAGCCACATTCCTTATCTGAAAGTTTCCTTAAGTCCTGATATTATCTCCTGATAAATATCTCCTGAACCTTAAGTACTGATAACTTAAGTTCTGTCTTCAGTATAAGTGCTGATTTCCAGTTAAGTACTGATTTGTCCTGTTTAAGTAAGATCTGAAAAACTAAACACAAATCATATCAGACATGATATTATCAAATATATCTAACACTATATCTCTAAGTACGTGACTTAGAAATGAGATTATGAGAATAGTAGTGATATTCCTAAAGGTCCCTAGTCAAGTATTATTGTTAAGGGACGATAATAAATACATTGAGACTAGTGTGTTTGTTGGCTGATGATCACATCTCATTGATCATAGGTATGGTGATACTAAACTCAAAACACAGGCACATGTATTAAATACATGGTGCTGGATCGATCCGTTGTGAGATACTACATGTTTATAGTGTCATAAGTTAATCTCACAGTGAAAATGATGTATTGGTCCTTTGACCTGAAATAATTATATTTATATACGAGAATTAATATAGTTTGATACTATTAAAAGTTATCCTTGACCGGGTAATAATAAAAGTAGACATTGGGTACATTATGAATCGTATGAGAAATATGAATGATCTAGATGGGATTTAGCCCTTCTTTATTAAAGGAGTTATATTATTGGCCTCTTGATTGAGTAAGACTATAAAATCCATGGCCACGCTCAAATACTGATTTGTTTAATAGTTTACTCATTGATCTAGGAAAGAAGGATTGAACGTTAACAGAGGATGACACGATGACACAATGCATGCCTCAAGTTTGATCTATAATATAAGGCTAAAGGGATTATATTACATTGTACATTATTCACGAAAGGTTTAATTGATCACCGATTTAATTATTATTACTTGGGAAACAATGATGTATTACTAGATGCCGCTCATTGTTTATGATTTTAAATTAGATTTAAAATTGTTGCCAACGTAATAATAACCTAAAGGGTTGCACAAAGAATGATTGAAGGATTATTTAATTTAAATTCGGATTTAAATTAAATGTAAGTAATTTAAATTATTTGTTATTAATTAAGTGTGACTTAATTAATTAAATAAATAGGAAATTCGAATTTAATATTAAATCCGAAATTAAGTTATTGGATGATTAAGTGAGACTTAATAATACAATAATTAGAATTTCAAATTTAATAATAATAATAACTCTAAAATTCAGTTTAGGGTTGGAGGCCCATTAGCTCTTGCCTATATAATATCTTTTTGTAATAGAATTAGGGTTACACGTTTTATTTGATAAAACATAAACCCTAGCAGCTTGAAGAGAGATAGAGAGAGCAAGAAGGCGGCCTTAAGAATGTGCTAGTACGCACCCATCCTCCGGGCGATCATTCGTGTGGATACCTTCAAGGCGTAGATCGTTCCAGTGACGGTCTACGTGGTGATCATTCAAGACCTCCATCTTTCCATTAACGTAAAGCTTCTTAAGGTAAACATACTGAACTACGAATTAAATATTGTTTTTTGCATGGATCCTGCAGAGGGTTTCGATTTCTAAGATTTAATTTACGTTTTTCGTTGCGTTTATGTGCTAAAAACCCTTCATCCAGGTCATTAAGACTTCAATTTAAGCTGTCTTTAATGTATTGGGGAGAATGTGTGATGACTGCAGTCTATATTATCAATACATTACCTATTGTGGTTTTAAACAATAAAACACTTTTTGAAACCCTATTTTAACAACCTGTAAATTATGATACCCTGAAAGTCTTTGAATGCCTAGCATTTGCTTCTAACCATGGTCCCGCGACAGATAAGTTTCAAAATAAAGGTATCCCAAGTGTTTTTGTTGGCTATCCTTCTACTCAAAAGGGACACTGACGTCTAAACCTTACCATTATGGAAACTTTTATGTCAAGAGATGCTATTTTTTATGTGCATATATTTCCCTTTAACATTAATGCTTCCAGTACATACACTAAGCCTTTACCTCTTCATATGCCATATTGTTCAATACCTCAGCCATATTTTGATGACATTATTATAGATGAACCAACTGAAATTCCATGTGATCATTTTACAACACAAAACAACCCCACCAATCAACCTTCCTCTCCTGTTCTTAGAAAATCATCTAGAGATATAAAATAACCTTTTTGGTCAGCAACCTACCACCTAGTGCCAATATTGCTCAGATTACAGACTTAACTGTTCAGCCTCAGTTCTCTTATTTATTGGCATCTTTAACAAGTTCTAATGGTCCTCAAACCTTTCAAGGAAGCTGTTATCTTTCCACATTGGGTTCAAGCAATGACTCAGGAATTTTATGCACTCGAGTAAATGGAACATGTGAAATAACTCAACTGACATGTAGCTTAGGAGGAGTAATATGGAGCTCAAAATTTAGGGTGTATCCAATACTCCTAAATAACAAGGGGAATTTATCTATGGTCGATTTCGTAACAAAAACTGGCATTTTAGTTATACCTAGTAAAAAAGACTTTTTCTTTTATGGAATTAACCTGCTCCTTTCTTGTAGAAAAAAAAATTAAGGAAATATCAAATATGTAATGGTTACAATAGTCTATCCATCGCATATAGAATTTAATTAAGGGCATCGTGATATAACCGTCGAGGTGAAGTTAGGACCTAAAAGATTTAAACTACCTTCTGACAAGAAAGCAATAGGCACCCAATGGTTGTACAAGACTAAATACAGGGCTGATAGAAGTGTGGAGAGGTACAAATCAAGGCTGATAATACTTGGGAATAAGCAGAAATATGGTATAGATTATGCTGATACTTTTGCTCAGGTGGCAAAGTTAACCACATTAAGAACACTCTTAGATGTTCCTGTCATTCAGAAATGGAATGCAATTCAAATGGACGTCATAAATGCATTTCTTCACGGGGATCTAGAGGAGTCCATTTACATGAAATCTCCGATGGGTTACACCAGCTATGGCATCATAATTTCTGTTAATATAGTTCCAATTGATAGTGCTAACTCCAAAATGGTTTGAAAAATCCTTAAATATCTATACAGGCTCAAGCAAGCCCCAAAAAAATGGTTCATGAAGCTGACATCCATACTTCTTGCCATTGGCTATGCTCAATCTAAAACAGACTACAACTTTTTCACAAAGACCAGCTCATCTAACATAACTCTAAATTCTTTTTAATGTGGATGATTTACTTATCTATGACAATTATGATGCTGTTATTGCCTCTCTGAAAACAAAGTTATCCACTTACTTCAACATGAAGGATCTGGGTCAGGTGTCTTACTTCTCAGGCTTGGAAATCAGTAGAATCACCGATGGCTTCTTCTTATCCCAAAAGAAGTACACTCTTGATCTTCTGAAGGAATATAATATGATGAACATCACTCCTCTAAGAATTTCTATGAATGCTCATACAAAATTGTCTGCAGCTACCAGTGACATCTTGATAAATCCTCATCTATTTCAAAGCTTGTAGGGAAGTTGATCTATCTCTCGATAACAAGACTCGTTATAAACTTTTATGTCAATGTCTTGAGTCAATTCATGCAGTGTTGAGTGGCATTTATGACACTTTATTACGCTTCGTTAAGCTTTGAATTGGTGTATTTGTACTCAAGTTATTGGTGTTTTAATGTGTTTTCTAGTGTTTTTGCATTTTCAGGCATTATCTAGGTAATCAGGTGAATTAGCATTGTTTTGGTGCTAATTTGGTGTTAAGGTGGTGTTGGAATAAAAGCTCTTGGAAAACCGGCTCAAATCAGCAAGGAAAATGAAGAAGTCAGAAGTTGATACAGGAAGTAAGCGCGGCCGCGCCCGAAGTCCAGAAACTCAACGCGCCCGCGGCGCCAGGTCGAGAACAGAAATTCTGATTCTATTGGGCTTTTGATCCAGAAGACCTCTACTCTGCATGGGGCTGCTATATATACATAAATAAGTTCGTTTTTTATAACGAGACATACCAGAGTACAAGGAGAAGGCGTAAGAAGACCGTTTTAGCACAATTCAACCAAGGCGAAGAAGATCTAGTTTAACTTGTGATTCTTTGTTTAAGTTGTAACGTTGGATGCTAGTTTTTTTATTCTTGAACCTATACTCTTGTTTTGTACTTTGTTTAATATTCATTTATAAACACTACGCTTATCATACCATGCTTTCATCAGAATCCACGTTGATGATGAGTTCGATTATGGGCTAATCGTTATCGTGGGGTTCTAACGGATTTATTTATGAATTTCTTTAGTTGATTTGTTTCGATGCCTTAATGTGTGGTGATTGTATGATATCCTAGTATTGGTTGTGCGTATTCGTCTTATGAGCGTCACGAACTTATAAGATAGTGGGATTAATTCTTAATGAAGCGAAAGTGAATTTAACGATTTAGAACTTATAATGCTCGCATAGGTTCAAGCGTTATTGATATGCATGATTTGTAGGTAATTTTAACCATCTTACTTGCCCTATATAATCATGATATATAACTTGTACATTAAATCGTCATGTTGTCAAATTCTATAAACATATAGGGTCTCAATATAATTGGTGTCTATTCAGCTTCTATCTCTTTTGTGGATGTCTGATGGTATGGAATTCGTGCAATGAAAGTTGGCGTTTATCAGTTTCGTGTTATCTGATTAGTTTCATCACCATTACATGCTAATATTAAGAACAAAAAGGCTATTAAATGAAGTATTTAATGAAGTTAAAATCTCATGATTGTCATATATATTAATTCAACCATTCTTATTCTCTTAGTTATCATTGTTAGTTTAATTCTTAGCTATAACCAATCTCAATATGTTAATCGTTTTAGCATTGAATAATAGCCATATCATTGTTGCATAAGTGCATAAATTACAAAGTTAACCTAAACCATTCTCTTTGGGAACAAATCTGATTTATATCTTATACTACTTGCGAACACGTATACTTGCGTGAATTTTAGCGTATGTTTAGAGACTAACAAGTTTTTGGCGCTGCTGCCGGGGACTCGGTGTTAATTTTTAGTTTATGTGTTTGTCATCAGTGGTCGTTAAAGTTCATTGACTCGGACATTGTTACTTATCTGTTTCCTTGCCTTATTTCAGGTACTCTAGCGAGCGTGTATGCATACGCGTTCTCGGTCTCGTAAGAGAACGATGGATAAAGCCGAGGAAGAAGCTGTAGTGGTTCGAAGGGAAGTTTTTTAGGACGAAGAGAAGGTAGAAGAAGAAGAGAAAGTAGAGGAACCAGTCTTAGTAGTGATGGGAGATCCAGCAGAAATTCCTAAGGCTTTGATGGACAATTCTCGGCCTAAGATCAATGATATTCAGTCAAGCATCATCAGACCAGCCATTTCGGCTAATGCTTTTGAGATCAAATCAAGCACGATTCAAATGATAGAGAACTCATTTCAGTTTGGGGGTTCTCCTACAGAAGACCCCAACATGCACATCAGGGATTTCATCGAGATCTGCGACACTTTCAAGTTCAATGGTGTGACTGAAGATGCCATCAAGCTGCGACTCTTCCTATTCTCTCTGAGGGATAAAACAAAGTGATGGTTGCATTCTCTACCACCACGGTCTCTCACCACATGGGAGGATCTTGCTTAAAAGTTTCTCACTAAATTCTTCCCTATGGCGAAGACTGCTGGAATCAGGAATGCTCTTACTCAGTTTGCTCAGCAAACTAGAAAATCTCTATGTGAGGCTTGTGATCGATATAAGGAGATGCTAAGGAAGTGCCCACACCATGGCATGCCTGATTGGATGATTATAAACTATTTTTATTATGGATTGGGTGCTACTTCTAGATCCATGCTCGATGCAACATCAGGAGGAGCCTTGTGGGCCAAGAGATACAATGAAGCTTATGAATTGATTGAATTGATGGCTGCTAATGAATACCAGAATTATTCTCAGAGGCTAACTCAGGGTAAAGTAGCAGGAATTATGGAGTTGAATGCAACAACTGCTATAGCTGCTCAACTGAAGGCCTTGACGATGAAGGTGGACATGAGCTTTGTGTTGGTGCCCATGAGATTGATCAATGTGCTATTTCTAGTGAATCGGCTCGGTTCATGAGCAACTTTCAGCGATCGCAACAACCTGTGCCAGCCACCTATCATCCTAACAACCACAATCATCCTAATTTCAGCTGGAGCAATGATTAGAATGTGGTTCAACAGCCTTATTAGCAGTACCCAGCTCAGTAGTACAACCTCCTGGTTTTCAGCAACCGCAATATGCACCAAGACAGCAACTCTAGCTGCAACAAGCAAATGAAAAATCTGAATTAGAGGAGTTGAAGCTCATGTGCAAAAGCCAAGTTATTTTTATCAAGTCCTTGGAAAATCAAATTGGACAAATTGCCAATGCCTTGCTAAATCGTCTACCTGATACACTACCTAGTGACACTGAAGTACCAGGAAAGAGGGAAGCTAAGGAGCAGGTGAAGGCAATTACTTTGAGGTCTGGGAAGGTTGCGAATCTCGAACAAACTCAAGTTTCGAATGAAGAAGCTGGGGTTGAAGAAAAAGTAGAGCAGAAGGAAGCAGAAGCAGAACCAAGGAAGACTACTGTTGAGCACACTCCTCTTGAGGGTAATACATGGGTAAAATAGATCTATCCTCCACCGCCTTTTCCTAAGCAGCTGCAGAAGAAAAAGCTGGATAAGTAATTTGAGAAGTTTCTGGAGGTGTTCAAGGAACTTCATATCAACATACCTTACGATGAGGCTCTTGAGCAGATGCCTAGTTACACAAAGTTTATGAAAGGTATTCTCTCTCGGAAAGTGAAGCTAGATGATTTAGAGACTGTCGCTCTCACGGAGGAATGCAGTGCTGTGCTGCAACAGAAGTTGCCTCCAAAACTTAAAGATCCTGGAAGCTTCATTATTCCGTGTACTATTGGAAAAGTGTCTTTTGACAGATGCTTATGTGACTTAGGAGATAACATCAATCTGATGCCTTTGTCAATCTTCAAGAAGTTGAACTTTCCCGATCCAAAACCTACTTATATGACTTTGCAGTTGGCCGATCGTTCTATTACATATCCTCTTGGTATTGTGGAGGAAGTCTAGGTCAAGGTTGATAAACTCATTTTCCCTGTTGATTTCGTAATTCTTGATTTCGAGGAGGATAAGAAGATTCCCATAATCTTGGGAAGACCTTTCCTGTAAACTGGCCATACCTTGATAGATATGCAGAAAGGTAAGCTTACAATGCGAGTGCTGGATCAGGATGTAACTTTTAATGTGTTCAATGCTATGAAATTTCATATAGAAAATGAGGAGTGCTTGAAAGTGGAGTTGGTCGATTCTGTGGTTACTTCAGAACTTGATCAATTGCTAAGGTCTGATGCCTTTGAGAAGGCCTTATTGGGGAATTCAGACAATGAAGATGATGAAGGTGAAGAACAATTGCAATATCTGAATGCTTCCCCCTAGAAGAGAAAGATTGATATGCCTTTTGAATCTCTTGGAATGAAGGAGTTGAACAAAGCTCCTAAACGCCTCAAGCCATCTATTGAAGAAACTCCCACTCTTGAGCTTAAGCCTTTACCTGAACATTTGAGGTATGCTTTTTTAGGTGATACATCTACTTTGCTTGTTATTATTGCATCTGACCTTTCAGGTAGCGACGAGGAGAAGCTTTTGAGAATTCTTAGAGAGTTCAAATCGGCAATTGGATGGACTATAATAGATATTAAGGGAATCATCCCTTCTTATTTCATGCATAAAATTCTGCTAGATGAATGTAGCAAGCCTATGGTTGAGCAGAAAAGAAGACTTAACCCGATCATGAAGGAAGTAGTAAAGAAGGAAATTCTTAAGTGGCTGGATGCAGGGATTATTTATCCCATTTCTGACAGTTATTGGGTGAGTCCAGTTCAGTGTGTACCAAAGAAAAGAGGTATCATGGTTGTTGCTAATGAGAAGAATGAGCTCATTCCTACTTGAACAGTCACGGGATGGAGAGTTTGTATGGACTACAGGAAGCTGAACAAGGCCACTAGGAAATATCACTTCCCTCTGCCTTTCATTGACCAGATGCTCGACAGGTTGGCTGGTCACGAGTACTACTGTCTTCCGGATGGCTATTCGGGTTATAATCAAATTTGTATCACTCCAGAGGATCAGGAGAAAACTACCTTCACTTGTCCATTTGGTACTTTCGCCTACAGGCGAGTTTCTTTTGGTCTATGTGGTGCATGTAACACCCCCAAATTCGGGGTCGGGGATCCGGGTTGTCACGAGTTCCATTTCCCTTAATAACACTTAATCTTAATAAACAACCAACTACTGCGTACTGTGACCCCACAATATACACACACACACACCACAAGTTATGGTCTCAGAGATGAATACAAAAAAAAATCACAAGTCATTTTATTCCACAATTATAAGTCATTACACCTCAAAAGGGTTTAGAATAAATTTACATATTATTTTCCATTATTACAATTCATAAATATACATAAGTCTAGTACATCAACAGTTGAAAACCTAGCCTATCGGTAGTTTTTACCTCAGCTAAAGTGGCATCAACGCCTACAGGATACTACGGAATGTTTCCTATCCGCTCGCGGGTTGGGAGCTTGATCTTGTTTATCTTGTCTAGCTGTTGTTGTGTGATGAAAGAATAAATCAAGGGTGAGCAACAAGCCCACCAAAATAACATGTATAATAATTTACAATATATGAGCATTCTCATAGTACTCATGGAAGTCTTGGTCAAGAAGAAATGAACCAAGTTTGATATCTTAATGTGACGAAGTCGCAAAATATCCAGCATATATATACATATATACTTTTCAAAATCTTTGAAATCCTCTGACATGTATAATATACACAAAGTTCCAATTTATAACTGTATAAAAATATCATTGCAAGGTGATCTCATATATCTAACCTTGTCTCAACATTTTTCTAAAAATTTTTGTCATGAATAAGATAATCATTTACTAGATATAAGTTGAAAAGATGAAGTTACAAGATACTCCAATATACTTATATCTTTTTCCGAATACTACTTGAACTAACACCATTCAAGGTATAAATAGTTCATCCCATAGATAAAGCTACAAGACAAAACTTGTATAGAATCAATCTTTGAAATATCATCAAAATGAAATGAAGTTACGAGATACTTCATTTGATGAAAACATCATTTTGAAAACTCGACCCTGCCAACACTCAACAATCGCCCAGCCGTAGCCTTTCTATCAAAGTGCTCTGGGTAGTGTTGCAGAAATATCCAACTGGATGATGAACTCATTACGGGAGTTTTCTGCGCCAGGAAAACCACTTACGATGATCAGTCGCAGTAGTGCAACCCCACAATTTTCTACATGTAGAGGAGAACAGTCGGATTTACTAGTTGACCGAACGCTGGACTCTTAAGGAATGGACCGTCTTAGCGGAACTTCCGGGCCATTTGGGCCAATAAATAAGGTTGGGCCGGCACCACTCGACCACTTACGCCACTACTAGTTCAGATGAAATCCATGACTCTGAAACGTAAAGCTCGTCTCCCCTTTCCCCAAGTAGGAACTTGTTGATACGACTCCACCAAAAAGTCGCATCTAGTTGGAAAGAAAAACTCACCGATATTTCCCAGGCGATGCCTGTTAATGGATTAACTTATTCCAAGAATTTTACTTCCCGAGTGTTGGGTAAGTAATCAAAAACTCTTTTATCAAAACAGCAACCTTGTTGCGAATATAAAAATACATCACGGAGCCGGATCCCTCAGATTTTTGAGCGAGTATTTAAATCCCCTTTGAAAGGAAGATCTTAAATTTGAAAACGAGTTTTGGGATCCGCTCTAACTTTCAAAAATAGTTTTGATAAAGTTTGAAAATAATATCTGGAAATATTTAAAGTAAGAATGATTTGATAGTATCAATCATTTTCCGAATATTTGGCGAATATTGACACATTATTCTTTAAGAATATTATTTAATAAAATAAGCGGAGTCATAAGTCCTTGAATGAATATTCAAACTAATATTCATTAAATAAAATAAGCGGGGTCATAAGTCCTCGAATGAATATACGGACTAATATTCATTAAATAAAATAAATGAAGTCATAAGTCCTCGAATGAATATTCAGACTAATATTCATTAAATAAAATAAGCGGAGTCATAAGTCCTCGAATGAATATTCAGACTAATATTCATTTATTAATAGAAATAAAATAAGTTTCATAAGTAGAAACTCTATTCAAATAATTAAACTAGTTTTTGATCATAATAGGAATCTTAAATGAATATTCAAAAAAATAATATTCACTTATAATATAAAACTATCGAATAAACATTATTCGATTAATATTTTTGAAAACTTTTATTATATATATATATATATTATACTCGGGAATATCGCCTCCCGGTTTAGAAAAATGCTCAACTATGGGTCCCCTATACTAAGGATATACGCAAGTACTGCTTATCTCTAGCATATGTATTATGCAGTTTATAATCAATTGAATCAACAATGAGATATCAAGATTACAAAATAGACATGTATATATATATCATATTGACATGCTCCAATATATCGCAAGATTTGCTAATAACAATCATGCACTTATCACAAGATAATGTATATATATATTTACATCACAACAACAGTATAACGGGTAGAAAACTTGCCTGAGTGCTTTGGGGTAGACTTAAGCTTAGAGTGGATCCGGTAACCTATGAACAACAACATAAGCTGGAATTAAATCATGGTCACTTAAGAAACTAGACTTTATCCACTTAGACCCTAACGTTCGCTTATACGCTTAACGATTTGCGTTAATCGCTCGCGCACCCTCGGCTCCACCAATTTTAATAAATTAATAGTTACGAATTTTAAGGCGACTCTTTTGTGAGAACTTTACCAACTGACTAATTAATCTTACATAATTGTTTTGTAATCCAATTAGTCTTTTAAGGGCCTTAAACAAGGTTTCAAAGTTAAGCGAGGGGTAAAGGTTCGTTCGCGAAACACCATAACTTAAAACGGTCATTTTTCCTAAACTGTAAATCAGATCTAAGCAAACTACATACCAAAACGAAGCTTATGACATGACCTAGCTAAACATGGAAAGGTTACAGATTGGTCAGTGAGATTTCTGTCCCGAACACTAAGTACAAGAAGTTGAATGAAAACGGGTATTACGACCGCAATATTTACGCGATTACCAATTTTCATACCACTCCAATTAACCACCAACCAACTCATAACCATCAATATAACAAAACTTCACCTAAAACATACCACATCAGTCCATAACCTCCAAGTTTTTCAACTCAAACAACCACAATCAAGACCTATGAACTATAATCAAGCTTCAATTACCAAAACACTTCCAAATCAAATCAAACTACTAATAATCACAATCCATGCTTCTCATTTCACAAAACCAACCATTAAACTTACTAACAAATAAAGTAAAGGCTAGGGTTTGAATTTTATACCTTCCTTGGTAGGTGTTAAGTTTCTAGGAAGCCTTAGGGAGCCTCCTACAAGCTTGATCTTTCCAAAAAAATCAAGAACACAAAGTTAGGTTTTGAAGTTTCTAAAAGTCTGATGGAAAGAACTGTAAAAATCAGGGTCTTACCATGCTTATTTAGATGAGACTTGTGAACAAGAGTTGTAGGCCATCTCAATACCTTTCCAACGAGCTATGGAACACAACATTTGAGTGAGTATTGAAGGAGATATGGAAGTTTGAAGTTGCTGGTATTGTTTTGGCCGAGAGCTTTTGTTCTTGGAAGCAAAAGTCAACTTTGATTTTTGTGTTATGAATTGTTGGTTGATTCTCTTTTTGCTTTACTAATTAGATTGAACCATGGTAAAAATACTTGGCTAATAATCATCCAACAAAATAAATCTACTTGTCATGCTTATGTCATCTTTCTTATGTCATCCATTTGCCACATGTCTTTGTCTTGTGGTTTGATGATGTCATAATACCTTGTATTCATGTGCAAGTTTATCTCTTGGGTGCGTATTTGTTTTACGGTTTGCTTAACTTTCGTTCTCGTTATCCGTTTGAGGGATCATATCCGGGATCTCATTATTTGAGTTTCCCTAAATCTTTCCTAATTTTTTATAATCCTTTAATATCCTCTCTTATAATCCTTAATTAAAATCCTCTTACTCATGTTACCTTATACTCAATTTTTTCGGTATCCGGTGGATTTTCGGGAAAAATCAAAGTGTCTAGATTCGAATTCTAACGACCTTTACATACACTCATTTACTTTATGGAATACTAATATGATCTTAGAATTTCCATAACAGTACTCCTATATAGCGTGGTCTGATAATTTTCCTTAATCAGCATCATTAGCAAAAAGTTACTATTCATCAGTGTTTCAAAATTTTCAAAAATTGGGGTTATTACAGTGCACCAGCCACATTTCAGATATGTATGATAACGATCTTTTCTGATATAATTGGCCAGAATGTGGAGGTGTTCATGGACGACTTCTCTGTATTTGGCGATTCTTTTGATGAATACTTGCAAAATCTTGGAAATGTTCTCAAGAGGTGTGTTGAGACCAATCTGGTTCTCTGTTGGGAAAAGTGTCACTTTATGGTGCGTCAGGGCATTATTCTTGGGCACAAAGTCTCTAGTAAAGGTCTTGAGGTGGACAAAGCCAAGGTGGAGGTTATTGAAAATCTTCCTCCACCTATTTCTATTAAGGAAATTCGTAGTTTTCTTGGTCATACGGGTTTCTATAGGCGTTTCATCAAGGACTTCTCTAATATTTTGAAGCCATTATGCAGTTTGCTAGAGAAAGATGTCCCTTTCAAGTTTAATGACGAGTGCCTTGCAGCTTTTGAAACATTGAAGAAGAGTTTAATCATGGAACCTGTCATAACTGCACCTGACTAGAATGAACCTTTTAAGATGATGTGTGATGCAAGTGACTATGCAGTTGGAGCATTTCTTGGGCAGAGAAAGAACAACATATTTCATGTGGTCTACTACACTAGTAAGACCTTGAATGGTGCTCAACTGAATTATACTACTACGGAGAAAGAACTTTTGTCTATTGTCTATGGTTTTGAGAAATTTCGATCTTATATACTTGGGACTAAAGTGATAGTGTTCACTGATCATGCTGCAATTCGTTATCTCATCTTGAAGAAGGACTCGAAGCCTAGATTGATTAGATGGGTTCTTTTACTTCAAGAATTTGAAATAGAGATCAAGGACATAAAGGGGACTGAAAACCAAGTCACTGATCATCTATCTCGATTAGAAAACCCTAATGCTACTTCACTGGACAAGACATTGATAAATGAATCTTTTCCTGATGAGCAGTTGTTTGGAGTGCAAGAGGAAGAACCGTGGTTTGCAGACATTGTGAACTACCTTGTGAGTAATGGCATGCCTCCCGACTTATCATGTGCTCAAAGGAAGAAGTTTCTACATGAAGTGAAGTGGTATATGTGGGATGAGCCATTTCTTTTTCGGAAAGGAGCTGACCAAATCATTAGGAGATGTATTCCTTACAGCAAAATGGGGGGGGGATCTTGCGAGATTTCCACTCAACGGATTATGGAGGACACTATGGTGGAGAAAAGACAGCAGCTCGTATTCTTCAAGCAGGTTTCTTTTGGCCAACCATGTTTAAAGATGCTCATCAGTTCGTTTTGAAATGTGATCGATGTCAATGTGTGGGTAATATGTCTAAGAAGGATGAGATGCCTCTTAATGTGCTTCTCGAGGTTGAAGTCTTCGATGTTTGGGGAATTGACTTCATGGAGCCATTTGTCTTATCTTGTAACAATCTGTTGGCGGTTGATTATATGTTGAAATGGGTTGAAGTTAAGGCATTGCCAATGAACGATGCGAAGTGGTGCTTAATTTTCTTCACAAGAAGATATTCACAAGGTTCGGAACTCCAAGAGTCATAATCATTGATGAGGGGTCGCATTTTTGTAATTGCAAGTTCACTGCTATGATGCAAAGGTATAATGTGAATCATCGCATTGCTATGGCTTATCATCCTCAGACAAATGGTCAAGCTGAGGTGTCTAACAGAGAGATCAAGCATATTTTGGATAAAGTTGTGTGTCCATCAAGGAAAGATTGGTCTTTGAAGCTTGATGAAGCTGTTTGGGCGTATAGAACAGCATACAAGACTCCATTGGGAATGTCGCCATTCCAGTTGGTTTATGGTAAGGGGTGTCATTTGTATGTGGAGCTCGAGCATAAGGCATATTGGGCTTTGAAGAAATTGAATATTGACTTGGATGCAGTTGGAAAGAAGAGGATGCTTCAATTAAATGAACTCGACGAGTTTCGACTTCAAGCTTATGAGAACAACAAAATGTATAAGGAGAAAGTTAAGAGGTGGCACGATAGGGGTCTAGTGCTCAAATCATTTGTGTCGGGACAACAAGTTTTTTTATTTAACTCTCGACTCCTTCTTTTTCCTGGAAAGTTGAAGTCAAGGTGGTCAGGGCCCCTCATAATCAAAACTGTGTTTCCACATGGAGCGGTGGAAATTTTTTAGAGTGATCCGGGCCAAGCATTCAAGGTCAATGGTCAGAGGTTGAAGCATTACTATGGTGACACGGTAAACCGCGAGGTGGTTAGTGCTGTTTTATTCTCGGTTTGATCTCAAGATTCTATATCGAGCTGACGACGTAAAACAAGCACTTCTTGGGAGGCAACCCAAGTTTGTTGTACATTAGTAGGTAGAGGAAGCAAGAAGAAAAGAGAAAAACACAAAAAAATCAGAAAAAGAAAAAAAATTCTGGGCCAACTTCAGTAGCCAAGCGCGCCCGCACTGATTTTCCAGAAGGTACGCGCGCCCGCACTGATTTTCCAGAAGGTACGCGCGCCCGCGCTGATCAATCGCGCGCCCGCGCTGATCTATCGCGCGCCCACGCCGATTTGGCAGAAGGTGAGCGCGCCCGCGCTGGTCTAGCGCGCAGCCGCGCTAGGGTCCCGACTAAAAAAAACATCAGTTATGAAGAGAAAATCGGGATTTTTTCTACAAAATCATTTTCTACCCAAATTTTACTCTTCCACATCCCAAATTTCCCTCTCCAAATCAAACCCATTATTCCCACGATTCCCATAATCAATTCCCATTCTATTCCATATCTAATTCTCTTCTCATCACATATATATACACACACTTATACACAAACTTCTCCACCACATCACAAATTCTCAAACACAAATCTCTCTCAAACACTTAGCTTTTATTCTCTCTTATTCAATCCCAATGGCACCTAAGAGACAAAGAACTCAAGTAAGCAGCAGCACCACCGATTCTTCATCTGCGGGTGGTGTGAGGTCGGGGTTTTCAACTCCAGAAGCTAAAGAGGAGTACAAGAGGCTTCTCTCGAAGCGTATAGAAAAGAAGCGAGGTTTTCTGCCATCAGGGAAGGATGGTAAGTTGTTGGAGATGATTCTGGAGATGGGCTGGGTTCCTTTTTGCGAGGCTCCCGCTGTTGTGCCCATGAGTATTGTGCGAGAGTTCTATGCTAATGGGAAGGCGGAGAAGAATGGCTTCATGGTGGTTAGGGGGATGACTGTGGGGTATAGTGCTGATGCGATAAGGAGGGTGATTGAGCAGCTCGCGAGGAAGCCCGGTCAGGACACTTGGAACGATCAGACTCCGGAGGACTTCAACTTGGATCTGATTGTTGCTACTCCGTGTGTGCCTGAGACTCACTGGAAGTTCAAGAGGGGCACAACTGATTACTCCACATTCCCTGCGTCGTGCATGAACAGGTTTGTACGGGCTTGGAACTCGTTTATTTGTGCTAACATCATACCATCATCACATGTGCATGAGATTACTGTGGAGCGTGCTCGTCTATTATGGGGTATTCTTCAGGGCGATTATATTGATTTGGGGATGGTTATTTATCAGGGGATTTTGAGCTTCTTGAGAGGAGGTACTACGGGTTCTATACCCTATGCATCCGTTGTGACAAAACTGTACGTGGCAGTTAGTGTTCGTTGGCCCACAGATGAGCAGCTGCAGCTTTTGAGTGCTCCTATCGACAGTTCTACACTGTTGAGTATGCATGAGTGGTATGGAGGGAAGCCCGATCCTAAGGGGCTTGGTTATTCATATGATCATCTGCCAGGTGGTAGACCAGCGGAGCAGACTTCTACGGGAAGTTCTTCGCAAGCTTATCGAGCAGCTTGGAGAGCTCAGTTAGGAGAGGAGGCTGGTCCATCGCAGCAGGATCAGCAGGAGGCAGGAGCAGAGGTTTGAGCTGGTTTGAGTACGACGTAGTATAGGCATCTAGCGAGGAGGATGGATTCCATGCACGACATCCATTGTCAGTTTGCACGTGATCTCACCCAGGCACTTGGGACTGCATTCAGAGCCACCAGTGTTGACATCCAGTGGCCAATATTTGGTGAGGATTCCGTGTATCCACCTCCAGACACGCCTGACACTCCACCCGTGGAGGGTGATGACCCTGATTCAGAGTAGGTATGCCTGATTCCTTACTATCACCTTCACTGAGGATAGTGAATATTTTAAGTTTGGGGGTAGTAGTTAAAGGAATATGTTTTATTCGAGTCACATATAGTTGCATATTCATGATAGTTTAGTTCATATAGTTGTATATTGTGCCATGTAGTAGTTTTTTTTATTTTTTGATAATTTTTATGATAGTTTGTTCATGTAGTTTCATGCATTTGTATAATAACATGATCCCTTAGATGATTTTTCCGATTGAAAGTGATGTTGATGCTAGTGTAGTGATGTCGTATTTAGTGATGTTAAGTCTTATCGAATTAATTTGTATGCTAGAGATAGTTGTATTTCACTAAGTCTTATAGGTTGCTAAAGTACTAGATCATGATCATGGTTTGTTTGTTTGTTGAGGTTTAATCGCTTGTTTATATTTAGAATTTAGGATATTCTCTTAATAATAAAAAACATGGATATTTAAAAATTGGAGAAAATTAGATTTCATTGCTAGTTGTGTTGGCTAGGTGACAAATGGCTAGTAGTCGGCTCATATTTTTATGAGTAGTCTAGGGTTGAATGAGATGGAGCGAAACACACTCATTCAGAAATTGTGGAAAAAAATAGAGAAAAAAAAAGAAGAAGAAAAAAAATAAAAAGAAGAGAAAAGTATGTGTTTATGCATAATTGATCACGAGTGGGCTCTTTAGTACTCGAGTTATTAAGTTCTTAGGGGACTTTGTGCCTAGTGACCTAAGGCTTTTATAATCTGGGATCCGCTAACCTAACGCTCGCTACATGGGTACTATTGTATAAGTCTTTTGTGGACCTCACTCATTGCACGGTCAAATAAGCATATTTGTGTTATTTTGTTGTAAATAAAAGCGTGAATCCATGTAAACTCCGATATAAGAATTAAAGTGTTATAAGTTATTTTGAGTCTAACTTTTATTCAATTTATAACCTTGCGATTGCTTTGATGAGTAGTGAGTCATGATTATTGATCTAGTTGTGATGGTATGTTTGTAAGCAGTTGCACACACACGTCTCTGGTTTGTTGGTTGATTTGTGAGGTTTGATTGATCTTTATGTGAATAACTGCATTTGTTGAGATGTTGCTTGTTGATTGGTTTAGTTATTCTATTGGGGATCGTTCATTCATGTTATTTCTTGTTCTTTGAGTCTGTTTATGCTTGAGGACAAGCATCAATTCAAGTTTGGGGGAATGTTGAGTGGCATTTATGACACTTTATTACGCTCCGTTAAGCTTTGAATTGGTGTATTTGTACTCAAGTTGTTGGTGTTTTAATGTGTTCTCTAGTATTTTTGCATTTTCAGGCATTATCTAGGTAATCAGGTGAATTAGCATTGTTTTCGTGCTAATTTGGTGTTAAGGTGGTGTTCGAATAAAAGCTCTTGGAAAACCGGCTCAAATCAACAAGAAAAATGAAGAAGTCAGAACTTGATCCAGGGAGTCAGCGCGCCCGCGCTGTGATAGCGCGCGGCCGCGCCCGAAGTCCAAAAACTCAGCGCGCCCGGGCTGGTCAAGCGCGCGACCGCGCCAGGTCGAGAACAGAAATCCTGATTCTATTGGGCTTTTGATCCAAAAGACTTCTACTCTGCATGGGGTTGCTATATATATATAAATAAGTTCATTTTTTATAATGAGACATACCAGAGCACAAGGAGAAGGCGTAAGAAGGCCGTTTTAGCACAATTCAACCAAGGCGAAGAAGATCTAGCTTAACTTGTGATTCTTTATTTAAGTTGTAACGTTGGATGCTAGTTTTCTTATTCTTGAACCTATACTTTTGTTTTGTACTTTGTTTAATATTTGTTTATAAAGACTATGTTTATTATACCATGCTTTCATCGGAACCCACATTGATGATGAGTCCGATTATGGGCAAATCGTTATCATGGGGTTCTAGCGAATTTATTTATGGATTTCTTTTGTTGATTTGTTTCGATGCCTTAGTGTGTGGTGATTATATGATATCCTAGTATTGGTTGTGCGTATTCGTCTTATGAGCGTCGCGAACTTATAAGATAGTGGGTTAATTCTTAATGAAGCGAAAGTGATTTTAAGGATTTAGAACTTGTCATGCTAGCATAGGTTCATGCGTTATTGATATGTGTTGTGGATAAAAAACTAAGGTTATTACTTGCTGTATTTAATACTAAGATTCGGGAGCTCAAGGCCTTTAATGGCTGCTCTCGTGTTTCGTGACTCAATCTGCCTTTACGAGATGCCTACGTATCTCTGTGAATTAGAGAATCAAGCCAAAAAACGTAGTTCTGATTTGTGGGGTGAGGCCCCTTATATAGATGTTGGGAGTCCTTGAATTGGACTTGGTATAGGAGACTTGGTGGGCAAGTCTCATAGTTAGAATGGACTTTGGAGTCCTAGATAGTAGGAAATTGATTCCTTATCCTTTTAGGTCCCCTTGAGGCTAATCTCCAAGGATTTATATTCTTATCGGGACTCTTTTCAACATCTGTTTTGTCCCTTATTAATTAATTACGAAATTAATTAATAATCAGGGCTTTTGGGCCTTTTTTATTCCATCAGGCCTGATCTGGTCCATCAGGCTTAACCTTTCTGGTCTGAGTATCATATATCTTTTCATTGGGCCTAGCAGCCCACAGCTTGTACAATTAATGCAGTATTTAATAATACAATCATAATTTATTTATCCCTATCATTTGCCCCCCAACTTTTGGGAAACATCGATTAGGTTTCGCAGAAGTTAAGTCTATTCGTTCCCTTACAGGGTTTCATTTTTCCGTAAAGTGTGGAGCGACCTACACATTTACAATGAATTTTCCCTTTTATTCAGGAATTATCTTAATTTCCAGGAATTTTTCCCTTATTTCCGGGATTCTTCCCTTATTTTCTGGATTTTTCCCTAATTTTCTGGGATTTTCCCTAATTTCTGGGATTTTCCCTAATTTTCTGGGATTTTCCCTAATTTTCTGGGATTTTTCCCTAATTTTCTGGGATTTTCCCTAATTTCTGGGATTTTCCCTAATTTTCTGGGATTTTCCCTAATTTTCTGGGATTTTCCCTAATTTTCTGGGATTTTTCCCTATTTTCTGAAAATATTTAAGGAATTTCTGGATTTTTTCCCTAATTTCTGGGATTTATCCTTTAATTTTTCTGGATTTATTCCTAATCTCTGAAAATATTAACATTTTTCAGAAAATATTTAAGGAATTTTCTTATTTTTCTAATTAAATAATCAGAAAAACAGAATTTTTGTTGCTCAATACATCCTAGGCGTTGTTGATCCACGCCTAGGAGACAGTTTCCTAACAACGTCTAGGAAAACTTGCGTCCTGAGCGTTGTTGGAGGCTGATGCTTCCTGGGCGTTGTTGATCCACGCCTAGGAGACGGTTTCCTAACAACGTCTAGGAAACTTGCGTCCTGGGCGTTGTTTAAGACAGATACTTTCATAGATCCTAGACGTTGTGCACCAACGCCTAGGAGATAGTTTTCTAACAACGTCTAGGAAACTTGCGTCCTGGGCGTTGTTGAAGACAGTTGCTTTCATAGATCCTAGACGTTGTGCATCCACGCCTAGGAGACAGTTTTCTAACAACGTCTAGGAAACTTGCGTCCTGGGCGTTGTTGAATACAGATGCTTCCTGGGCGTTGTTGTACCACGCCTAGGAGCCACACTTCTAACAACGGCTAGGGACGATGTATCCTGAGCGTTGTTGAATACAGATGCTTCCTGGGCGTTGTTGTACCACGCCTAGGAGCCATACTTCTAACAACGGCTAGGGACGATGTATCCTGAGCGTTGTTGAAGCTGTTCGAGCCTTGATTCATTCATTGAACTTTGATTTTAAATCTTTTCAAAATTCAAATCTTATGGGCTTCCCGCCTTTTTCTTAGGCCCAGGCCCGTTTGTGCATCTTTGAGCTCCTCTATATAAGAGGTGGAGTGTGAGTTCATTTCTCACACTTCCCTTTCACAAAAATTTCTAAATTTCAACTCTGCAATCAGTCTCTCAAGAATCGCCACCTCCAAGCGATTTCCGGCTTTCTACTCCGCCACTTTCTGGGCTTATTTTAAAGATTCCGTTTGAATCTTCATCTTCTTTACTTACTTTCAAGAGCTTCCTGGGTTTTTGTCTTCATCCATGGCGGATTCCGATTCATCTCACTCCCATGTCCCCCAAGCTGTTGCCCGTCCCTCTAGGGCCAGCTGAGGTAAAAAATCTCTTGTACATTCCTCAGTTATTTCTCTTAGGGATCTTTTAACCGAATTTGGGCAAGCCTTTCCTAACATGTTACACTTAGATGCATATAATTATCCTTCTAGATTTGGTCCAGATCAAGTAGGTACCATAGCCCGCCTTTTTGGCATTTCCCACCCTTATAGGGCCGAGGCTCCAGGCCCAAATGATAGGGTCTGCTACCCAAAACCTGGGGCCATTCGGGTCTATAAGGAAACCTTCTATGCTGGTTTTCGCCTACCTCCTCATCCTTTTGTTTTTCGCCTTTTGGCTGAGGCCCGAGTCTGTCCGACCCAACTCACACCCAACTCTTGGCGTTTTATTCACTGTTATATGGCCCAATCTCGTAAACACGGTTTTGAGCCAAATGTTTGTGTCTTTCGTTATTTATTTAAATTTGTAAATGCTTCTGAGGACCAAGGATGGGTCAAAATAGTTCATAGATCCTTGGCTCGTTCCTGCTTTATTTCTGGCACCCATCCCGACTCGTATCCAACATGGAAAAGTGAGTGGTTTTATATATTTCTGGATTCCGAGGAGGGTTGGGACCATTTTTTCAGGCCCAACTTCTCAAAGAGTATAGATGGGTCTTTAAGAGACCTAAAATTGGGGATAGATGAGGATGCGGCCATCAAGGCCATTACTGCTGATAACTTGCACCATTGCGCTCTCATCCTTTCAGAGGGTAATTTGCAAGGTGTAGGTCTAAGTGACCTTGGTCCCGAGGGTATTTCTTTCCCCTTTTTGTTCCATTTCCTCCATTCTCTATTTGTCCTTTTTCTTACGTGCTTGTATTTGCCTGCAGCTAGGGCCGCTTTGGACACGATCTTCAAGAAGCGGGAGGCCCGTGCCGCCAAGGGCTCTGCTGTTGAGAGCCACTGCGACAAGCGGGTTAGGATTGGTGACGGCCCTTCAGTCACGGTTCAGGAGGCCGTCCCTACTTTTTTATCCCAGAGGCCTCCTAGCCTTGATGAAGATAACTCTCCCTTCACCGTCACTTGGGGACTTCAGAGGAGGGACACGGTGGTAGGGAGTTCCGAGGCTGCCGCCGTTTGGTCTCAGAGTGTGATCATGCCTCGTGACAGGGCTGAGATCGTCGAGTCTTCTGATGACCTACAGATTGAACGTCTGGGTGCTCAGGCCATGGCTTCTGTAAGCCTCTTCCTTTTTTAACTGTTTTTTTTTGTTTATTATTACTTACTGTACTTTGATATGTTCGTGCAGATGAATACCTATCTCCAGGCTGCCCTTCACAATTTGAAGGATGTGAGGACCAGCCTAACTATTGCTGAGAGGGACAGGGATAGGTACCTCAAGGCTTCCGAGGCCAACTTCACTCGTTTTCGTGAGGTAGAGAAGGAGTTGGCGGACGAGAAGGAGAAAGTTCGTAAGCTGGAGCTGGATGCTCAAAGGGCCCGAGCTGAGGTGATAGCTGAGTATAAGGCATCTCAGGACTTTCAGGATGTCCTAAATGCTGAGTACGATGCTAACTTCCTGGAGACCTTTTCTAGCTGTTGGGAGCAGATAGTAGAGGAGATTGGGAAGAAGATTCCGGAGGTGACTCTTACTGCCTATCCAGTCCCTGATATTCCTGGGAAAGAGCCTCTTCTTGATGATATCCCTCTTTCTCCTATTCTTGCTTCTTCTGCTGAGGCCGAAGCTATTTCTCCTCGAGGTGCTGATCATGTTCCAGTTCCTTCTTCTGCTGCCAATGAAGGAAACATCGATGATGACTTCTTCAAGGATCTTTGAGTATTTGTTTTTTCTTGTTTGGCCCATTGTGGCTTTCTATGTATTGACTTAATCGCATTCAGAACTTATTACCCTTCGGGGCTTGTATTCTATATGTTGCTTTTCTTGCCTGTTTCTGTTTATCTTTACAATCTTAATATGCATTTGAACCTTAAACATCCTTAGATAGAAATAATTTCAAACTCTTTAATATGAAGTCTGGTTTTCCAAAACCTTACATAGCATGGGTTCGACCCTAATCAACAATAACTAGACAATGTAAATTCTACTGGAATATAAAATCCTATGCAAGCAAAGCTTCAAGGTGCTTTTAAACCTACTTGTCAATGACAAGTGAGAATCGTACTTCTCGTATCTTACACATAGTAAACCTTCAGGTTTTGTGCGTGCCAGGTCCTCGGGACTTCAAAACCTTCCATAGTTTCCAGCTTGTAGGTTCCTCTACCTTGGACGCTCTTGACTCTGTACGGTCCTTCCCAATTCGGGGCAAGCTTTCCTTTCTGTCCAACACCAGAAGCCTCTATTTTTCTCAAGACTAGATCTCCTTGTTTAAAAAATCTCTCTTTAACCCTTAGGTTGTAATAGAATGAAGCCTTTTTCTGATATTCTACTATCTTTGCATGTGCCTTATCTCGCACTTCATCAATTAGATCCAGGGCTAACCTCTGCCCTTCCTCATTTTCTACAGCATTGAAAGTCTGAATCCTTGGAGAGGAATGCGATATCTCCACGGGAACTACTGCTTCTGCCCCATACGCCAACATGAAGGGAGTTTCTCCTGTCGTAACTCTACAGGTAGTCCTATAGGCCCATAATATGGGAAGTATCTCATCCACCCAATTATTTCTTGACTTCTCGATCCTTTTCTTTAATCCATCCAGGATTATTCGATTTGCTACTTCTGCTTGCCCATTAGCTTGTGGGTGAGCCACAGAGGTGAACCGTAACTCAATTTCATTTTCTTCACAATACTTCTTGAATTCCTCGTTGTTGAATTGTGTACCATTGTCAGTGACGAGGATACGGGGAATTCCATATCGGCACATAATGTTTTCCCACAGGAATTGTGCAACCTGTTTAGTTATGATTTTGGCCAAGGGCTTGGCTTCAATCCACTTAGTGAAATAATCAATGGCTACCATCAGAAACTTCCTTTGGGCTGTGGCCATAGGGAAAGGCCCTAGAATATCCATCCCCCACATAGCAAAGGGGATTGGGGAGTTGATAGAGGTCAGCATCTCGGGGGGTAGTCTAACAACTGGTGCGTGCTTCTGACAGCGATCACACTTCTTCACATATTCTTTGGCATCAGCCATCATTTCTGGCCAATAGAAGCCTAAACGAGTTATCTTATGAGCCAAGGCCCTGCCCCCCAAGTGTTGTCCACAAATACCTTCATGCACTTCTTCAAGAGCTAAGCGTGCCTCATCGGGCCTGAGACACCTCAAGTAAGGAACCACGAAAGATCTTTTATATAAGATCCCATCTATCAAAGAGTACCTTAGTGCTCGAACAGTTAACTTCCGTGCCTCAATCGCATCGCTTGGCAACCAACCGGTCTGAATGTGAGCCTTGATGGGATCAATCCATGACGTTCCCAAGCCTACGGGAGCCACAAGCTTAACATCTATGCTTCGTGTCTTCAAAACACGGAAGTACACACTTCCTGAACTTTCTTCAATCTCAGATGAAGCAAACTTTGATAGCGCATCCGCTTTAGCATTTTCTTCCCTTGGAATGTGTTCAACATGGCATTCATTAAATTGGGTCATCACAGCCCTTACTAGGCGAACATACTTAGCCATCGTATCATCCCTTGCCTCAAATTCTCCCTTTACCTGGGATATGATCAACTTCGAGTCTCCACGGACCTTTAAATTTTTGACTCTAAGTGTCCCAGCTAGACCAAGGCCAGCAATCAGGGCTTTATACTCTGCCTCATTGTTTGTGGTTGGGAAGTCTAGTTTCATGGCATACTCAATTAAGAATCCATCTGGGCTTTCCAAAACCAACCCTGCTCCACTGGAATTTGTTTTTGATGCTCCATCAAAATAGAGAACCCAATATTCTTTCTCCTTGTCCCCATTGTCGACTCCCTTGTCTTGAGGTATGGTATCTTCCTGCCCCCCGACTTCTTGGTTGGGTATGGTACATTCCACCACGAAGTCAGCTAGTGCCTGGGCTTTTATGGCCGTACGTGGCTTATACTTGAGATCGAACTCTCCCAACTCTATTGCCCACTTAATCAGTCTCCCACTTGCCTTGGGACTATGAATGATATTTCTCAGTGGCTGATTTGTTAGTACTTCAATTTGGTGAGCTTCAAAATAAGGACGCAGCTTTCTTGAAGCCATTACCAAGGCTAAAGCGAATTTCTCAATGGCTGAATAATTCAACTCAGCACCATGCAAAATTTTGCTGACATAGTATACGAGTTTCTGGACTTTCAGTTCCTCCTTAACCAACACGGCGCTCAAGGTGCTCTCCGAAACAGCTAAGTACAAGAATAAAACTTCATTCAGAATTGGCTTGGCCAACAACGGGGCCTGGCCCATATACTTCTTTAACTCTTCAAATGCCTTCTGATTTTCCTCACTCCATACAAAGTCTTTAATGTTCTTTAGTGACTTGAAAAATGACAAGCACTTGTCTCCTGACTTGGAGATGAATCGTCCTAACGCAGCAACCCTTCCTGTGAGCTTCTGAACATCCTTGACAGTTTTGGGGGGTTCCATGTCCAGGATTGCCTTTATTTTATCGGGGTTTGCCTCAATTCCCCTCTTCGAGACCATCAATCCCAAGAATTTTCCAGATCCTACTCCGAAAGCACACTTCGTCGGATTCAACATCATCTTGTGGTACCTCAGGACCTCAAAAGCTTCCCTTAAATGGGCTATATGATCAGTCTTTACCAGACTCTTGACTAACATGTCATCAACATAGACTTCCATAGTCTTACCAATAAGATCCTTAAAAATTCTATTCACCAACCTTTGATAGGTGGCTCCTGCATTCTTGAGACCAAACGCCATAACAAGATAACAATAAACACCAAAGTCAGTGATAAATGATACCTTTGGAATGTCATCCTTATGCATTTTGATCTGGTTGTATCCGCTAAACCCATCCATGAAACTCAGCATCTCATGTCCAGCGGTGGCGTCAATTAAAGTATTAATTCTAGGCAGCGGAAAACAGTCTTTGGGGCATGCATCATTCAAATCGGTGAAGTCTATACACATCCTCCACTTTCCATTAGCCTTCTTCACCATTACAGGGTTTGCTAACCACTCCGGAAATTGAATCTCCTCAATGAAACCAGCCTCTAAGAGCTTTTCCACTTCCTGCTTTATAGCCTCTTGTCTTTCTGGGGCAAAATTTCTTTTCTTTTGTTTCACTGTCTTCCGGCTTGGATCTACATTTAGCTTGTGAGTAATTAACTCCGGGTCTATGCCTGGCATATCAGCTGCTGACCATGCAAACACATCACTATTTTCTTGCAAAAATTTCGCTAACTTCCCTTTAAGGGGCTCCTCTAATGTGGCTCCAATGAAAGTCATCCTCTCAGGATTCTCGGGGTATAAAGGAACCGAGACCAATTCTTCTGCTGGCCTTCCTCTATTCTCATCATTTTCTCGAACATCCATATCTTCAATAGGAAGAACCTGCCCCCCGACTCCATCTGCCCTCAAAGAGGCCACATAACAGCTTCTAGCCATTTTTTGATCTCCTCTCTCTTCTCCAATCCCGTTTCGGGTGGGAAACTTCATGACTGAATGGTAGGAAGAGGGGACTGCCTTGAAGGCATGTATCCCTGTTCTCCCCATGATAGCATTATAAGTTGAACTAGCCTTTACCACCACGAAATCCAGCATCTGCGTTGCTTGCCTTGGCTCCGTACCTATGGTGGTTGGCAATTTGATTATCCCTTCCACAGGACATTCTACTCCAGCAAATCCATATATCGGCATGTCGGTTGGTGTTAACTGGGAGTCGTTATACCCCATCCTTAGAAAGGTGTCGTGGAGCAAGATATCCACAGAAGCACCATTATCCACAAGGACCCTCTTAACCGGGCTATTTCCTATTATTGGTGTTATGACCAGCGGGTCGTCATGGGGAAACTTCACACCCTCTAGGTCGGAATCATCAAAAGCCAACGTTACTTCTGTCCTGGCCCTCTTCGGGGCTTCTCCAACAATATGCATAACCTCTCTAGCATATGCCTTTCTGGAATTTTTGGACAATCCAGCAGCAGTTGGACCTCCAAAGATCGTGTTTATCACAGACCCTCGAGGTCTCGGCCCTCCATAAATGGTGTTTATAACTGGTCCTCTAGGCTGAGGGTTTCGCCCCTGATCGTCTTGGTCCCTCCTACGATCTTCAAAGTTCTTCCTTCCATTATTATTTTTGTCCCCTCCATCTCCAGTATACTTGTTCAATCTTCCTTTTCGAATCAAAAACTCAATTTCATCTTTCAATTGCCTACACTCATCGGTGTCATGGCCAACATCTTTGTGAAACCTGCAATACTTGCCCTTATCTAGCTTGGCGGGATCAGCCTTCAAGGGCTTAGGCCAGCGAATATCTCTGTCTTTCTCAATCTCCATCAAAATCTGACTTCTGGGAGCATTCAGCTTAGCGTATTCAGTGAACTTTTGCCCAGGTCCTCCCTTCTTGGGGATTGAATCAGGGTTTTGTTCGGTTCTAGGATATTTGTCCTTAGCGATATACTCCAAATCAGTTTTTCGTTTCTTACCTCCAGTGGGCTCATTACTTACTACGGTCTTCCTCATACTCTCTTCAACCTTGATATACTTCTCTGCCCTCTCTTGGAGCTGCAACATGCTCTCAGGGGGTCGTTTGGCCAAAGACATCTTGAAAAACTCATCCCTAGTTCCTTGTTGCAGTGCTATCATGGCTACCTTATCATCAAGGTCTGGGACTTTTAAAGCCTCCTTGGTGAAACGATTCAGGTAATCTCTTAAGGATTCCTTAGCTCCCTGCACAAGACTCATAAGAGATGCTGAACTTTTCTCATGGACTCTTCCACTGATGAATTGCTTAATAAAAGCCTGACTTAATTCTCTGAATGATCCAATAGAATTTGGGGGTAGGCGACTGTACCATCTTTGAGCCATACCCGACAGGGTTTGAGGGAAGGCCCGACATTTTATAGCATCATTCACGGGTTGCAGCAGCAGTGCATTAGAGAATGTCCTAACATGATTAGCGGGGTCTCCCGTGCCATCATAGGCTTTGATAGTGGGCATCTTGAATTTCCTTGAGATATGGGCATTCATTATCTCTTCTGTGAAGGGTGGAGTTGGATCATCAGGATCTCCAAGGGGAAGGAGATTGCTTGGATCAGTTCTTGGGACAGCAGCCCTTCTTCTTACCGGACCATCCAGGTCTACGACAGGAGGAGGATTTCTCCCCCTAGGAGGTATGTGGGGTCTGGTGGCTTGGTGAGCCTCCAAATCACGCCTCAGCCTTTGGATTTCAGCCTCATGAGCCCTGATCTTTTCCTGCACTTCTTGGGGATTCGCCCCTGGGGTGCTTTGGGGGCGTAGCCTTCCATCGGACATTGGCTCTTTTCCAGGACGCCTCCTTCTCGGGGCCACTTCATCATCCGAAGATTCGGAGTCTCTCTCAGTGTATGGACCAGAAAATTCCCGATTCTCAGGGATAGGATCCAAACCCCGTATATAGGGGGGCGACCGCCCTCGTGCTTCGCTTCGCCCAGCATATCCACTTCCTCCAACCTCAGGGTGAAGGGGCATCCCATAAGGGGGGTTAGTAGTAACAATAGTTGAATATTCATACCCGACGGGTCGAGAATTCACAGGTATATGTATTTGTTGAACTTGAGGATTCGTACCTTGAATAGTCGGGGGAGTTGTCCCTTGTAGCTGAGGATGAGTTGCCCCTGTCTGGGCTTCCCCCTGAGTAGATGCATAAGTTGAATGGGGGGGAACCTCCACGGTTGATGAAATCACCTGGGTTGCCTCTAATGGTGTTCCTTCCTCTAGAGCTCCAATTGTTCTCCGTGTTCTCGCCATGGTTGTTGTTGTGTTTCCCACAGACGGCGCCAAATGTTGTGGATAAAAAACTAAGGTTATTACTTGCTGTATTTAATACTAAGATTCGGGAGCTCAAGGCCTTTAATGGCTGCTCTCGTGTTTCGTGACTCAATCTGCCTTTACGAGATGCCTACGTATCTCTGTGAATTAGAGAATCAAGCCAAAAAACGTAGTTCTGATTTGTGGGGTGAGGCCCCTTATATAGATGTTGGGAGTCCTTGAATTGGACTTGGTATAGGAGACTTGGTGGGCAAGTCTCATAGTTAGAATGGACTTTGGAGTCCTAGATAGTAGGAAATTGATTCCTTATCCTTTTAGGTCCCCTTGAGGCTAATCTCCAAGGATTTATATTCTTATTGGGACTCTTTTCAACATCTGTTTTGTCCCTTATTAATTAATTACGAAATTAATTAATAATCAGGGCTTTTGGGCCTTTTTTATTCCATCAGGCCTGATCTGGTCCATCAGGCTTAACCTTTCTGGTCTGAGTATCATATATCTTTTCATTGGGCCTAGCAGCCCACAGCTTGTACAATTAATGCAGTATTTAATAATACAATCATAATTTATTTATCCCTATCAATATGCATGATTCGTAAGTAATTTTAACCATCTTACTTGCCCTATGTAATCATGATAGATAACTTGTGCATTAAACCGTTATGTTGTCAAATTCTATAGACATATAGGGTCTCAATATAATTGGTGTCTATTCAGCTTCTATCTCTTTTGTGGATGTCTGGTAGTATGGTATTCGTGCAACGAAAGTTAGCGTTTATCAGTTTCGTGTTATCTGATTAGTGCATCACCATTATATGCTAAGGTTAAGAACAAAAAGGCTATTGAATGAAGTATTTAATGAAGTTAGAATCCCATATTTGTCATATATATTAATTCAACCATTCTTATTTTCTTAGTTATCATTGTTAGTTTAATTCTTAGCTATAACCAATCTCAATCTGTTAATCGTCTTAGCATTTAATAATAGCCATATCATTGTTGCATAAGTGTATAAATTACAAAGTTAACCTAAACCAGTCTCTGTGGGAACGAATCTGATTTATATCTTATACTACTTGCGAGCGCGTATACTTGTATGAATTTTAGCGTGTATTTAGCGACTAACATGAAGCAACCCTCTAGTGCTCATATATGAGCTGCAAAAAGGGTATTATGGTATCTTATCAATAATCCTGGTCAGGGTATTTTGCTTGTTACTTTTTCAGCATCTCAAATTCAAGCGTATTCTGATAGCGATTGGGCAAGTTGCCCTACTACTAGGAAATCAACTTCTAGATTCTGTATACTTCTCGATAAGTCTCTATTTCCTGGAGATCTAAAAAGCAAATGGTGGTGGCACAGTCTTTTGCAGAAGCCGAATACAGGGCCATGTCCCTAACTGTGTGTGAAATTATTTGGCTTTCAGCCTTAATAAAAGATATGGGGTTATCTGATCTAGCTCCTGCAGTACTTAACTGGACAATATGGCATATATTTTTTTATAGTAGCCAGCCCTGTGCTTCATGAAAGAACAAAACACATAGAGGTTGACTGTCACTTTATTCGAGACAAGATCAATGCAGGAGCTATTGTTACAAATCATGTCCCATCTCATGCCCAACTTGCAGACATGCTGACTAAACAAGTCTCCATGAAGAAACATTACCATCTTCTCAACAAGTTTGGAGCTTCCACAGAGACTGTAGCTCAGCTTGAGGGGGAGTGATGTAGGATCAGCTCAAATAATTGGTCGACAAGTCAATGTGCCAATTTACTTTATTCTACATGTTTTTTCTAATACTTCAGCAAGTTATTATTTCATTTCTTAGCATTTTCAATAATTGTAATAACCTTAAATTGATGTGGGATACATCAGACATTCTGTTGGCATATTCTCTTTTCCCTCACTAGCACTAGCATTGGAGATAAGAATGACCGATTGTCAATCATCTGGATTGGATTGTTTTTATGAATGTTTGAGCTCTCAGAAATAGATCTTTCTTATATGTGTTCATTACATTTTGTTTTCTTTTAACTTGTCATTAATATTTTATGTCTATTATCCCTCTATTTTTCGCTTTTATTTTGCACGTATTTGAATGTATTTTGACCGGATAATTAAAATTAAATTTTTTAATTTTTTATAAACAAAAATATTTATTATCCATTTTATTCGAACAAAGAAAATTTTACAAATACTCCCTCCGTCCCAATTTATTTGTAATGTTTGACTTTTTGCGGTTAAATTGTCCTAATTTTGACTGAAAATTGCACATAGTATATTATCGAAAATATTTATAAAAATTGTATCTTTAAAAAGTATGTTCAATCTATTTCAATATATATTTTTCAATTTTTCAAAATAATTAAATAATGAGTTTATATTTTTGTCAAAATTAAGTCAATTTAATCATCAAAGTCAAACAATGAGACGGAGCCCGGAGGGAGTAATATTTTTAAATAGGGCTTTTTTCATAAATACCCAAGTTTTACAAATTTTTTGTAAAACTATTGTCATTTTTTTAAAACAAATTACAAAAATACTATCTTTCAAAAAATATTTACAAAAATACGGAGGTTGCATTTGCAACCATATCTGCAACTGTTAGTAACCATATATGCAACCACAAATGTAAATTTGAAAAAATTGTTGAAAATTACATTTTGTTGCAAAATAAGTTGTCTAGGTGGTTGCAAATGGCGAAAAATGAATGCCCCTGCGGGGCCAGTACTAATACCACAAAAGTAACCATTGAAATCAACTAAAAATAACCCAAAAATCAACTAAAAATAATCAAACTCACTCACCACTAACTAAAAACAATCAAATCAAAAGGGAGAGAGAAAAAAACTGATGAATTGGCATATTATAAAATAAAAATTAAAAGTGTGTTTTAATTCCTAAAAATAAATAGAATTCAATGTTTGAATTTGCTGAACTTGCTCGAAGGATCACAAATTAGTTCCGAAGAACAAGAGTCGGCTCTGTTTGGAATTACGTGCCTTTAGAAAAAGAGATGGTAAAAAAAGTGACAGTTGTAAAAAGAGATGCCTTTAGAAATATGGTCCTTCGAGTTGCTATTATTAATTGTGATTTTCTGATTTTGTATTTGTACAGGGTATATAGAGATAAGTACTAACACGCAAAAGGAGGTGGTGATAGTGAAAGGAGCAATGGATATGCGTAAATTGTTCCGTCAAAGAAGGATAAAGGCGATGGCGATAAGAAGGAAACTAATATAGGGAAGGAGAGAGAGACAGTGAGAGAGAGGGCAGATAAGTTAAAAAAAAAGAATGAGCAGATGAAAATGACATTTTTGCAATATAATTTTTTGTATTTTTAAAAAGATAGTAAATTTACAACATTTTAAATAAGGTTGTAAAATTGCAAATAAATATCCAAAAATTGATATATTTATCAAATTCCTTTTTAAATACCCATCAAAATATACAAAAGTCAAAGCCTCACATTTAAGAAACGGAGGAAATATATTTTTTTTCATTTTTCCAATAAAATTCAACTTACTAACATTATTCTGTAAGCAATTTCGATCATGGAGGCTACGTGCAACACAGGAAATCATACTAAATAATCGACCAAATTAAGGTTACGCTGTATTGATTATTATTAGTTTTTTTTTTGGCTTTTACGTTAACAAACATATCTTGTGCTAAATTTGATTGGATAAATAAAAGAACCTAGGCTTAGACTTGGCACGTTAGGTTCAAAATCTAGCCAATCATTTGTAAAGGTCAAACGTATACGCATTCTTGCTAGCTAGGTAGCTTTTTATCCCCGCCTACCCCTTTTTTAAAACATTTTGTCGTATTATAATTCTCTTTTTTTTTTGAACAGTTGTCGTATTATAATTCATCCTGAGCAAACTTCAAGGCACATTTTAATTAATTCTTCTTCAGTTACCATTCTTCATAAATGTATTAACTTGAATATTTTTATTCTTATACTTTTGACTTTGTACGTACAAACTCCGCTGATTATTTAATTTTCATTTGTGTTTACTGGTTACATATCTCTAATATTTTAAAGTTGATTAACTGTATGTAATCTGTAATGTCGATCCACATGACAGGTTTGAGAACCTCCCCGTTATCTCTAATATTCATAGGACTGTACACAAAATAATGAAGATATTAATGATTACTAAAATCAGCACCGCGTACGTACTAAATCACTATGTAACTTTGTATAAATAGTTACAAAGAATTTGCAGATAATGGCCAAAAGTACTTTATTTGGTAACAAATTGTATACAATCTACAATTGTACTAATTAAACATGGCCAAGAAATGAATAATAAAGGATTACTAGGTAAAATATTGTTCCTAGCTACTTCTGATTATTTCAATAGGAGAAAGGAGGGATGCTCTGCTCATGTCTGAAGAAATTTTCGGGATCCACAACAGATTTGATTATAACCAACCTGTCGAAATTATTCTTGAAATACCGTTTTCCCCATCTACTTGCCTTTCGGTAGCTTGTGGTGCCTTTGAGATTGTTAGTCCCCAACCACAGGTCCACATAATTCACATATGAACTTCTTGGATTCTTGCTAACATATGGAGTCATATATTTTGTTAAATTTTTTATCCATTCGATGCGTTCGGCTTCATCAGTATCAGTTTCTACAAACCTGTTAAACTTAAACAAGGTTCCGGCTCTATAGGGGAATGGTAGTGCAGATTCCGAAATTTCATCCATTCTTCCTCCGTAAGGTGTGAATTGTAGAGTTGCTTTTGTTGGTGGAAGTTGGTACATCATCTCCCACAAACCTTCTAACCCCTCTACAGGAATTGGTACTTGAGCGTAGTCATTAGTTGATTTGAATGCAGGTCGAGGAAGAACTGTTATGTTGAGCATTATTTCAGGTGGCGTGAACAATTCAAAACCTGAGAAGTAAACCATCGCTTCGAGCCAGCTAACTTCAAAATAATCAGCTTTTACTACACCAAGCTCCGGGAACTGTTCTTGCATTATAGTGGACATCTTGTCTACTGGGCCTAGGTATAAGGCTTCGAATAGAAAGATCATAGTTTTCTTATCCGCTCGACTACTCGCGTTGCTAAGAATGCACTGTCCATCAGCCTTGATTACAAACTCCTTGGGCAACTTGACTGCAACAGATTGGTATTGATGAAAAATGGATGTGAGATTTTGTTCCACCGTTCTAAAGACTTTGAAAACAGTCACCTTCTTGGGAACAGGAAGTAATCTTACTTTCCAGGATACAACAACTCCAAAGCTTCCACCACCACCTCCTCTAATAGCCCAGAACCAATCTTCCCCCATCGATTTCCTCTCTAAAATCCTCCCATTAGCATCAATCAAGCGAGCATCGATGACGTGATCAGCAGCAAGTCCAAATTTTCGCATCATCATGCCGTAGCCGCCTCCACTTAAAAGCCCGGCAACACCAACATTCGCAAATAAACCGGATGGAAATCCAAGAGTATCACTTGCCTTTCCAATATTATAGTAAAGTTCACCATTTGTTAGACCCGAACCAATCCATGCAGTTTTTCTTTTAGCGTCAAAGCTAAATGTTTTCATGTTGACAAGATCAAGTATCACGAATGGGAGTGGAGAAACATAAGAAAGGCCCTCAAAACTATGGCCACCGCTTCGAATTCTCATATCCAACTTATGTTTCTTGGAGCAATAAATCACTGTTTGGACGTGTAATTCCGTCACTGCTTTAACAATGACTTGAGGTTTAGGCGTAGTAGGCTTTGCAAATCGCAAATTGTTGATGGAGTAGAGCAAGGTATCTGTGTAGTTTGTGCTTTTTCGGGTGTACACGAGTTGAGAAATGTCACTAGAGTGACGGTTAAGGCATTGAAGAAACTTCTTGGGAGAATCATCATCAGTTGATGATGCCCATGAAAATGTTAGCAAAAGTAGAACGCAAATAAAAGAAATTTTTGCACTAATCTTCATTTTTCAGTGGTAGCTGCTTCAAGTGCAAATGTAGTTAATGGTTTTGGGTAGTGTATGTTATGGAATATGGATAGAACAAACATGATTTAGTGGTATATATAGTGTTTTAACCCTAGTATCTAATAATAAGTTTACAAACCATTGACATTTTAGACATTGAAGACAAAAAGAATTTTGAAATAGTCTGGTGACTTGTTAATAAATACTGCCTAGATGTGACCTTCAAAAAGGGAAGACTTGTTATCTTACTTGCAAAAGCAGATTATCTTATGAAAAAACAAGACTGAATGTTAGTACTTGTTCGTATTACATTTATAGTATAACGGGGTATTATAAACCATGTGCAGTATTAAACAAAATATAATTCAGCATAATAAAAATGGTAATTTGAACAACATATTATCTACATATTAAACTATTTCCGCTAGAAACTTTTACTAGTCTATTGATTAAATATGATAACGTCTGTTAAGAACCCACGACCTACATATAATTAGTACATTAATCCAGGATAAACTTGAAAATTTATAAATTATTACTTCTGACATTATGGTCATAAATTGGTCATTATGAAAATTTTGTAATCGGTTCATTTGAGTTATTGTTAAACTAATCGATGCTAGCTAGCATATGCAATGACATGAGATTTTAGTTTCAAAAGTAAAATGCAAACCTAGAAGAAGCTACACCTAAAATAATGAAATTATACATTTGAACTGGCAACTAATGAATGATATAATTCAATATTATAATATTAGATATAATAACTAATTAAATAATTGACATTAAAACATATAACCTAATTAAGTGATGAGCATTTTATATAGATAACAAATATAAACATATTATGTTAAATATGAAACTTATAATCAAAGAGTCTGGATTATTGTTGGGATTATTTTAATCTAAACATTAATTGTTTATTTCATTGTAATGTTTTAAATAAATTAACGTGGGTTATAGACACGTTGTAGGAATAGAAATAGTTTTCATGTAGTTGCTATTTTGTAGGAGAAGAGTGGAGGTAAACTAGGACTGTTGGGCCTGGTTTGTAGAGACTCTGTCAGTCTCGTATAAGAGACATGTACTTCTCTGTTTCAATAATAAGATATATTCTGCAGACTTTCCATACCAGAAATTAAGTTGCTCTTAATCATAAGCTTACACTTGGTATCAAAGCTTTAAAAACAAAACCACCCGTGAAATTCATCTGATAACCTACGACACATGGAGGGAAGCAAGACTAAAGAAGGGGCGTTCGGACTAAGCTATCCCATGCTTACAAAATCGAACTACACTGTATGGGCTATGAAAATGCAAGTTTTCATGCAGGCTCACGGAGTCTGGGATGCCATCGAAGCCAAAGATCCTAAGATTGCTGTTGAGGAGAAGATGGATAAGCGGGCTTTAGCGCTAATCTACCAAGGTCTTGGCGATGACATACTGTTGACAATCGCTGGGAAGAAAACGTCCAAAGATGTTTGGAGTGCGATCAAAACATTATGTCAGGGTGCTGAAAAAGTAAAACAAGCGAAGGCTCAAACCTTGAGGTCGGAATTTGAGTCACTAAGGATGAAGGAGTCAGAGCAATTGGATGATTTCTGTATGAGACTCAACGGGCTGGTAACAAACATCCGGGCGTTGGGAGAGACAGTTCAAGAGTCGTATGTCGTAAAGAAGTTGCTAAAGGCTGTTCCAACGAGGTTCCTGCAGATTGCCTCGGCTATTGAACAGTTTGGGAACCTGGAAGGCATGTCGGTTGAAGAGGTCATGGGCTCTCTCAAAGCTCATGACGAACGACTCAAAGGACAAGCTGAAACAGGCGAAGTGCAGCAGCAACTGTTGTTGACCGAGGATGAGTGGGTCAAGCGAGAAAACACGGAAGGAAAACTCCACCTCACCAGGGAGGAATGGCTGAAGCGATCAGGAAAGGGAAATGTTTCAAGTGGCAGAGATTTTCGTGCTAAAGACACTCGTGGTGCCTGAGACAGGAGTCAAATTCGGTGTTACAATTGTGGCACATTCGGGCATTACGCAGTTGAATGTCGTAAACCCAAGCGAGAACGACAACAGAGGGGAGAAGCAAACTTAGCATAAATAAACGATGATGAACCGGCGTTGCTAATGGTTGTCAAGAATGGAGAGAATATGGAGACTATGACCTCATTTGTCGAAGGCAAAACTGTGGTTGGAGACAAGAATGCAGCAGAGAATACGTGGTACCTGGATAATGGAGCCAGTAATCATATGACTGGCTGTCGTGGAAAATTCGAACAGTTGGATAAAACAAAAAAAGGAGAAGTTAAATTTGGAGATGGGTCGTTAGTGAAAATTGAAGGGAAAGGTTCCATCCGGATTGCATGCAAAAATGGGGAGACAAAAATTCTTAATGACGTTTACTACATCCCCACGTTGCGGAGTAATATAATCAGCTTGGGCCAATTATCTGAAGAGGGAAATCGCATGGTCATGAATGGAGAGCACTTGTGGGTCTATGATAGTTGTGGAAGGATGCTCATCAATGTCAAAAGATCGAGCAACAGACTTTACAAAATTCATATTGCTGAGGCACCACAAGTCTGTTTGCTGACCAGAAGTGAACAGGAGGCATGTGTGTGGCATAAACGGTTCGGGCATGTAAATTTTGGAGCTCTCCAAGCGATGTCACGACACGAAATGGCAGCTGGACTACCACACATTGGAACACAGAAGGAGCTGTGCAATGGATGCCTCATGTCTAAACAAACACGTAAGCCATTTCCCCCTCAAACTTCATTTTCTGCAAAAGTTTCATTGGAATTGTTACATATGGACATATGTGGACCCATTTCACCCCCACCCCTGTCGGAAACAGCTATTTCATGATGATTGTAGACGATCATACACATATGATGTGGGTATTCATGCTCAAAACGAAAGATGAGGCCTTAAGTCACTTTAAAAAGTTTAAATTGGTTGTTGAGAATGGTGCAAAACAGGGCATACATGTACTTCGTATAGACCGTGGTGGCGAGTTTTGTTCTAAGGTATTTACCTCGTTCTGTGAATCACAAGGGATACAGAGGCAATATACAGCGCCCTACACACCTCAACAAAACAGTGTTGTAGAGCGCCGTAACCGCACTGTTATGGCCATGAAACGGAGCCTACTTAAAGAAATGCATGTGCCTTCCAAATACTGGGGTGAAGCTGTGACACATGCAGTCTATCTTCTCAACAAATTGCCAACAGGTTCACTGTCTACCATTACACCACATGAGGCATGGTATGGTCGCAAACCAGATGTTGCTCATTTGAAAGTCTTTGGGTGGTTGCGTATCTAAAGGTTCCGGCTGTTCATACGAAGAAACTAGACGATCGCAGCCGTCGAGTTGTCCATTTTGGCCGGGAACCAGGGACGAAGGCATATCTCCTATACGATCCCATCACAGACAGAATCGGGGTAAATCGTGATGTTACATTTGCTGAAACTGAAGCTTGGGTATGGGAATCTACATCACAGCACTCGTCATCTGACCACGGGCCATATATTCTCGGCGAAATTCCTGCACACACCACCCAACGTGCAACCAGTGAGACTCAAAGTGCAGCTAGTGCTACTCCTTCTCTGGACGATCCAGTCACTCTAGTCACCCATTCTCCAACCTCGTCTTCTCTGCAATCCACACCTATGCATTATGTCCATGCACCCAGTGATACAATGTCTCCCACTACAGGTGAAGGGAGCACAAATTCCACCTCAGAAAGCTCATCCACGACTGTCTCAGGTGGCTCATCTACGAGCAGTGAACAACCTCTTCGATTCCGATCTGTGAATGCCATCATGAATGAGACTGATGTTTTTGAACTGGATGATGAACTCCTTCTCATGGGGATTGATGAAGCTGTATGTTTTGAATAGGCCATCAAAGAAAATGTCTGGAAAGCTGCCATGGACAGCGAAATTGCATCAATCGAGAATAATCAAACATGGGAGTTCACTGATTTGCCTAAGGGTCACAAAGCAATCGACCTCAAGTGGATCTTTAAAGTAAAAACAGATCAACACGATGCAGTTACGAAACACAAAGCCCGCCTCATCACAAAGGGCTATGTACAACGTCACGGGGTCGATTTTGACGAAGTTTTTGCCCCTGTCACCCGTCTTGAAACAGTTCGGTTGGTACTTGCTTTGGCTGCCAAGAATAGCTGGGAGGTTCACCACCTCGATGTTAAATCAGTGTTTCTCAACGGCATTATTCTTGAAGAAGTCTATGTTTCGCAACCAAAAGGCTACGTCAAACCAGGATCCGAACACAAAGTTTATCGACTTCTCAAAGCCCTTTACGGTCTTCGCCAGGCTCCCCGTGCCTGGTATTCTTGTCTCAACCACTGTTTACTTCAGATGGAGTTTGTCAAATGCCCGTTTTAGCATGCCGTTTATACTAAACGTGATGCATCTGATTTTCTTCTTGTGGGTGTCTATGTTGATGATCTTATTATCACCGGATCAACTCAGTCATACGTTGCCAAATTCAAGGGGGATATGAGTCGGGAATTTGCCATGTCTTACTTGGGACTACTTTCGTATTACTTGGGTCTGGAAGTGTCTCAAGGAAAAGACTACTTCGAGTTGAAACAGTGAGCCTATGCCAAGAAGGTCCTGGAAAAAGCCGGTATATATGCGAGACTGCAACGCTGTGAAGTTCCCGATGGAACACAAATTACAACTCCACGATGATGCTACGGAAAATCCTGTGAACTCTACACAATACAAGAGTGTCGTAGGAGGTTTGAGATACTTGGTACACACACGCCCTGATATTGCTTATGCAGTAGGAATAGTCAGTCGCTACATGGAGGGACCAACAGAAATTCATTATAATGCTGTAAAGAGGATATGCAGATATGTGAAGGGCACTATTAATTATGGTTTGAGATACGCAAAAGGAAGAGGGAACTATATTCTTTCTGGGTTCTCAGATAGTGATTTAGCAAGGAGTCTAGATGATCGTAAGAGCACGGGTGGCATGGTGTTTTACCTTGACGAAAATCTCATCACTTGGGTATCACAGAAGCAGCGTTGTGTGGCTCTATCATCGTGTGAGGCTGAGTTCATGGCAGCCACCGCCGCCGCTTGTCAAGCTCTTTGTCTCCAGCGGGTTCTTGGACAGATTATGGACATTAAACCAGGTCCTGTTACTATTTTTATTGATAATAGGTCGGCCGTGAACTTGGCACGGAATCATGTGTCTCATGGTAGAAGCAAACATATTGACTTGAGATATCATTTTATTCGGGACTGTGTGGAGAAAGGATTATTTGTTATTAGGCATGTCAGCACGAATGAACAAAGAGCAGATATATTGACAAAAGCCCTAGCAGCTGTTAAATTTGAGCAGATGAGGAACTTGCTGGGAGTGAAGAACCTTGATAATGTTTAGATTAAGGGGGAGTATGTTGGGATTATTTTAATCTAAACATTAATTGTTTATTTCATTGTAATGTTTTAAATAAATTAACGTGGGTTATAGACACGTTGTAGGAATAGAAATAGTCTTCATGTAGTTGCTATTTTGTTGGAGAAGAGTGGAGGTAAACTAGGACTGTTGGCTTGGTTTGTAGAGACTCTGTTAGTCCCGTATAAGAGACATGTACTTCTCTGTTTCAATAATAAGATATATTCTGCAGACTTTCCATACCAGAAATTAAGTTGCTTTTAATCATAAGCTTACAGTTATTACATGAAAGGTTCAACTATTTGTTTAAATATTTTTGTGATTATGATCAAGTCTAATTAACCAAAATTTTAGTAATTTATAAATATTTATTAACGTTTGTAGAAACTTAAACATAATAATGTATGACATGTAAATACACAATAGAAGTTGAAAAGTGATAAATACATTGGAATGAAGAAGGATTGATATATATAGAGTATAGCAGCTGGTAATTATACGCGCATGTTCAGCTACTCACATGTTGACGACAGGTTCAAGGGTTTCTAGTGACGTTAATTGCTTGTTGAAGATAAAAAGAGAATTGAAATGAATATTACAGATAACTATTCAAATGTATTTTAGGATGTCAAAACCTGGACCAAATTGCTAGTAAATAATATAGAATGCTACGTTTTCATGTAAGCCTGTCGAGTTCATTCCAGCCTCTCAGTCTTGCGGCCTGGACCTAGTCCAGCATCTTAATTGTTGACTTTACCAGTATCAATCCCCCTGTCTAGATATGATAATTTGGATAATCAGGTACGTTTTGAATCAAATTCATTTTTTATTATAATTTTTTTTAGATTATTTGGATCAGAATGGATGTGATTCAGTTCGGGTCTAGTTTATGTTAAAATCATATGAAATTCGGTTATAGACCTGATAAATTCCGGTTCGAATTATATGATGTTCGGACATTTTCGGATCATAATTTATTCATTTTTTTAACTTGTGAGATTTAAAAAAATAATTTTATCAAATGTAATTTTTTAATATAATATAATATACTTTTTCAATAACTTATGTTTAAATAATTATGTTATCATAAACATAAATTATTGTAAGTATGGATTATGCTTACTTCGTGTCTTATTTGATTTGGATAATATATTTTTCAATTTTGATTTGTTCTAAATTATAATTTGATCTAGTATTTCAGATTGTATTTAATTAACATTTCTGATAATTATCGAATTAGATGATTCAAATCTTGATTTTATAAATTTCGGTTTAATTCAGATAAGTATAATTAAATGTAGAATTATTCATGAAATTTTACCCTCTGAAATATTTATGGTAAAATTAGGCATTGATATTAAAGGGTTTGTTTTAGAACTTTACATATAACCCGACATTTTCACTCAAAAATGTTCTATATATATACTTTCTCGTTTTAAGTTTCGTCTCCATTGTATCAAATGGGAGAATAGATAACTCTCAATTGAGGGTGTTAATAGGGGTTGGCAACGCTTTTTGACGTTACTTGACATCCTTGTTAATATTTTATTGAAAGTGAGAGATGTCATTCGGGTGTCTAATGATTGGCATGAGGTGTCAATTTGGGATGTGAAAAATTCTCATCTTATAAAGTAGCGTGGCAACTTCATTTGTGATCATGGTCTCAATGGTGTATAAAATGTCATTTCTATAATATAATTCTATTTTGCCTTTTTTATTATTAAATTGCTGAATTTGACATCGTGGGATGCCGATCGTTAAAGTGTTTTTGAAAGAAGGGTGCTAAAAATAATATTAAGAAAAAGAGAATTTATTATATAATATTTTTGATTATGCGGCAAAGTTGGCATCTTTTAAGGTTAAAAAATATGAAGAATAGATTCAATTCCTCCTCATCTCTATAATTGAAGGCGATTTACGGGCTCCAATAATTATTTTAATTAATTTCGCAGTTGCAAATTAATCTTTCTTCACCCACAAAAAGGTATATATTTTGCTTTGATGATAAATATTTTTACGAGGAATATATCCATTTCGTTTCTTCCCCGAGAAAAACAAATTGTATACAAATTTATTTATTACCTATACAACAAGCAATGCAAATATCAAAAAAGGATTGAATAAAGAATTAATACAAATTATATACATATATGTGTGCTGCACTACTTCGTAAATTTTTGATGAGACTAATGACATGACCTTAGTCAATGGTTTAGTTTGTAGTAAATTAAAGATACCATTTATCCAAATAAGACCTTATGTTTATAACAGACTCAATTAAAGAGAATGCTAGATGTCACATAGTTGACTCCTTGTATAAATACCTAAAGAACTTTCTTTCACTGTAACAAGGATAGATACATTTCATTTGATGTAATATTGTAATATATTTAGTCTTCGTCTATCTTTAGCTATACATACATGTTTACACATATCGATTCACTAGAAGTTAATATGATATCAGAGCGCTTCGATCTCAATGGTACAATCGCTTCCGCATCAATGACGATCTTTGCGTTTCTCGATTGAATTGATAGATTTAGGGATTTTTGGCAAAACTAGGATTTTTTCTTGAGTTTTTACGATGAATCCGATGATTACTTGCAACAAATTGCTCAGAGTTGTAAGTTTTTATTTCTGATTTTATTTCCTGGTTATTTTTTATCGATATTTAAAGGTTATTCTCGTAATTGTGATCGATATCAAGTTTTTGATCTTTTTTTTCTTCAATTGATCATTTATTGAATTACGATCAATTATTATAGTTAGAAATTAGGCAAATGTCGCTGCAAATATTGGTAGTACAAGTAGAGTTAATGAAGATAGTGTTGATGATACTGATATTGTTGATGATACGAAAACTCATCAGAACACACTTAATAATTCACATCCACTTTATTTACAAATATTGATCATCCTGAATTAATCTTGATCTCAAAGAAATTGACTTTTAGTGAAAACTATGGTCCATGGAAATGATCGTTATAGATTACGTTATCAGCGAAAAATAGGTTTAGCATAATTAATGGTACAGTCACTAGACCTGAAGCGTCATCTAGTTTTAGGTCACAATGGGATCGGGCGAATGATATGGTCATTAGCTGGATATTAAACACTGTTTCCGATGAGATTAGCAATGGTATGGATTTTGTACACACTGCGCAAGAGGTATTGGATGAATTGAATGATTAGTTTTTGAGTATTAATGGTCATAAAGTGTATCAAGTATTGGAGGATCTTCATGCTTTAGAACAAGGAGATAAATCAGTAGAAATATACTATCACAAGATGAAGAACCTTTGGGATGAATACACTGCTTTGGAACATGTGATATGATGTAAAGTTGGTTGTAAGTGTGAATCTCACAAGTTCTAAGAAGAGAAGGAGCAGAGAAAGAAACTTCTATAGTTTCTAATGGGGTTAAATGAAAGCTTTTCCACTACAAGGGGACATATATTGATGATGACTCCACTACCTTCTATAGCTCAAGCATTTTCTCTCACTAAGCAAGAAAAGAGACCGAAACAAGGTCCTACTCTTCTTAATTCCTTCATTATTAATGTCAAGCATGAGCAGTCTTCTGGAAGATCTTATAATAATTTCTAAGGTGATGGAACTGGAAATACAACTAGTTTTCCAGGGAAAAAATCTAGTTTAAGGTGCAATTACTCTCATAAAGAAGGACATACAAAGGAACCGTTCTTCAAATTGATTGGATACCCTCCAAAAAGGAGATGTAGAGGAAAGTTTTTAGGAAGCAATTATGTTCTAGGTTCAAAAGTTTATCCGCAAGCTATGCAAGCTACTATTGTTCCTGGAAACACTTCCACTGTATCTACTAGTCCTACTGGTTCTCAAACATAACTTGATCAGATACAACAGCAAGTAGCTCAGATGGTTAATTTCATGAGTCTCATGATGGGCAATACTTTCAATAATAAATCATGCTTAACACCAGAGGATCATATTGCTAATACCATGGCAGGTTTGGCTTGTTCTATAATGTCTTCCTCTACTTTGCATTAAATATTTACATGGGTTGTGGATACATGTGCATCACATCATATGTGTTATAATAAAATATTATTATCACACATAACTCATCTTATACAACATATTCATTTTGCTTTACCAAACAGCCACATTGTCAAAGTTGATCAAATGGGGTCTGTTCATCTTGCAACATGTATCAATTTGGTCAATGTTCTTTATGTTCCCAAATTCAGTTTTAATCTTTTATCCATTAGCAAGTTAACAAATGATTCGGGTATCACAGTACAATTCTTACAGAATCATTGTATTTTTCAGGCCCAACACCAGGTGATACCTCTAGCAACTGGTGCTGAACAATGAGGTATGTACTTCCTTACTCAAACCTCAAAACAAAATAATTTTCTTGTTATCAATAAAGTTGGTTATTCTACAGCTATTTCACAGTCTATAAATATTTGGTGTTCAAATTCAGTGTCAATTTCTTCCTCTTGCTCTAAATTGTGGCATCTTAGGTTGGGGCATGCCCCTAACTCTGTTCTAGCACACATTTCTTGTATTCCAGTTCTTGTATCATGTAATAAAGATTGCCTTCTTTGTTCTCTTTCTAAACAAACAATGTTTAGTTTTCCACACAGTATTTTTCAAGATGAAACCTTATTTTTTTTTGTACATATGGATGTTTGGGGGCCATATCATATCAACCTGCTCAGGGACGCAAATATTTCTTGACAATTCTTGATTATTGTAGCAGAACCACCTTGACTTTTCTCATTCCTAGCAAATATCATATTTTTCAAGAGTTTCAATCCTTTATAGCTTAATGTACAAATCACTTCCATACTTCCATTAAATCCATCCACTGTCACATCCCGAAATCTAACAAAAGCTAGCAACTTATATATATATAATACAAATGAGTTTGATTACATGATAATCCAAGATCGCAAAGGTTTAAAGTTTGAACAACCCCACTAGTTACTATTACATTCCCAAAGTACCAAGTCATCGAGCCTCTCACAAAAGGATGACTATGCTACCTGAGCTCTCACGTAGTTCTCGACAACTCTATTAGCAGACTTACGAGTAGTCTGCTTGAAGCTAACCATATTTGCTAGCTGAAATAACATGGGTAAATAGCAAAAAGTGAGCCAAATACTCAGTAAAAGATATAATGAAACAGAATTAACAATATAACAATTCATAATTCAAAGTTGGGTAAATGGCATCATTATTCAAGCCAAAAACATTTTAAATCAAATCATTGCTCGAAATCATTTTATGACGCTACGAATTACAGCCGGTTATCAGCCGCGAAGTGATCCCGAACCTCGCCGGGTTCTAAAAATTTTGATTGGGATCCCTAGGAAAATTTTAAGCCTAATATAATAAGTGTGAAAGGGACTTACGTCTTAGTCCAATCCACTAATCTCAGGAAAACATTCTTTCATTTGAAAGTCTCATTTAATCAATTATTTTTTATATAATTGATGCCAGGGATTAAGTTTCAAATAATCTGAGCAAGGAAATCGATTTATCCATTCTCAAGGGAATTTAAACAACAGAGTTTCAAATATAAATCAAATGACTAGAATTATGAGGTTCTTATCAATAAAGGAATTATCATCTTACTAGTGGGGTCATCAAGGATGAAAGATCAATCAGTCAAGAGTTGGAATAGCTAATCATGGGGATATCACATAATTTATAAATTTTAAGATCAAAATCGTGATATCATAACAATAATCAATAGGTTAAGGAAAAACAATTGCACAAAATGAATTGAGAAGGGGAGGAACACTTGCCTCTCCTAAAGTTCTAAGTTAACACAAAGCAACCTTAAGCTCCCTTACTCGACTTTGATGGCAAGAGTCTTCCCTCTATCTTTTCTTGAACCTACACATATAATAACCTCATTACTAAAGGTCCTATACAGAAACTCGAATGAATCTTTTTATTTATACTAACATACCCCTCGACTCCAATGCAACACATACGTGCTACTTGTACGACTATATTTATTATCATGCATCTCTACAAATAATTACTTAGTGCACATAATCACATATAATCACATAGAAACAAGTCATTTTACACATAAACACGTAAGTATCGAATGATCTCAAGACACTCTAGCCTTGATCACTCGATTCTTTCTACACTTCAAGCCTAGTAACAAAACTCCATAAGACTAAGTACTAAAAACCCAATTCTCTTGATTTCTCTTAGCACATTATCTTCTAATGACCTTAATATATCTTAAAAATATCAAGACACACCTAGGCCTCCCCTAATTGAACTCATAATCCCTTTGCACAAACCCGACTTTCCCGAATACACCATTCGGCATCACCTTATGTGCCTTGGTAAAAATAAACCTTTCGACCTTGTGCATTCACTCAATTCTGACTTTTCCTAACTCCTAACTCAGAAAAATAACTCCTAAACTTGGGTTTCCACTAAGTCCTTGTGACGCCCTCCAAACCCGGGTCAGAAGTTTGTGGTTAACAACACACACCCAATATATAAACCTGTATATAAAATATTATATGCATTGACCCTTCTCTATACAACCACGGATCGCAACAGGTTAAAGTATGAAAACAAGCCAAAACCTTAACTTTTATTACATCGTACCAAATCCCAACTAGTTTAACTTACAACGGATAATGATATCGTTCTTACAATCTTGCATAACTCATCTACAATATAAAGCTCCTGCTAGCTCGATCCAACTTAAACTGGAATCCTAGCTCGTACACTGGACTGGGAATCCTCGTTACCCACAATTTCCTTTTTCAACTGTTGAAAAAATAAAAAGGTTTGCAAAAGTGAGCTAACTAGCTCAGCAAGTCATAATAGCAATAACTGAGGTTAAACAATGATCAATTGAAATGATTCTGAAGAATCAAGTTTCTTGATAAGCATTGATTAGAATTGGATATTCACTTTTCATTTTTAAAAACCAAAGTGTTAGGAATATGTGTATTAGTTTGATGATAAGTTAAGTAAAATACTTAAGCAGAAATCTAGTGTTTGTAGCCTCAACGGATAAGACCATCTTGGCTATCCGTTGAAGGAGTAGCCTTACTTAGCAATAAGTTTGGTATTGTAGCACATTTCACTCTCTAGTTTCAAGCTGTAATTCTTAGATGTTGTTAGGAAATAATCAGTCATGTTGACTACTAATGGATGTACAAATAGGAGGGCTAATTGTAGATATTTCATGCCTTGTAATTTTGTATAAGTGAAGAAGTGTCAACGGATATTGAAGACCTTCAACGGATAAGAAACAAAGCTTCAACGGATGTCTCTAATGCTTCAACGGATAAATATCCATCAACGGATAAGTGCTTCAACGGATAAAGCTTCAACTGCTAGAGCATCAACGGATAAAGCCATCAACGGATAAAAGCTTCAACGGATGCTCAGTATCATAGCAGTTGATAGTGACAGTTAACAAAGCTGACAGAGGCACATGGATTGACAGAGATGTGGTAGCCTATTTCAGGAACAGCAGAAAAAGCAGCCATTTTTAGTCTGGTTCAAAATGGAAAGTCAACAGATAATTCCATATTACACTGGATAAAAATGGAATAGAAACAAGTGAAGAACTATTTTCTTATCGTACTTTATCTTTGTCTTTACTTGTAAACTTGGTGATATATATAAACCAAGTAGTAGCTAGTAATTAGATGTGAATTTTCCCTGAGCTGTTTAGAAATATCAAGAGAGAAAATCATCTAGTTTGTACTAGGAAGCAGCTGTGATTTAATTTTGAATCACAGATTTTCTGAAATAACACATCTCTGGTGGAACAACAAATCCACCAGAAAAGTTTTTAAGTTCTTTGTGTTTATTACATTTGTGTTTGAATATATATATCTGTCTGCATCAGCTCCAAGCAATTCACACACATTTGATCACTCAAACACTTAGCCTTACAAACTGCTCAAAACTTGAAAAGTTTTGAGATTTACATTCAACCCCCCTTCTGTAAATCTCATTGTTAGTCCACTGGGAATAACAATTGGTATCAGAGCAAGCTCTTAACATATAAAGAGTTTAAAGATCTACTTTGCTAACATCATGAGTGCACAGAAGAACTCTCCTGTTACCATCATGAATAGGAAGGATATTGGTGTAAAGATTCCAGTCCTGGAAAAGGATAATTATCATCACTGGAAAGTGAAGATGCATTTACATCTTCTTTATCAAGATGAAAGCTACATCAACTGTATTGAAAATGGTCCTCACATCCCTTACAAGGTAGCCACAGCTGCTACTGCAACAGTTGCTGTTGGACAGTCTATTCCCAAGCCAAGAGCAGAATGGACTATTGAAGACATGGAAGAAATCCGCAAGGATAAGAGAGCCATGAACATTTTGTTTAATGGCTTAGATCAAGATATGTTTGACAATGTCATCAATTGCACATGGAAGTTTGGGACACTGTACAAATCATCTGTGAAGGTACTGAGCATGTCAGAGAGAACAAAATGCAGCTTCTCATTCAACAGTATGAATATTTTCACTTTGAAGAAGGTGAATCATTAAATGATACCTTTAACAGGTTTCAGAAACTGTTGAATGGATTGAAGCTATATGGTAGAGTGTATCAAGTCAAGGATTCCAACTTAAAATTTCTTAGGTCTTTGCCAAAGGAATGGAAGCCCATGACTGTATCTTTGAGAAACTCTCAAGATTATAAGAACTTCACACTTGAAAGATTATATGGAAATTTGAAGACTTATGAACTTGAAATGGAGCAGGATGAGCTGTTGGAAAAGGGAAAGAGAAAAGGAGGAACAGTTGCTCTTGTAGCTGACAGTGAGAAGATGGAAACCAGGAATGAGGAAAAGACAATGCCAAGTCTCAAAATTGGCACAAGCAAATCAGAATCAAGCAAGGGTAAAGAGCAAGCTGCTGAGGATGAAGACAATTCCAGTCAGGATGAATCTGATGATATTGAAGAACATTTGGCCTTTCTGTCCAGGAGATTTGCAAAGATGAAGTTCAGGAAAAACACAAAATTCACTAAGCCAAACAAAAACATGGTGGACAAATCAAAGTTCAAATGTTAAAACTGTGGCATTAGTTGACACTTTGCAAGTGAGTGTAGGAAGCCAAATTCTGAGAAAAAGAAATTTGAGCAAGTTGATTACAAAAAGAAGTATTTTGATTTGCTCAAACAAAAGGAAAGAGCATTCCTCACTCAAGATGATTGGGCAGCAGATGGGGTAAATGAAGATGATGATGTGGAATATGTCAACCTTGCCCTGATGGCTAATTCTGATGAAAATGAAACTAGTTCATCAAGCAACCAGGTAATTACTACTGATCTCTCTCAGCTTTCTAAACATGAATGCAATGAAGCCATAAATGATATGACCAATGAATTATATCATTTGCGCGTTTCCCTTAAATCACTAGAAAAAGAAAACACTAGGATCAAGGAGAATAATGTGTTTTTAAGTGATAGGAATGCTGTGTTAGAGGATCAGGTAATTGAGCTTAAAAAGATAAAACTTAAATGCCTGACTGCTGAGAGTGAACTAGCAGAAGCTGTTAAGAAAGTGGAAATCCTTTCTAAACAGTTAGAAAGTGAGCAAGAGGTAATCAAGGCCTGGAAAACATCTAGGGATGTTAGTGTTCAGATTGCAAAGGTCCAGGGAAATTAATCATTCTGTGAGGATGCCTGGAAGAAAAACAAAAAGAAGCTAGAATTAATTGATGGATTGTCAACGGATGTGGAATCAACGGATGATGAAAGTTATCCGTTGAAGAAAGAAAAGGAGCATCCGTTGAAGGCTCATCAATTAAAACAGGCAAGTTCTTTTAAAAATAAAAATCTAAATAAAAAGAATGATTCAACTCTCAAGAACTTTGTCAAAGAAGGAGCTAGCACATCCAAAGATGTTAGTAAGGTGAATATAGGACACATGACTTTAGACCAGCTAAAAGATAAGCTTAAGTTGGTTGAGGATAAGAAGGAAACTAAAAGAAAATCTAAAAGAAATGGGAAGGTAGGGATTAATAAACATAACAATTACACACCTGATAGGTATGCTCCTAGAAAAAGCTGTGTGCATTGTAAAAGTGTTAATCACCTATCTGATAATTGCAAATCTGTTAAAAATGCTCCCATGCCTTCAAATCCCTCCATGTCTAACATGTCTATGTCACCTCTGCATGCTATGCCTGTTATTTCTCACCAGAATCCCCATGCACATTTTGCAAACATGCCATACATTAACAATCCTTACTTTACTGCATTTAGTATGCCTCAAATGCCATACAATATGCCTATATGGAATAACATGTTTGCACAACCTATGTCTTATCCAATTCAATCAAATGTGTTAAATGATTCTGTGACTAACCCTACACTTCAACCAACTATATCTGAGACCAAGGTTGACCTAAAGTTACCTAAGTCAAAAGATGCAGGAGGAATGAAGTCTAGGAAAAAGACTAACAAGGCTGGACCCAAGGAAACTTGGGTACCAAAATCAACTTGATTGATTTTGTTGTGTGCAGGGACAAAGAAGAAATCTATGGTACTTGGACAGTGGTTGTTCAAGACACATGACAGGAGATTTCACCCTGCTCACAGAGTTTAAGGAAAGAGCTGGCCCTAGCATAACCTTTGGAGATGACAGCAAAGGATTCACTATGGGATATGGCTTGATTTCAAAAGAAAATGTCATCATTGATGAAGTTGCACTGGTTGATGGTCTCAAACACAATTTATCGAGCATCAGTCAACTATGTGACAGAGGGAATACTGTTTCCTTCAATTCTGAAGCCTGTATTGTCACAAGTAAAAAGGACAATAAAGTGGTTCTAACTGGAGTTAGAAAAGGAAATGTGTACTTAGCTGATTTCAACTCTACAGATGCAGAATCCATAACTTGTCTTCTCAGCAAAGCAAGTCCAGTTGAAAGTTAGCTAGGCACAAGAAGCTGTCCCACTTGAATTTCAAGACAATGAATGATCTAGTCAAAAAGGACTTAGTTAGAGGAATACCTCTAGTGGAATTCACAAGGGATGGGCTGTGTGATGCTTGTCAGAAAGGAAAGCAAAAGAAAGTATCATTCAGTAAGAAGCTTGAATCTGCAATTGATGAACCACTACAACTTTTACACATGGATCTTTTTGGACCAGTCAATGTACTGTCAATTTCAAGGAAAAGATACTGCTTAGTGATTGTAGATGATTTCTCAAAGTTTTCATGGGTTTATTTTCTTAAATCAAAGGATGAAGCTAGTGAAATCATCATCAATCATATCAAGCAAGTCAACAATCATCCTGATTTCAAAGTAAGGAATATTAGGAGTGACAATGGAACTGAGTTCAAGAATTCATCCATGAAGTTGTTTTGTGAAGAAAGTGGGATCATGCATGAGTTCTCAGCTCCAAGAACTCCACAACAAAATGGTGTGGTGGAAAGGAAGAACAGATCACTAATTGAAGCTGCAAGGATAATGCTTGAAGAGTCAAAACTCCCAACTTATTTTTGGGCTGAGGTTGTTAACTGTGCATGTTACACTCAGAATATTTCTCTAATCAATCAAGCAAGATGCATGACTCCCTATCAATTATTCAAGAGAAGAAAACCAACTTTACACTTTCTACATGTCTTTGGTTGCAAATGCTACATCTTAAGGAATCAATCTGATCACAAAGGGAAGTTTGATGCAAAGGCTGATGAAGGAATATTTGTTGGTTATTCTGCTGGAAAATCATATAGGGTCTAAAATCTAAGAACCAACATTGTCATGGAATCTGTACATGTTGTGTTTGATGATAAAAAGATTGATGGACTAACAGATGAGGGACATCATGAAGGACTCAAATTTGACAACATTGAGATATACTGTGATGATAGTGAAAGTGAGAATGATGAAGAAGGTATCTCAAGAAGAATTCAGAATCTGCCTTTGGATAATGCACAAAATGTTGTTTCCGTTGAAAGAAGCATTGCAGCATCCATTGAAAGACAAGGTGCATCATCCGTTGAAGTTCATAATGAAGCATCCGTTGATCGCAGTCTGTCAACGGATAATCAATTCACTTCATCAGTTGATAGAGCATGATGGGAGAGCTAACTTACTTTCTTGGTTTACAAGTTAAACAAGTTAGTGGTGGAATTTTCATTAGTCAAACTAAATATATTTATGATCTTTTAAAGAAGTTTGACTTAATGGATTGTTCACCTGCAAAAACTCCCATGGCCACTGCCACTAAGCTTGAATTAAACAAGGCTGAAAAGTCTGTGGATATTACAAGTTATAGAGGCATGGTTGGCTCACTTTTATATTTAACTGCTAGTAGAGCTGACATAATGTTTTCTACATGTCTCTGTGCTAGATTTCAAGCTGACCCTAAAGAATCTCACTTAGTGGCTATTAAAAGAATTTTCAGATATCTCAAAGGGACTCCGAATCTAGGAATTTGGTACCCTAGAGAGTCTGGTTTTGATCTAATTAGCTACTCAGATGCAGATTATGCAGGTTGCAAAATAGACAGGAAAAGCACAACAGGCACCTGTCAATTTCTTGGGAACAAGCTTGTATCATGGTTCAGCAAGAAGCAGAATTTTGTTTCCACATCAACAGCTGAAGCTGAGTACATTGCAGCTGGTAGTTGCTGTGCACAAATACTATGGATGAGGAACCAGTTATTTGACTATGGTATGACTGTTGACAAAATTCCAATATTTTGTGACAACACAAGTGCCATTGCCATTACTGAAAATCCAGTGCAGCACTCAAGAACCAAGCATATTGATATCAAGTACCACTTCATTAGGGAACATGTGATGAAAGGTACAGTGGAACTTCATTTTGTTCCAAGTGAAAAGCAGATTGCAGACATATTTACCAAGCCACTTGATGAATCAACATTCACAAGATTAGTAAGTGAGTTAGGTATGCTTAATTATTCATGATCTATGTCCTTTATATAATCTGTCTTGAAGCCTGAAATGAATTTGCTGCAAGAACAAAGTTGGCTTTAATCAAGACTTATCCAGTCAACGGAAATTCCCTATCCGTTGAAAGCCAAAATTGTTCTATCAACGGATATTCATTATCCATTGAAAGACAAACACATTTCTGGTAATTTTATCCTTCAACGGATAAAATGGTGTTGTTCATCAACGGATAACTGTTTACCTTATCCGTTGATGTGTCTTGTCAGTTACTATAAGTAAGTCACAGCCGTTGATTCTTTTACTCAACCGTTGATACAGATATACAGTGTTGTATGTATTTGTATTTACGGTAGTTTTCAGAATTTCTACAGTTTTATTTATTCTTGAACGGCTATCACTTACTTAAAAGTATCATTTAATCATTTTATTTACGTTTTAATTCAAGAAAGTATAAAAGCCCAATTGAACTCTTATTCTCACTTTATGCTTTCTTGAAACTCTCATTCTCTCTCTCTCTCAATTCTCAAGTTTTTCTCTGCAACCTCTACTCACAACAATGGCACCAGTAGTCAAAATTATGTCTCAAACAGGATTTGTTTATGAAAAGAATAATTTCATAGTCTTTGTTGAAAAGAATGAAGCCCATTCTGATTATCACAAGATGATGGACTTCATCAAGAACTGCAAACTGAGCTATGCAATGCTGGAAGCCCCAACCATCTACTGTGAAGTGATTGAGGAAATTTGGACAACTGCAGAGTTCAACTCCACAGATATGACTATTGCCTTCTCTCTCAAAGGTAAGGACTATTGCATTGTGATGATATACAATCTTGTTTTAAGTTGCCTGAGAATAATGCCATGACACCACATACTGATAAAGATGTCTCTGCAATGCTAGATTCCATAGGCTATGCTTTTGATTCTGCTAGTCTAGGTAGTATTAGAAGGAAAGGCCTTAGGAAAGAATGGAGTTTTCTTGGAGATGCCTTTATTAAGGTTTTCTCTGGGAAGATTAGCAATTATGATGCTATCACTTCATCTCTTGTTAATATGCTCTTTATGCTAGTTTCTGATAGGTACTTTAATTTTAGCAACTGTGTTATGCTAGAATTAGGTTCCAGATTAGGCAACAAAGCTAATAGACCACATAACATCTACTTTGCTAGATTCTTTATGTTATTGGCTAACCATGTTGCTGAAGGTTTGGTTATATCCAATGAGAATAATAAACTCAAATGCTGGGCACAAGAGAAAAGGGTCCTTGCAGACCTTTTGAGAATGAACCTCAACAGCCAGGTGCCATTGGTATACTTGCCAATCATGAATGCACCACAGGTAAGTGAGGTAAATGCTTCTATAACTCATACTATTTCCAACCCCAATGTTTCTTTGCCTTCTAGTGTGGCTATGGAAACTGTGTCTTTGTCCAAACAGGTTCCTACCAAAGCCACCAAATCTAAAGTTTCCAAAGTCAAGTCAAAGAAACCTACCTCTGTTGTTTCTCAAAAGACAACAGTTGTAACAACTACCATAAACCCTGAAGGGAGTGAACAGGGTGTGAGTGGTGAGGGGAGGGTGAACATCAAAAAGCCCCCCAGGATAAGGTGGGAGAGGTGAGTGGTACCCAAACCAGCCAAGCCACAGTCTCTCAAAAGACTGTGGTGGTTCAAAAGGAGTCCATCACATCCCTAGTTGCATCCTCCCAAAAGGATGTAACTATTGAAAATAGTCCCCAACCAGGGACACAGAACAAAAGAGGGAGGGACACTGAAGACACACATTCACCATTTAAAACCTTTTCAAGGAAGAAGAAGGCCAAGACCCTAGTTTCCTCACAAGGGACACACACAGCAAAGATACATCCACCTGTATTTGTGCCTTCTCAAATTCAGCTTGATGTGATTCCAGCAAATGTGGAATCACAGCCCAATTCTCTCAATATAGAAACACACCATTCATCAAACTCTCCAACACCCTCTCTGGATGTGGATATGATATTCACATCAATTCCTGATTCTCTCTCATTAAAACTCAGGGAGGAGCCCCACTCAACACCTGGTGATCATCATCTTTTAGATGATTTGTTGGATCATCAGCCAATTCTTTCAGATGTAGTTGCAGAATCTGTGTCACCACACTTAAAATCAATCCACACAGATTCAACAATTATGTCACTTTCTATATCTACATTTTTTCCTTCTTCAACGGATATCTCTCATCGGTTGACAAGTGGTTGTTCTTCAACGGATAAGCTTAACAGCAGTTATCCGTTGATACCATCAGTTTCTACTTCAACGGATATTCCCTATCCGTTGATTGTCTCTACACACTTAACAGAATCAATTCCAACTGTAGAGGACATGGCAACTGTACAATCACTTTTAGGTTTGAGGGAAGGGAGTGATCTTTTGAGTGAGAGGCTGGGTTGCTCCCAGGCAAAAGGAGAGGTTGAGAGTCACCAAATGCATGCTATTTCTTCCAGCATGGCAAAAGTGAGTGAGAGGAGTGCCACCTTAGAAGGTGAAGGTGAGGGTGTGAGGGTGTGTGTGAGCCAGGGGGAGCCCCTGATGCAAGAACAGAGAGAAATTGAGAGAAAGGCAGGTACAGAAGCTATAAGGGTGGATCCAGCCATTGCTAGTGAGTTAATGAAAGTGGATGATGCAGACAAGAAAAGACAATTTCAGCAACATTACAAAGCTGTCATTGATAACATTTCCTTGAATGCTGACACTTTTACTCACCCTGTTTCAGCCTATCAATTATTGGCTGCACAGGGCAATGTGGAGGCAGAACAGACACTACATATTGTACACACTTCAGAGTCTCTTCTCAGAGACAAAGCTGCTGTCAACAGGCTGCCTTCTCAAGCTGGTGAGCCATCTGAAGAATTTGGAGTAAATTCTAATGATGATGACTCTGATTCTTTGAATGAGAGCATGAACTTAGGGGGAGTAGCAGGCCCAAGTTCTGTTCCTGATCTTCCTGCATGGGCATGGGCAAAACCATCTACACCAGGAGAGTTTGGTGTCACTTTGGTCAGACAAGTCAAGACTATTCAAAAGGCCCTTCAGGAGACTCAAGATGCTGGTACCAAGGCAATTCTTCAGGCTCATCTGGAATCTCTGCATCTCTTGCAGTTGCAGCATTACCAGCAAAATCTAAGTGTGGATGAGCTCAAGCAGGAGATTGCTGATCTGAAATCCTACACTGCTGAGAAATTGGATTCCCTTATACCCTATGGGACTATGCAAGATTTGTTGGGGAGACTGAAGAAAGCTTCTGATGCTGACAAGAAGCTGGCCAGATTGGCAGATAGGGTTCAGATCATTGAAGACTCTATGGTCAGCATTCTTCAGAATCAACAAACTCAAACAAATCTACTCATGCAGCTGGCTAAAGCACAAGGCTTGACCCCTACCCTTGATGATAACAAAAAGGGGGAGAATAAAGAAGGGGAAGGAGAGCCATCTACAACAGTTCAGATTTCTCAAGTGCTAGTTCCTGTCATCACAACTTCTCCAACTATTCAAGTTAAAGGAAAGCTAGATGGAATTGATCTAATCCAGATAGCAGCAGTTGAATTGCAAGTCAAAGAACAAAGGAAGAAGATTGATGAAAAGATGCAACTAATATTTGGTTCTACAACTTCTCAATCACAATCTGTGAAACATAGCACAAGAGTGGAATCAATTATTATGGAACTCAAGCCAGTAGGGAGGCATAAGGATGGAGAATCTTCTTCCAAAGATCTGCAACCTATGGTTCTCAAGCCCAACAACAGATCCAATAAGGACTCCACAAAGAATCCTCTAAAAGAGGTGGATTTTCCTCTTCCAAAAGCTGATGAGGACAAGCTTTTAGGTAGAAGTATTGCATATCTCAAAGAGACCATGGATGAGGCTGTAAGGAGAAACATGGCTATAATCTTCAGAGAGGGAAAGAGCATATGTGTGATGCAAGGACATCCCAAATTCTCAATAGCCAAGAGGGAAGAAACCAAAAGGTTGAAGGAAGAAGCCAAACAGCTAAAGGCTGACAAAAGAGCACAAGCAAGGTTTGAAAAACAGCTAAAGTCAAGTCAGGCTGAAGAACAAAAAGAAATTGAAGACAAAGGTGAAGATGAAGCTATGGGGGACATAGTTGGTACTGAGATGGAGGAAAAAAGTAAGGAAGAATGGCAGAAAGGGAAAAGAAAGAAGGTCAATGCAAAGAGAAAGAAGGTAGAGAAGACTGAAGATACCCAATCAATATCCAAACCACTACCCTCTATTCCTGAACCAATTGTACCTGACACCTTCATGAATGTTCATGGTGAAACAATCATTCCCAAGGAGGAACCAATTGATTGGGACACCATCAAATTGCCCACCTTCCTAACTTCTTCTCCACCATCAAAGAAGCAGAAAAGAAGAATCAAATCAACACCCTCTAAAGCCTCAATCAAATTCACACAGAAGCCAAAGCCTAAACCTCAAACCTCTAAAGATGATTATGTTCACATCTGTGACATAAAAGAACTTTCAGACATTGAACTCTATCTGGATGAGCTGGAGGATGTAAGGGGAATAGCTGCCTACAGACAGCTACCAGAAAGATTAGTGTTCAAATACAAAGGAGCTGGGGAAAGAACATGGCCTCTTCACAGAATTCTGAATGAAGGCTACTCTACCTTGATTAGAGTCTACTCAGCCATACAAAAGGATTCTAGCTTTACCAGGACTGCCAGGACTGAGATTCTCAACAAGATTGCCAACATCAGGAAAACTTGGAGGGAACCCAATGCCTTGCCTAGAACTTTACTCATTCAAGAGAGAGGTATTACAATTCACAAATCACCTCATTGGTTGATGGAGTTCAGAGACAACAAAGGAGTCAGAAGATTTTTCAGAATTGAAGATCAGCTAAAGATTGCCAGTAATGAAACTCTCAAGGATATGCAATCTAAGTTAGATATCAATGAAGAAGATGAAGCTGAATTCTACAGACAACTTCAACTTCAAATAGAGGAGAATGACAGGAGACTAGGAAAGAAAACCAGGGATCAAAGGAAAAGAAAGTAATTTGCTCAGGCTAAAGGGGCACCCTTGGAAACAATGTATTTCTTCAATCTCATCTCAGCATATACATTTTTTATAGCACTTTTGAATTTCTGCTTTGTTACAGTTTATATATTTGTTAACTGTTTTGTTATCATCAAGCTAAACCCAAATTTATGCCTACAGTTCTAGTAGACATAAATAGGGGGAGATTGTTAGGAATATGTGTATTAGTTTGATGATAAGTTAAGTAAAACACTTAAGCAGAAATCTAGTATTTGTAGCCTCAACGGATAAGACCATCTTGGCTATCCGTTGAAGGAGTAGCCTTACTTAGCAATAAGTTTGGTATTGTAGCACATTTTACTCTCTAGTTTCAAGCTGTAATTCTTAGATGCTGTTAGGAAATAATCAGTCATGTTGACTACTAATGGATGTACAAATAGGAGGGCTAATTGTAGATATTTCATGCCTTATAATTTTGTATAAGTGAAGAAGTGTCAACGGATATTGAAGACCTTCAACGGATAAGAAACAAAGCTTCAACGGATGTCTCTAATGCTTCAACGGATAAATATCCATCAACGGATAAGTGCTTCAACGGATAAAGCTTCAACTGCTAGAGCATCAACGGATAAAGCCATCAACGGATGAAAGCTTTAACGGATGCTCAGTATCATAGCAGTTGATAGTGACAGTTAACAAAGCTGACAGAGGCACATGGATTGACAGAGATGTGGTAGCCTATTTCAGGAACAGCAGAAAAAGCAGCCGTTTTTAGTCTGGTTCAAAATGGAAAGTCAACAGATAATTCCATATTACACTGGATAAAAATGGAATAGAAACAAGTGAAGAACTATTTTCTTATCGTACTTTATCTTTGTCTTTACTTGTAAACTTGGTGATATATATAAACCAAGTAGTAGCTAGTAATTAGATGTGAATTTTCCCTAGCTGTTTAGAAATATCAAGAGAGAAAATCATCTAGTTTGTACTAGGAAGCAGCTGTGATTTAATTTTGAATCACAGATTTTCTGAAATAACACATCTCTGGTGGAACAACAAATCTACCAGAAAAGTTTTTAAGTTCTTTGTGTTTATTACATTTGTGTTTGAATGTATATATCTGTCTGCATCAGCTCCAAGCAATTCACACACATTTGATCACTCAAACACTTAGCCTTACAAACTGCTCAAAACTTGAAAAGTTTTTAGATTTACATTCAACCCCCCTTCTGTAAATCTCATTGTTAGTAAACTGAGAATAACACAAAGTTAGGCTGCTGATCAGTCACACACTAACCCCAAGCAGAGCACACAACTCTGCTCTCTATACTGGATCCAAGGCATGCATTGGACTGATATGACCACGAATCTGGTCTGACCACGAATCTGGTCCACATTTATAAAACCATCCAATTCTAAAACGGTTCAATATAATAACCATTGTAATTCAATAAAACAAAATCATAATTATCATTGATAAAACATTTATCTTTGAGTATAAGACATTTCATAATTATCACTAGGATATATCAAGGTATATGTATAAGAAGAATGACTTCAAGTATGTTAAAGAATCAGTATCTGATGAACAATGGTTCAATGATAAAACATGATACGAATCTTTAATGTCATAGGGTATAACAGGGTATATAAGTTCCTGTATGCTCAAGTAATTCCGTTTTAGTTTTTGGTTTATGGTGTGTATGTATTTGTGGAGTAGTATTATATTGGTATTGTTTAATATCTGGAAAATCAACCATTGGTGGTTTATAAGAAAGAAAGCTTACAGCTCAAGTTCAATGATATGATCAGGGTTAAAGGTTGAATAGTTTAAAGCACTTGCAATATAAAATAGGATTTATTTTGAATACTAGCAACATGTTATGAGAAAGTTTAGAAGTACTTGCCTTATCACAGATGATTTCGAAGTTTGCTTGTACTCATCTAACAGTTCTACTCATCAATCACTTGCCCTCTTTTTCTACGCCTTGCTTCTGTCCATCTATCACTCGTTTTCTTTTTCTACGCTTCAGTTCTATTTACTATTCACTTGCTTTCTTTTATATGCCTCGCTTAATCTGCTAGACATCACAAGTATCTATCAATGTTCAATCTCATATTATTCTAATCGTCATATAGACGTCATAAGCTTTTATCAACCGTTCATTTTACCCAAATTCAATTTATGGATTGAAAGTTATGACCAAAATAGTCCAAAAATCACCACATATGCATATAACACATCAGTCAGATAGCACGTAGCACATAGCACACAAGATATTCGATCAAAATATTTTTTCAAAGAAGATTCGGGGTTAAAAATGTTTTTCCAGGTATTTAACACGAAGTTTTGAATATTTTTCGGAATTAAAATGGGTCACTGAATCATTTTATAAATAAATAATAAGGTCTAAACACCTGAATCTAACTTTAAAATAATTTAATAATAATTATCGAGTTTTGAAAATAATTTAAAATAATATTTTAAAGTTCGAAACTATTTTCCGGAATATTTAAATCAAAAATAATTAATTAAATCCAATTATTAAATCAATTAAAATAAATTAATAATTAATTAGATTAATTAACCAATTAATATTAAATTAATCGATTAATTGAAATAATTAAAAATTAATTAATTAAATAAATCAAATTTATTTTCATTTAAATAAATAATAAAAAAACAGTTTTCTGGTTTAAAAATAATTAAATAACCATTTTTCTGATTTTTAAAACAATAGAATATCATTTTTAAAATATTATTAAACAGCAATCCAATTTTTGCATATTTTTAAAATTTCAGTGACTGTTTTGGAAATCCACGAAACTACATGGGACCTAGTTGCATTTTCGTCGTCTTCTCCGGCCATTGCCGCCGTTCGCCGGCCGGTCGCCATTTCCGGCGACCGTCGAGCTTTCTGGCGACCTGAAAAATAGCCCAGAAATTCATCAAATTAATATAGAACGATGCTCTTGCTTCCAGGAATCTATCTGTAGTGTCAAAACCATTGAACAATCGACGAATCGAACGGGAAATTCATTTGAAAATTCCGTCGCCGCCTGCCTTCGATTTTTCGGCCAACACCAACCAAGAATCGTCTGTTAACTAGCTATATACCAATCGAATCGTTTTTAATGATCTACAGTTTGGTACAATCAATTTTAACTTATAACCCCAAACAAAGAAATAACCAATTTCCAATTAAGAACATTCAAAGCTATAAGCCCTAGTTTTTAATTTCGAGAATCAAACAGCAATTTGAACATGTTATTGAACTCCAAATTCATCATATAATATACCAAAATGATCAGGATAAAATTATCTATATGATTCAAGCATCAAATCATATCAATAACATCAAGAATAAAATTTCATAATTTAACATTTAATTAATTCGAATTAAAATAATTAAATAAGAAAATCACCTTGATTTCTGCACTAAAATGGATGGTTGATTCAGAAAGAGCTTTTCGAGAGCTTCGATTTAATATATGGTACACTCCATTCCTAATTCGATAACGCCTTCGTTTGTGACTTTGATTTTCAAGAACGCGATGCTTTTAGGGGTGTTTCTCTATATTTTCTATATTTTTACTGATCGATTATGATTATACGAATAAAATGAAATAAGAAATAGGCTATTTATATTTATGGAATATTGGTACGTGTTGGATCGTGTTGGATCGAAAAATAAGTTACTTAGCTGCTAAGTAACTGCAAAAATGATTCGATTTGATACTCGTATTGGATAATTATCCAAACCGGGCTTCTTATAAAATACTTTATACGAAAGTAATGTAATAATATCCCGTCTTTCAAGAATACGGGTTTTATTGATCTATTGAAAAATTATCGTATCCAAAATTTTGCGCTGGGACGCGTACGGGTCAAGCCGTAATCCGGATCGAAAAAGGCGAAACACGGAAAATGTCCGGAATAATCAGATTAGGTTAGGAAGGAGTTTTCCAAAGAGTTTCGGATTGTAAAAACGCAAAAACGGTTGAAGTTGGACGATTCCCGGCTTTATAAAATAGTTTTGTAATTATTCAAAAAATAATTAATAAATTCATAAATCATTATAAAATCACATAACACTCCAAAAATTACCAGAAAATACCATAATTATCTATATTTTATTCTGGATATAATAAAATTAACATACCTATACTTTATAACATATAAACATCCACATATTAACACCAATCATCAGATAATTCACCAAATATCACATAATAATCACATGATAATTATTTATCGATAAAAAAAAATTACACGCTATGTCCCGGATATTGCATCCTTCCCCCTTAAAAGGATTTTGTCCTCAGAATCACACTAAGGATCAGATAATGATACATTTAAGTATCTGACCTCCATTTTCTCGGGTTGATCCCTCAACTTTTCAATTTTTTTTCATAATTTTAACTCGCAACATCAATCATTACTCAACAGCCTCTTGCTGACATCTTATTATATTAGTTGCTCATAGAACTCAACTCAAGTCTCCATTTTATATATAATGGAGCTAAATTACTCTTCTGAGTATACACATATAAACACCCTATGAACCTGCTATACGTGTGGCAGTGAAGCCAACTCACTTACACTTATCCTACCTATTTTACTGTATTAGAAGGACCAGCATAATGCAAATTAATTCACTTTTATTTCTAATTCTAGTAATTTGTGCTCATGAACGTTTTCAATAGTTACTGGTTGTTGAACCTCATTCCCACATGTTTCTTTGTTCAATTAATCTAATTTGTAATCGCTTCCAATCGCATTCGAGGCTCTTTCATCGTTCCCTTAGTCTTCTTGTCCATCTGCGAATGATATACTGAAACCTTGGCGTATTCAATTTCTAACGTTCTCGAAATTACTCCAGAACTAAGAATTAACGAGGAAATCTCGACTGGATGTGATTGACGCACAAACTTATCATCATACCTTAATTTCCTTGAATCATAATCAAGTATATTTGTCGAGCGAAAATCTCTTACTATTTAGAAGAAAATATACTAACCTAGGGGAATCACCCACATCTTCTAACCCATATTATCACTTATTTTGGTTCTAGGGAGTTCTCATACGAAACTGGCTACAATGCTCTTCCTTGACGTCTAGTCACATATAATGTTTATTCTTTCTTTAGGTCATATTACCAGAAAGCCTTCTTTGACATCAATGTCTTGTAACGCCCTCCAGACCCGGGGTATAAGTCTGGGGGTTACTAGCTAATCACCAAACCTGTATAGTCTGATTAACAATTAATAAAGAAATGAAATTAAACCCCTTTAACAATAACTAGGATCATTTTAGGTTGAAGTTTGAAAATAAGAACCACTAACTACTTTTATTACAAACCAACATTCAAAATCTCACAAACTCTCTTTATTACAAACCATTGTCTAATTCATTTTAAACCAAGTTCAACTTTTATTCAAACACACATACTATCTATCAACACTCCACCTGCTCGGGCAACTCAAAGCTTTCTTCCTGGATTGGGATCAACACCTTGGGTATGAGAGGATCCCGAGGTTTGACCCGCTTCTTTACCACTCGAGTCCTGATTGGTTTCATATTCCTTCTTAACTGAAAATAATAAGGTGAATAACAACAAAAAGGGGTGAGCCAAAAATTGCTCAACAAGTCCACAACATATAAACAGTGTTAAAGCATTTTAAATGAATCCGTCATCCCAAGTATATCTGCAAAGATATAGCCTCACGAGAATTGAAAGAAGGCCATTACCGGCGAGTACAAATGAACTAAACTGGACACAAGTTCGCATCTATATTCTGCTGATCAGTCAGAATATAATGCAGATCCATATCTCAATATATAGATCCAGTCGGGTACCCAGGCACTACGGCCCACGTCGAGGCACCAGTCATCCCGGTCCTCAGGATTAAGACACACTCAATCCCAAAAATATCATTATCCGGTCCATCGCTTAGCAACCGGAACAATCGGTATGCTTTGATATATCCCAATTACCAGAATATATCAACCTCAATGCCTTATCAATGGAATATGAATCAAGAATTCAAAGAAACGGAGAAATCAAGAATCGAAATGAAATATGAACAAAGGAATAACAAGTGTATATCAGTGATTAAGAACAATAATCAAGAGAATGCAAATGTGATAAGCATTTGAATCAGTATCACTATTCTAAAAGTAGAATAGGGGAAAAACTTGCCTTATGCGCGACTCACTGCAATTGAATCACTTCTGTCTATCACCTTGGACTATTACCGACTCAACTTGCCTGGCCAGCTTAGCTTCTGTTGGCAAAACAGACTGGTTAAGTCACGTCGTACTTCATTTACATCTTGAATCGATTTCAAACCGTTCCTAACATCTACCCATGCGCTTATGACTGACTCATGTATTACATATAAGCAAGTAAGACTCAATTAACCACGTAATACACACAAGCACATAAGCACATAATCATTTTTATGGTTAAAATAATTTTTAAAACCAAAATCGACTCGCTAATCGCTCAACTGATCGTTATCTGACTCGTTTCCCATTTTTCCGGAATTTTTCGGACTCGTCTCGGCACGTAACTCGACTGATAATCAAACAAGTCACAAAATCAACTAAGGTTTAGAAGAAATTAAGCTTTGATATTATTTTTAATGAAAAGGATTCATTTTTCTGAGTTAACAGGCTTTCGTTTCACGCAAAACGGACTAACGGTTGAATTATTATCGATTAAATACTGATAATTCCACTTATTAATCATTATAATTAATTATTACTAATTTTTAAAACTCAAAAATAATTTTTAAATCATTATTTAAGAAAAATCAGAATTAAAAATAGTTTTTCTATAATTTTTGGAATTAAAATGAATTTATTATGATTTATTGAAAATTATTTGATTAATTATCAAAATAATTAATCATTTTTAAATAATTAATAAATAATAAATAAATAATAAATAATTCATAAAATAATTTAATCTTATTTTTAGAAAATAATTCAGAATTATTTATAATATAAATCAATTAATTAAATAATTAATTAATCAATTTACAAAATAAATAAAACTGATTTTTAACATTAATAAAAATAAAATAAAAATCAAAATTTCAGAAACAGTTTTCAGAAATTGGTTTCTGACAAAAACAGATCAAAACCGGGTTTTAATCCGAGTTTGGATTCGGGTAAACGGGTTGGGGCATGGGTCGGATCTTCAAGAACACACCGGAATTTTTCCAGATTCCGGTGACGTTCCCGGAGTCCGGCAACCTTGAAACCCTGCCAACTATGCATCGTTCAGCCTTGTTTTTACGAAGTTTTCATTCCCCATCCATTCACAACTCGATTCCAGCCATCAAATGACCAAAATCATCCCTGAAATCAATTCTCCGATCTAAACTCAAAGTTTTCCGGCCAAACATCGAATTTGCAGAATCGTACATAAAATCAAACGTTTAATAGTGCAAATTAAAGCTATGAATACATACAATCAAAGCCCTAAACTTTCAGGAACCAAAGATTCACAGAAATCATCGAGTTGTGTTTTGAAAATTCAGTATAAACCCTAGAAATCGTACTTTGCTATCTGGGTATCGTTTCATCAATTAAATACCATGAATCAACTGTAAATCACATAACCAAGCTATTTCAATCATCAAAACATCAAGATAACCCTGGAATCAAAAAGCCCTAATTCGAACATAAACCCTAAAAATCGAAAATCAAAAATGATGCAATAAAACGTGAAATTGATGCAAGAAACAGAAAGAACGGATCAAAACCTTCGATTTGAGTACTTGAATCACACGATTTGATGCTGTAATCAGAGAAAAATCACGACTTGATTCTTCGACCCGAACCTGTTCTTCCCGACCCGATTTCAGAGAATTTTGTGTATTTTTGCAGATTTTAATGATTAATTATAATTAATTAAATAAAAATTAGGCTATTTATAGTAGTAAAAATAATACTCCTAATTAAAATTAAGGCCCTAATTCTACACTTTTTAAAATTAATAGGCCCCTAATTTTATAATTTTTGAGTATTAAAATTTAATTTATAAATATTTTATATATACAATATATATGCCAAAAATTCCCAAAAATTGTGAATAATGCAAAAATGCAAAGAAATAATATAAATGAAAGTCCTATAATTTTATAAAAATAAAAATGTGATTTTTGTGGGGGTTTTGACACCCAATGGGGCCCGGAAAAGTCAATTTTCGCAAAACGAGAAAATTTATAAAATATCTAGATGTTCAGAATATTGCGATTGTAAAAGCCATTTGATGAAAAATAAGGCCCATTATTTTATTCGAAATACTGGCTTTAAAATCATTGTTTGGGGTCGTACAACGTTTGAAATGAAAACGATGAATGCCTAATAAAATATCGGGAAAATACCTTAAAATACAGAAATGACACGGAATACACGTAACACATCACAGTTAGGGTTTAACAGATAATCACAAATAAATGACACATTAATACACATATTTTAGTATAATTATGATATAAAATAAACGTAAATTTCCCAGTCGTTACATGTCTTGTATCATATTCTTGGAGAGACTTAAATCCCTTGAGTTATCGATGTTTAGCCAAATTCATATCTTTTAGCCTGCCTTCCTTAATGCCCGTTCATCTAGGAGTGGTATATACTATTCTGGTTCGACATAATTCATCGTATTCTGAAAATTTCTGTCAAATCTCAAATCAAATAATATTGATCATTTACAATCAATCTTTGGGTCTGATGACGTACCATAATTTCATCAAGCAACAACTAACCCACTTATTGGATAAACTGCTTATTAATAAAAAAGAATGACTAGGTTTTGATAACCTATCAATAATGATAGAATTAAGGCTTTCCTCAACTTTGGTTCTCAGGTGACTTCACTACGACGTCTCTTGGCGAAATGTATCCATCTAGTCTTCGATGTCCCGCCTTAATTCTTGGGTAGGTATAACATTTATTTACATGTTTCCCCCATTTTCTCTTTATGTCTGGTCACTAGATATTTTCCTTTAGCCCTTGGTAATTAATTGTACTCCTGGGATGTATTCCCTATCTCAATTTACCAATGTTTCATCAAATTCTTCACTATACTTCTTCCTCAAATAATACCCATATCTTAACTATATCATGACATTTTATAAAGTTTCTTTATCATCCTTTTGATTCCACTTCCATTCCTATTTAAGTTCTTCATTCTCATAGTTCATTATTTTTTTCTTAACATAAGTGAGTCTTTCAATAGCACTGTTCGGTTCTTCATCGAATAAACCATTCTTGTGACTAACTCTGGAACGAAATCTTTCAATTCATATACGGTACTATCATTATTAATTTCCACCATATGTCGGATACTTGTATTCGTGAGTTTTCCGGTATCTTGGAGTAATGCTCATTACATCATCGTTCTATATTGGTATACCTTGAAGTCCTTTAATAAAATCCTTATTGTAGATGATAAAATCTCTTTGATTGTCTAACAATATCCATATTGGTGTAGTTACTAATCTCTTCTTTATTCCACCTTCCTTCTTCCTTTCCTTCCTTCCTTCTCTTTGCTCTATCTTGAATCTTTAGTTCTTGAAAACATTCTTCTTCCTTCTCTACACAAATAACTTTTTATTTCTCATGTCTATTACAAAGGGCACATCCATTCAAGTAAAGCCTCACATACTTGCAGCAATTCCTGAATCCTACCGGTGACCTTACTTTCTCCAAATTCGTCATTGCTTTGATTTCGGACTTGAAAATCACATCGTAATTTGACTTAATCTAATTGAAGTCGATTTCTATCTAACTGACCATTAATTGGTAAAATTAACCAATTAACTCACTTAATTGATCAATTGTACCAAGTGATGATTAGTTAAATAAAATCATAGACCAATTATATATATTCAGATTGGCTGTAACAACCTCTTTCGAGAATCGAGACCACAATTATTTGGAGTATCAACAAAAATATCGTTAACACATGCAAGTATACTTTCTATCTTTAAGAGTATGGTATTTTCCGAAAATTTGGGCAGCATCTTCTTTATATTATTGACTACCAGTCGGACTCAAGCCGACACCAACAATAAATCAAACAACCACCAATCAATCCACCAGTATACCAATTAACTGCCACCTTCTAAACTCACCATTTCACCACTATATATAATACTAACCTGTACAACTCATATTTTTAGTTCAACTTAAGATTATAGTGAACAATTCTTATTATACCATACATTTTCTCATTTTTTCTGATTATAATAGAATGTCACTATTGATTACAATTGCAAATTATTCTAGAATTTTTCTAGTTCATGTTTCAATTCAAGCTCTCTAATTAACAATTTATCTATCCTTGACAATATACACTTGTTCTTATTAGTTAACTTGTTCAACTTCTGATAACTAACACATGGTCTCAATCAACATTATAATAATCTTGTGAAAGAATTTAATTAGTTTTAACTCATTACTTCTTAAAAAAAATTGCAGTTGAATTACCATATCTTCATCTCCATTTATGTCTTTCCATACTGAACTTCCTTCACTGGCTCAGTTATGAGCATCAAATTTACTATAACCCACTTACTTGAGGGAAAGCCCGACTATTCCTTGAAAAACACACTCAAAGTTTATTCGTAACTAGAAATTCTTCGATCTTTAACCTTCATGACAAGTATCTCCAACATGATTGAGGTATGCTTCACCTTCACAATGTATTAATCACTTATCTGGTTATTATTAAAAATTTCTTCATTCTCTTCTGCTGTCCAATCGATCATTTGCCTTATCTGATATACGCAGCTTTACTTTCTTATTTCTCTAGTTAATTTACCTCATACGGTTCGCTAACTACTTCAATTTACGCCAAAATCTCAGACTTGAAACGTATCATGTATATAGATTTCCGCTTTTGATTTGATGTCGTCGTGACAACCACGTTATTGGCATAATGATTCTTCTTTGCATATATATGTCCACCATTTATTGGCTTGCAATTATCCATACTCATCATGTAACTCCATCTGCTACATGGGTTCATTTCATTTCCTTTTAAAACATTTAAAGAATAGACCTTACATAAGAAGGGAATTTGTGTATATGATTCTGATTGAAAACCTTTTGTAAAGAATAAGAGTACAAGGAAACAATCAGAAGGATCTATAAATCAATAAGTCATAATTGAAGAGGAAAGAATGAATGATGATTTAGATATGAGTGAGACAGCCATATTTGTACTCAAGATGGCCAGTCTTTCATACTATATGGCATACAACACATGATTAGGTGGCGTCCCACCAGACTCTTTGTTAAGGAGTCACACCATAACACTGCTTGTCTCAATCAGGATACAAGACTTGAGGGGAAAAATGATTTTGAAAGGAATACAACAATTTTCTTATCATCTCATAGAGCTGATCATGAAAGAAGTTCATACTTTATTCAAGATTCATAAGAATATAAAGCATTATAGAAAAAAATGATATCATTGGTCGCCATCCACATTTCATCTCTTTACAACTTCAACGCTTGTCCGATCAATAGATCTCATTCCGAGTCATATATTAATTTTAGAAATTTCTCTAAAATGCCTTCTTAAATCGATCATTAGAATAAATTCCCATTTATTAGGTCTTGTATCTTTAGCATCGCGCTTCCATGTTCAATATTTTTATAATTCGACCCTTTTTGCACTCTTACGAGATTTACAATCATAACTTCAAATTTCGCTCACGCTACTGATCATTCAACATATCGACTCCTTTACTAATAACATTCTTCCTTTAGAAAATTCTGGAAATTTTCTCAATATTCTTTGATCATACTCGGCTTCTTGAAAATCAACATATTCTTTGAATTCTAATAGTCTCAGAAATTGGATAAATAGTTTCTCCGTAAATTGGTTCTGTCGTTAAACTTATCAAACAAGATTTGCACTCTTCTGTTAGGAACAATCAAATCTTCTATATAATAGCGACTCCATTTGACCTTCTAAATTAACCATACTAACTTCCAGAACAAGTATTCTTCTAGGTAATCCAAATCTTATAACAATCGAGAAACTCAAGTAGTAATTGGACAACCAAGTTTTTAAAACTTGTTTTGTTTAAAGGATTTTTAGAAAAAATTTGTTAAGAAAATCTCTTTTGAAAACCGGTTAAAAATTTTGAAAATCATACACCTGGTCGTCATTACTATATGAGTTGGTTATCGTCCTTCTCAACTACCACAAGGAATTTAATTAGGAAAACAATCAGATAAGAGCCCATTTATTTCCATATATCTTCTACCCCTTATTGGGTCCATTTTGCCTTCATTGGTTGACAAAAACTCCAGTTACCATTGCATATTATGTTATTCGGAACTTCACTTCTAGTCTCCCATACTGATACCACTCTAATCATCATCTCTTACGATTTTTAAGTATAACAGGTCTTTCCAATAGTCATCAAATCCATTTTATAAAACAAGGTCGGCTAATATCACATCACATTACTACTATACGTATCACCTTTGGTCATAACACCATCTTCTAATTCCAAGAAAACTCTCGATCTCCAATCTTCTCAAACTCCTTTAAAATCCATCTAGCTCACTCCACAAGATAGTCATGGGTGGAATAATTACTAGTAGCTCTATATAGCCTGATAGCAATTATCCTCTGGAACATATGAATTCTCTCTCTAGGTTTCTTCTCACTTTTCTTAATATCTTAGATACTCAGCTGATGTTGTAGCTCTCCAATCCATCTTCATAGTTGTTGTTACTCCATAAAACAGGCTTTAAACGGTTGGTAGGGAATAAGGTGTGGGAAAAATTGAAAAGATGCACTTACGGCTGAATGTCCGGTAGAACCAGAATTAGCAGGTGGGGATCATCGAATAGGTGGTCTCACATCAGGGGATGGAATAATAGCTTGAAAAAGTGCAACCGTCACAACATGAGGTAATATGGCTAAAACCAGTGGAAGAGCAGGGTGTGAATCAGATGATGGTCCTCCAACTAAAGGTTCCGAATGATCAGACGATCCCGGGATAAAAGAATCTGCCATCGCCGCTATTTAAAAATCACGTCGCTAGATAAGAATCTCGAATCTTATCACGAATCATTCCAAAATCTATTATACAGTCGAACTCAATCTCTCGACGTCCTATCTTTCTATTTCTTAATCCTAATCCTAACCATTTATCTATTCCCGACAATCTAGGCTTGTTTAAGTGAATTATAGCATGTAGCTCTAATACCAAACCTATGACGCCCTCCAAACCCGGTTCAGAAGTTTGGGGTTAACAACACACACCCAATATATAAACCTGTATATAAAATATTATATGTATTGACCCTTTTCTACACAACCACGGATGGCAACAGGTTAAAGTATGAAAATAAGCCACAACCTTAACTTTTATTACATCGTACCAAATCCCAACTAGTTCAACTTACAACTGATAATGATATCGTTCTTACAATCTTGCATAACTCATCTACAATATAAAGCTCCTGCTAGCCCGATCCAACTTAACCTGGAATCCTAGCTCGCACACTGGACTGAGAATCCACGTTACCAATAATTTCCTTTTTCAACTATTGAAAATACAAAAAGGTTTGCAAGAGTGAGCTAACTAGCTCAACAAGTCATAATAGCAATAAGTGAGGTAAACAATGATTAATTGAAATGATCCTGAAGAATCAGGTGTCTTGATAAGCATTGATTAGAATTGGATATTCACTTTTCATTTTTAAAAACCAAGGTTAGGCTGTTAACCAGCCACACACTAACCCCGAGCAGGGCACACAGCTCTGCTCTCTATATTGGATCCAAGGCATGCATTGGCCAGATATGACCACAAATCTGGTCTGACCACGAATCTGGTCTACATTTATAAAACCATCCAATTCCAAAATGATTCAATATAATAATCATTGTAATTCAATAAAATAGAATCGTAATTATTATTGATAAAATATTTATCTTTGAGTATAAGACATTTCATAATTATCACCAGGGTATATCAAGGTATATGTTTATGCAGAATAGCTTCAAGTCTGTTGAAGAATCAGTATCTGATGAACAATGGTTCAATGATAAAATATGATACAAATATTTAATGTCACAAGGTATAACAGGGTATATAAGTTCCTGTATGCTCAAGTAATTCCGTTTCAGTATTTGGTTTATGCTGTGTATGTATTTGTGGAGTAGTATTGTATTGGTGTGGTTTAATATATGAAAAATCAACCATTGGTGGTTTACAAGAAAGAAAGCTTACAGCTCAAGTTCAATGATATGATCAGGGTTCAAGGTTGAATAGTTTAAAGCACTTGCAATATAAAATAGGATTTATTTTGAATACTAGCAACATGTTATGAGAAAGTTCAGAAGTACTTGCCTTATAACATATGATTTCCAACTTTACTTGTACTCATCTAACAGTTCTACTCATCAATCACCTTCCCTCTTTTTCTATGCATTTCTTCTATCCATTGATCACTTGCTTTCTTTTTCTACGTTTCAGTTCTATTTACTATTCACTAGCTTTCTTTTCTATGCCTCGCTTACTCTGCTAGACATCACAAGTATCTATCAATATTCAATCTCATATTATTCTAATCGTCACATAGACGTCATAAGCTTTTATCTATCCTTCGTTTTACCCAAATCCGATTTACTGATTGAAAGTTATGACCAAAACAGTCAAACAATCACCACATAGGCATATAACACATCAATCACATATCACGTAGCATATAGCACGCAAGATATTCGATCAAAATAATTTTTTAAAAAATATTCGGGGTTATAAATAATTTTCCAGGTATTTAACACGATTTTTTGAACATTTTTCGGAATTAAAACGGGTCTCTGAATCATTTCATAATTAAATAATAAGGTCCGGACACCCGAATCTGACTTTAAAATAATTTAATAATTTAAAATAATATTTTAAAGCTCAAAACTATTTTACGGAATTTTTAAATCAAAAAAAATTAATTATATCTAATTATTAAATCAATTAAAATCAATTAATAATTAATTACATTAATTAACCAATTAATATTAAATTAATCAATTAATTAAAATATTAAAAACTAGTTAAAATTAATTAATAAAATAAATCAGATTTATTTTCAATTAAATAAATAATTAAAAAACAGTTTTCTGATTTTAAAATAATTAAATAACAATTTTTCTGATTTTTAAAATAACAGAATATCATTTTTAAAATACTATTAAACAGGAATCCAATTTTTGATTCAGGCATCGTTGCATCGTTGTAAGACTACCGTTTCTGATTCAGGCATGTTCATTATCGAAGTTAATATGTCACTAGGTCAAATTTCTACTTGGGTATTAGTTACCGCCTGTGGTTCTCATATTTGTAATTCGTTGCAAGGACTAAAGGGAAGTAGGACTCTTGAAAAAGATGAGGTGATTTTACGTATGGTCAATGGAGCAAGGGTTGCCTCCATATATGTAGGATCATTTAGTTTACATATGCCTACGGGCAAGACTATTATTCTGAATAATTGTTATTACGTTCCCTCTATTGTAAGGAATATTATTTCTATTCCTATGTTGGATTTGGATGGTTTTTCATTTATTATTAGGAATAATGAATGTTCTATCCTTAGAGATAATGTTCTTTATGGATGTGGTATTTTAAATAATGGTCTGTATATATGTGACATAGAGCGTGATTTACTTCAGATTGAGCAAACTAATTAAAGAAAACGAGATGATGAAAATTTGACCTATTTATGGCACTGTAGGGTAGGTCATATTAGTGAAAATAGACTGCGGAGATTACATAAGGAAGGGTTACTTGACCCCTTTGATTTTGAATCATATCCTACATGCGAGTATTGTCTATTGGGTAAAATGACCAAATCTCCATTTAGTGGACATGGAGAAAGGGCTGCAGATTTGCTAGGATTGGTACACACAGATGTATGTGGACTAATGTCTACGCAAGCCATGGGTGGATTTTCGTACTTCATTACTTTCATAGATGGTAGATCTAGATTCGGATATTTGTATTTGATGAAACACAAGTTTGAAGCCTTTGAAAAGTTCAAAGAATATAAACATGAAGTGGAGAAACAAACCAAACACAGTATTATAACTCTTCGATCAAATCGAGGTGGTGAATACTTGAATGGAGAGTTTCTAGATTATCTCAAAGAAAATGGTATAGTCTCCCAGTGGACTCCTCGATCACCATATTAGATTGACCTTGATCTTTATCATGAGCTTGATAAAGATCACATAGGATGGGGCCATAACCAAACACATTTACTTTATTGCACTTTACATTTACTTGTTTATTTAATTTTATATATGAGATATATGTTTATGTTTACCATGCAATGATAGATTTAGGTGAACTTAAATCAATATAAGGCGTGCTCTAGAAAATCTAGAATAGGAATCGTTTCTTGCCTTAACAATAAATATTATGAATACGATTATGAGATTCTTATGTTTATAAAACACGTAATTGAATATGAATTTTCAATATTGAGAGAAATAATGATTCTGTCAACAACAGATTTCTATCTGTAAGAAAGGGTTATTAAGTGACGCCTCTTGACAATGCTCCACCCGATCTGGGAATCATCTGATTATCGATTATTGATTTGAAATATTTAATTTGAAAGGAAGAATCTCTTTATAATATGATTATGATTGTAACGTAAAATAATCCCTTTAAAATTAAAAAATATCAAGTAGTAATTGGCCAATGACACAACGGGCTTGTGTCGGTCATAGCGTTCCAACTTGGTAGAAAGTGGTTCTTATTTTTAAATCATTGTCGTTTCGTGCTACAGCCGAGGGCTTTGATTTCGAAATAAGAAATACTTGTCTATTACATAGAGATGTGTACATTGAATTAGAATCTAAAGGTCGGTATGTGCTACAACCGTGGGTCGTTGAAGACTGATTCAATTGTACGAAATATTGGGTTAGACTTGACTTAGAATATTGAGTTTGTCATGCCACAGCCGTGACTCAATTATTCAAGAGGCTAAACTTATATTAGGGAATAACATAAGATGTAATTGACAAGAGTTGTCTTCCTATTGAACATTACATGACGTTTCGTGCCACAACCGAGGTTGTGTGATGGAATATAGGATCCCTATTCCCGGTAGCATTATGAACGCTTAATTTTCACTTAGGGGGTTGAATAAATTAGATAAACTAGTGGGAGACACTTATGAATAAAGACCCGATTCGTATAGTGTTTTGAAATGAAATTAAATATTTGCTAATTGTTGTTATGTATTTATCATTTACAGATTTACTATATTCATCATGTCTTCTACACTATCACTCCGGAGCATACTAGATGCTCACAAGTTGACTGGTCCTAATTTAGCTGTTTGTTTTCACTGTAACAAGTTGGGGCACTGGAAGAGGAACTGTAAGGCTTACCTTGCAGAATTGAAGAAGAAGAAGGGTAGTAAGACTACCGCTTCTGATTCAGGCATGTTCATGATCGAAGTTAATATGTCACTAGGTCAAATTTCTACTTGAATATTAGATACCGCCTGTGGTTCTCATATTTGCAATTCGTTGCAAGGACTAAAGGGAAGTAGGACTCTTGAAAAAGATGAGGTGATTCTACATATGATCAATGGAGCAAGGGTTTCGGCCATATCTATAGGATCATTTAGTTTACATATGCCTACGGGCAAGACTATTATTCTGAATAATTGTTATTACGTTCCCTCTATTGTGAGGAATATTGTTTCTATTCCTATGTTGGATTTGGATGGTTTTTCATTTATTATTAAGAATAATGAATGTTCCATCCTTAGAGATAATGTTCTTTATGGACGTGGTATTTTAAATAATGGTCTGTATTGTTGGGTCCCAATGTGTTTGTAGAAGGGGGGGTTGAATACAAACAGTACCAAATAATCGAATAAATGCGGAATAAAAAATGTGAAACAAAATTCAAGTTAAATAAAAATATTATTAAACTTGAAAGGTGTTACAACAACTGTATCGATTACAAGGTATTAATCTCAAATCAATTATCACAAATCTAGAATAAATTCGACATGAACTTTTTCTATTTTTGCAATAATTAGAATCAAATGCTAAACGCGATTTGAGATTAAGTTCTAGGGATTTTGATCCGCTAGATTGTTACACAAGAACAAGATAAAGATTTCTAGTTGATTGGATTTAACTTTGCAATCTAGAAATTGATCTTTGAATTTCAGCAGAGAACAATGAAATATTTCTTAGGCGGCTGCTGTGTTCTTGTATTTTTCAGTCTGTTGGATGGATAATTGAGTTGAATGACTTCTGCTTCTATTTATCAACAGCCGAATTAATTGAATTGGAATGACAATCCTTTAAGCTTGTATGACAATCGGTGAGACTATCCTTTTGAGCTAGCAAGACTTTCGGTAGGACAATGGATTGAACTAGCAAGACAATCAGAATGAACTAGCATGACAATCTGAATGAACTAGCATGACAATCAGAATGAACTAGCATGACAATCAGAATGAACTAGCAAGACAATCCTTCTCCTAGTGTAACTTTCGGTGAGACTATTGAAAATGGCCTAGCATGACAATCGGTATGACAATCCTGATTGTCATGCTAGTTCATTTTCAATTGTCTTGTTGATTTAATGCAGATTTTAATCCAATTTAAATTCTGAAAATTCCTAAAATTAATTCAGAATTAATTAATCAATTAATTCAATTAATAAATAAATTATTCTTCGCAGATATAATTTATTTTCTTAATTAAATTAGATGACTTAATTAATTAATAGAGAATTAATTCTAGTCTTCAACAGCACCCATCCTTCTGCAGATCTTCTGAAAATCACTGAAAATTATGAATCAATTCCACCACTTCAATGTTGACACTCGATGTACTGTCTGGTTCATGAGTGACTAACTTCCGTGACGTTTCTTCATGTCTTGACTTTGACACTTTGATTTTCTTCAGATTAAATCCTTGTAATTAATGATACTCTGACGAGATCTCTGTCACTTGATTAAATCCACGATCTTGATTTATATCACTGAGGCATGATCAACTTCTTGAACTTCTTCCAGTGAATTAACTCCTCAAGTCTGTAGATGAACCTTGTTTCTGAATCCTTTGACAGATATTACTTTGCGAGATCTCTCTGACGGTCGATCCACTATTTACTTATTACATTCTTATTTGAGTTGAGTTGAATCCTCGAATATACAAATAGGTCTATGACATATGACTTACAATCTCCCCCTATTTGTTTGTTAGACAATAACACACAAATACCTAGAGGATAACTCAACTAACAAATAAGAAAAAGATATAAATATACATGCAAAGTAAATAGTAGAAAAGTTCTGGATGAGATTTAACATTTTCCAGATTCCAAGTAGATGTTCCTCTAGACTGAACATATCTTCAAGTAGTTCCATCTTCATTTGTACAACCACATTTCCTGTTGAGAAGCCCATATCTCTTGCTTCTCCCCCTATGAGAATCAACTGATTAAAGAAGATCATCTTCGTTTTACCACCTCTCCCGTACAATAGGATCCGCAGATAAAAACCAATGGTACTCCCCTAACTGCTTCTTCCCTTACTAGGAAATCACCTTGTGTTTACCACCTCTCCCGTACAATAGGATCCGTAGTTAGAAACAACAATGGTGTGGTGTAGTGTACATTTTTAGGATCTTTTTCTTCCTCCCTGCTATTTCTCCCCCTTAGTTGAGGAATCCTCCAAACTATTACTTAAGCTTTTATCTCCCCCTTAAAGAAGGAATGTATGCCGTCGTCTGAAGGAGTTCTCATATTTCACTTGGTTGGAAAAGAAATAACAAGTAGTTTCTCTTTCTTCCTCACTGTGAGTATGTGATTGTGTTTTAGTGTACATTTTTAGGATCTTTTTCTTCCTCCCTGCTATTACTCCCCCTTAGTTGAGGAATCCTCCAAACTATTACTTAAGCTTTTATCTCCCCCTTAAAGAAGGAATGTATGCCGTCGTCTGAAGGAGTTCTCATATTTCACTTGGTTGGAAAAGAAATAACAAGTAGTTTCTCTTTCTTCCTCACTGTGAGTGTGTGATTGTGTTTTAATGTACCTCACATGTGTTTCACTCTTCTCTCCACTCGTGTTTACACTCATTCTCACAAGTGTATCACTCTTCTCTCATAGCTCCATAATCCAGCTGTACCTGCAAGGAAAATCACCTTAGCCATCCTTAAGGAGGTCACAGGTGGTGCAATGGGAGTTCACAAATCCCCATCCCTGTTAAACTCGTCAGATGAATCTGAGTCATAATCTACAAGTTGCTAGTTTCCCTTTTAGGGTTCCAGATTTGAATTCTGGGAAGGTAAACAATGATCCAAAGAATTTAGCATAAAGATCAAAGTTCCCTTCTAATGTCTGTGAAGACATTTCCTTGTGACTCATCAGGTAATATCTGAATCATTGTCAACAAGTTGCCGATCTGCACCTATGTCAGATCCACTATCCGCAGATGCATCCAGGGGATTTAAGCCTGGGGAGGTAGACACTGACCACTGACATATGGCTTTTGGATCAGTATCCTCTCCTAACACCTGTAAAGGCAATTGGTCCACTAACGAACCTTGAACAATCGAATCTGACCTTAAAATGGTCGAAACTCTTGTTTCCGTCAACTCATCCTTTGTGTGTGTAACCTCTCCTTGTGCATCAAGAATTGTTTATGTTTGAAGTGGTGACACTACATAGGATACCTTGGCCGACAGGCAAAATTCAATAGACTTACCCTGTTGAGAGAATGAATCTAGTAACTGTTTTTGTGCCTTTTCAGCCATTACATCTTTTTGAGAAGATGTATGGGGGCTAGCAGTTGTCTCGGTTTAAATACTACTCATCTATGGAGGAGACAGAGCTACTGGGTTGACTACAGAACCTTCCTTATGTGGTGTACTAGGCACTATCTCCCTCACGCTCATTCATACTACTTTTAGTGGTAAAAGAGTGTTGGTTGGTTCTGTTTTTGTGTTTGTCTTTACAGTCTGGGATAGACGTTGTGGCTTTTCAACCTCATGACTGTTAATGAAAGAAAGTCATTGGAGACTGAACCTGTATCATAGAACATATGGTAATAGAGAGAAAATGATTTACAATAGTGATTTCAAAAGATTTTACATGAAATAAGAAATCACTAATGTAGAAAGAAGTTTAATTTTTGTTTTTCAAAATGAATGAGTTTTTGATAAAACATTGATCACTTAGGGTAAAGTCTAAGTAATTCTCATTCATGTCAAAAGCTTACAAATATCTGCAACATAATGTTAACAACATATCATTGACCGATACTTGTCAAGTACTTTAGATACTAATTGTTATGTTGCATAATCAATATACCACTGCACATATAAAACAATATGATTGTGCTTAGTGATAAGATAGTTATTAATATGACGACTCTACTTATTCATATAAAATTATAACTTCTGTTAGAGTGCCATACCATGTCCTTGACGATTGCTTGAGCAGTATACTAGTTTATACCAACCTAAAGTGAGATTGTGAAGAAGAAATTGCATAGTCCAATAGATCTGCAGCTGCAAAGTCCATGAACTGTGGTGCATTGACTTCCTCTTTTTGATTCACCAATCAGGAGTACACTTGTACACATCTTACTAGAGTACAATTCCAAGTGTAATGTGCAGCAGGTGCCTGATATGTCGTAATATTCTCAAGTCTCGTCACTGGTGCTATATGTTAGATACTGCTTCCTGATAATAACCTAGCACAATATACAAAATTACAATGATAACATTCCCAGCTTGCAAACAGCCATATCCCTCAGATAAACCTTTGCTGTTATCTCCAAAGGTAACCAGGGGGCCAGCTTTCTCAACCACATTTGATAGCAGGGCTCTATCTCCGGTCATATGTCTTGATGATCCACTGTCAAGAATCCACATTACCGGTTACACCTGTATACTGCCCTGCACTTCAAATGGATTAGACCTTCTTCGGAACCCAAACTTGGTTGGGCCCGGCATACTTGTAGAACTGTCCTTTGTCAGGCAAAACAACATTTTTAATTTTAATTGCCTCAACTTTCTCAATGACTGAACATTTGACCTTGTAAACAGCGTTAACAAATTTCTGTTTAAGCTTAGGCACAAATGTCTCCTTTCTAGCCTTAAAAGGACTAGCAGTCTTAGACCTATCATGCTTCTTGTTATTCACATGCTGACGAGGAGTAGTCTTATCATTAGACACATGCTTACCATTAAAATAAGCATACATCATATTAAAAGCACAAGACATACAATTAGCAACACCACATGCTTTATGAGAGTGATTAACAGCAGGCAATTTATGCATGGTAGACATGGCATTATTGTTATCCAACTCATGTGTGTCTGAGTTAGTCTCAGTTGCTTTCACAACTTTGACTGGAACTTTCGACTCACTTGACTTGGAAACAATCTTCTCATTAGCATGATCCTTAGCACGTATTTCTTCTTGAATAACAGAAGAGGTCGCATCAAATGGTTCAGCAATTGATGCTTTATAGAGGGGTTCATCAACACCCTTAAGCACATGTGGTACTTCCCTCCCTTTAGCACATACATGAGGAGGGGAGTTTATGCCTAATTCTCCAATAGCAGCATTGTAATCATAACCTATTCCAGATGTTTGATTAACAGCTTGCTTACTGTAGAACTCTTTAGCCTTCGAACAAGAATTGAAGTAGGCTCTAACCTTAGTCTCAAGACCGGTGATCTTGTCTTTGAGAATAGTTTTGAGTTTTCTATAACAGTCAACTCTATTCTCTAGAAAAGATACCTGTTCTTTTAATTTGTCTTGATTAATGTGCACAAGTCTTAATTCATTGACCTCTTTCTCAAGGTCTGTGATCTGTAAACTTAACAGTTCATTATCACGACGTGCACAATCTAAGTTACCTCTTAGATGATAAACCATTTCAGCATCAGAAAGTTTTACCTCTTTTCTTGACGATGAAGCATTTCCATCAATAGCCATAAGAGCAAGATTTTCTTCTTCTTCATCTTCACTGTCAGTATCATCCCAGCTTCTTTCCTTTGCCAGATAAGCCCTTTCAGAGTTCTTTCTTACTTGCTTTAGCTTCCTACATTCTGTGGCAAAGTGTCCCAACTCATTGCAGTTATAGCATCTAATGGTGCTCCGATCAACCATCCCTGTTTGGTATCTACCACTGCTGGTGTTAGAGGATGAAGATCCACCTTTCTGGAATTTGTTGTAGTTGGACTTGTACTTAAGCTTGGGATTCCTCCTGAATCTGACATGGGAGAATCTCTTGACAATTTGGGCCATTGATTCATCTTCCAATTGCTCCAGCTCTTCCAAGGAATAAAAATCATCACTTGATTGATTTGTAGTAGGAGGATCATATTCTGCTACTAACTCATTTTCCTCACCCTTGGAAAACTGTACCATTCTTTCTAACTGTTGAGATTGTTGTTGTTGTTGACCTTTAGCTACAAGTGCATTAGATGTGCTGACCATTCTATCCTTCCCGTAGACTTCCTTCTGTTGAATCTGCTCCAACGCATAGGTTTTTAACACTCCATAGAGCCTGTCCAAAGAAATCTCACTCAGATCTCTAGCTTCTCTAATGGCAGTGATTCTATGTTCAAGATGAGCTGGCAGTGTTAAAAGGAACTTTTTGTTGACCTCCCTGATTGAATAATACTTTCCATTGATGTTCAGGTTGTTGATCAACGCATTGTACCTCTCAAACACTTCAGTAATTCCTTCTCCTGGATTTGATTTGAAATGTTCATATTCAGAGGTTAGGATTTCCAACTTGTTCTCCCTAACTTCCTCTGTGCCTTCATTAATTACCTCAATAGTTTCCCACATGTGTTTAGAATTTTTACAGTTCATCACATGTCTGTTCATCAAGGGATCAAGGGAATCAATTAATATTAATTGAAGGCTGGCATCCAAGGAGGCTTCTTCCTTCTCAGCAGGAGTAAAATCTTCAGGCTCTTTTGGATAGGTTCTAGCTTCAGTAGTCACCACACCATCTATTATTACCTCCGGTTCAATAACCATCGGAGTTTTTATACCCTTCTTTAACAAGTTTGAATATTTGGGATTTGCAACTTGTAAGAATAATAGCATCTTCTTCTTCCACATGATATAATTCTCTTTATCAAATTGTGGAATTTTAACGGTTCCAACTTTATGTGAAGTCATTATGAATTTTTGAATAAATAAAAATTCAAGGAGTTGAAAAATCACAAAAGTCTAGGATCTTGATTTGTTCGTTAATCAGAAGGCTCTGATACCAATTGTTGGGTCCCAATGTGTTTGTAGAAGGGGGGGTTGAATACAAACAGTACCAAATAATCGAATAAATGCGGAATAAAAAATGTGAAACAAAATTCAAGTTAAATAAAAATATTATTAAACTTGAAAGGTGTTACAACAACTGTATCGATTACAAGGTATTAATCTCAAATCAATTATCACAAATCTAGAATAAATTCGACATGAACTTTTTCTATTTTTGCAATAATTAGAATCAAATGCTAAACGCGATTTGAGATTAAGTTCTAGGGATTTTGATCCGCTAGATTGTTACACAAGAACAAGATAAAGATTTCTAGTTGATTGGATTTAACTTTGCAATCTAGAAATTGATCTTTGAATTTCAGCAGAGAACAATGAAATATTTCTTAGGCGGCTGCTGTGTTCTTGTATTTTTCAGTCTGTTGGATGGATAATTGAGTTGAATGACTTCTGCTTCTATTTATCAACAGCCGAATTAATTGAATTGGAATGACAATCCTTTAAGCTTGTATGACAATCGGTGAGACTATCCTTTTGAGCTAGCAAGACTTTCGGTAGGACAATGGATTGAACTAGCAAGACAATCTGAATGAACTAGCATGACAATCTGAATGAACTAGCATGACAATCAGAATGAACTAGCATGACAATCAGAATGAACTAGCAAGACAATCCTTCTCCTAGTGTAACTTTCGGTGAGACTATTGAAAATGGCCTAGCATGACAATCGGTGTGACAATCCTGATTGTCATGCTAGTTCATTTTCAATTGTCTTGTTGATTTAATACAGATTTTAATCCAATTTAAATTCTGAAAATTCCTAAAATTAATTCAGAATTAATTAATCAATTAATTCAATTAATAAATAAATTATTCTTCGCAGATATAATTTATTTTCTTAATTAAATTAGATGACTTAATTAATTAATAGAGAATTAATTCTAGTCTTCAACAGCACCCATCCTTCTACAGATCTTCTGAAAATCACTGAAAATTATGAATCAATTCCACCACTTCAATGTTGACACTCGATGTACTGTCTGGTTCATGAGTGACTAACTTCCGTGACGTTTCTTCATGTCTTGACTTTGACACTTTGATTTTCTTCAGATTAAATCCTTGTAATTAATGATACTCTGACGAGATCTCTGTCACTTGATTAAATCCACGATCTTGATTTATATCACTGAGGCATGATCAACTTCTTGAACTTCTTCCAGTGAATTAACTCCTCAAGTCTGTAGATGAACCTTGTTTCTGAATCCTTTGACAGATATTACTTTGCGAGATCTCTCTGACGGTCGATCCACTATTTACTTATTACATTCTTATTTGAGTTGAGTTGAATCCTCGAATATACAAATAGGTCTATGACATATGACTTACATGTATGTATGTGACGTAGAGCATGATTTACTTCAGATTGAACAAACTAATAAAAGAAAACGAGATGATGAAAATCTGACCTATTTATGGCACTGCAGGCTAGGTCATATTAGTGAAAAAAGACTGCGGATATTGCATAAGGAAGGGTTACTTGACCCCTATGATTTTGAATCATATCCTACATGCGAGTCTTGTCTATTGGGTAAAATGACCAAATCTCCATTTAGTGGACATGGAGAAAGGGTTGCAGATTTGCTAGGATTGGTACACACAGATGTATGTGGACCAATGTCTACGCAAGCCATAGGTAGATTTTCGTACTTCATTACTTTCATAAATGATAGATCTAGATTCGGATATGTGTATTTGATGAAACACAAGTCTGAAGCCTTTGAAATATAAAAATGAAGTGGAGAAATAAACCAAACACAGTATTATAACTCTTCGATCAGATCGAGGTGGTGAATACTTGAATGGAGAGTTTCTAGATTATCTCAAATAAAATAGTATAGTCTCCCAGTGGACTCCTCGATCACCATATTAGATTGACCTTGATCTTTATCATGAGCTTGATAAAGATCACATAGGATGGGGCCATAACCAAACACATTTACTTTATTGCACTTTACATTTACTTGTATATTTAATTTTATATATGAGATATATGCCTATGTTTACCATACGATGATATATTTAGGTGAACTTAAATCAATATAAGGCGTGCTCTAGAAAATCTAGAATATGAATCGTTTCTTGCCTTAACAATAAATATTATGAATACGGTCATGAGATTCTTGTGTTTATGAAACACGTAATTGAATATGAATTTTCAATATTGAGAGAAAGGATGATTTTGTCAACAACAGATTTCTATCTGTAAGAAATGGTTATTAAGTGACGCCTCTTGACAAAGCTCCACCCAATCTGGGAATTATCTGATTATCGATTATTGATTTGAAATATTTAATTTAAAAGGAAGAATCTCTTTATAATATGATTATGATTGTAATGTAATATAATCCATTTAAAATTAAATAATATCAAGTAGTAATTGGCCAATGACACAACGGGCTTATGTCGGTCATAGCGTTCCAACTTGGTAGAAAGTGGTTCTTATTTTTAAATCATTGTCGTTTCGTGCTACAGCCGAGGGCTTTGATTTCGAAATAAGAAAGACTTGTCTATTACATAGAGATGTGTACATTAAATTAGAATCTAAAGGTCGGTACGTGCTACAACCGTGGGCCATTGGAGACTGATTCAATTGTACGAAATGTTGGGTTATACGTGACTTAGAATATTGAGTTTGTCGTACCACATTCGTGACTCAATTATTCAAGAGGCTAAACTTATATTAGGGAATAACATAAGATGTAATTGACAAGGGTTGTCTGCCTATTGAACATCACATGACGTTTCGTGCCACAACCGAGGTTGTGTGATGGAATGTAGGATCCCTGTTCCCAGTAGCATTATGAATGCTTAATTTTCACTTAGGGGGTTGAATAAATTAGATAAACTAGTGGGAGACACTTATGAATAAAGACCCGATTCATATAGTGTATTGAAATGAAATTAAATATTTGCTAAGTGTCGTTATGTATTTATCATTTACAGATTTACTATATTCGTCATGTCTTCTGTACTATCACTCCGGAGCATACTAGATGCTCACAAGTTGACTGGTCCTAATTTAGCTATTTGTTTTTACTGTAACAAGTTGGGGCACTGGAAGAGGAACTGCAAGGTTTACCTTGCAGAATTGAAGAAGAAGAAGGGTAGTAAGACTACCGCTTCTGATTTAGGCATGTTCATGATCGAAGTTAATATGTCAGTAGGTCAAATTTCTACTTGGGTATTAGATACCGCCTGTGGTTCTCATATTTGCAATTCGTTGCAAGGACTAAAGGGAAGTAGGACTCTTGAAAAAGATGAGGTGATTCTACATATGGTCAATGGAGCAAGGGTTTCGGCCATATCTGTAGGATCATTTAGTTTACATATGCCTACGGGCAAGACTTTTATTCTGAATAATTGTTATTACGTCACCTCTATTGTGAGGAATATTGTTTCTATTCCTATGTTAGATTTGGATGGTTTTTCATTTATTATTAAGAATAATGAATGTTCCATCCTTAGAGATAATGTTCTTTATGGACGTGGTATTTTAAATAATGGTCTGTATGTATGTGACGTAGAGCATGATTTACTTCAGATTGAACAAACTAATAAAAGAAAACGAGATGATGAAAATCTGACCTATTTATGGCACTGCAGGCTAGGTCATATTAGTGAAAAAAGACTGCGAACATTGCATAAGGAAGGGTTACTTGACCCCTATGATTTTGAATCATATCCTACATGCGAGTCTTGTCTATTGGGTAAAATGACCAAATCTCCATTTAGTGGACATGGAGAAAGGGTTGCAGATTTGCTAGGATTGGTACACACAGATGTATGTGGACCAATGTATGCGCAAGCCATAGGTGGATTTTCGTACTTCATTACTTTCATAAATGATAGATCTAGATTCGGATATGTGTATTTGATGAAACACAAGTCTGAAGCCTTTGAAATATAAACATGAAGTGGAGAAATAAACCAAACACAGTATTATAACTCTTCGATCAGATCGAGGTGGTGAATACTTGAATGGAGAGTTTCTAGATTATCTCAAAGAAAATAGTATAGTCTCCCAGTGGACTCCTCGATCACCATATTAGATTGACCTTGATCTTTATCATGAGCTTGATAAAGATCACATAGGATGGGGCCATAACCAAACACATTTACTTTATTGCACTTTACATTTACTTGTTTATTTAATTTTATATATGAGATATATGCCTATGTTTACCATACGATGATATATTTAGGTGAACTTAAATCAATATAAGGCGTGCTCTAGAAAATCTAGAATAGGAATCGTGTCTTGCCTTAACAATAAATATTATGAATACGGTCATGAGATTCTTGTGTTTATGAAACACGTAATTGAATATGAATTTTCAATATTGAGAGAAAGGATGATTTTGTCAACAACAGATTTCTATCTGTAAGAAATGGTTATTAAGTGACGCCTCTTGACAAAGCTCCACCCGATCTGGGAATTATCTGATTATCGATTATTGATTTGAAATATTTAATTTAAAAGGAAGAATCTCTTTATAATATGATTATGATTGTAATGTAATATAATCCATTTAAAATTAAATAATATTAAGTAGTAATTGGCCAATGACACAACGGGCTTATGTCGGTCATAGCGTTCCAACTTGGTAGAAAGTGGTTCTTATTTTTAAATCATTGTCGTTTCGTGCTACAGCCGAGGGCTTTGATTTCGAAATAAGAAATACTTGTCTATTACATAGAGATGTGTACATTAAATTAGAATCTAAAGGTCGGTACGTGCTACAACCGTGGGCCATTGGAGACTGATTCAATTGTACGAAATGTTGGGTTATACGTGACTTCGAATATTGAGTTTGTCGTACCACATTCGTGACTCAATTATTGAAGAGGCTAAACTTATATTAGGGAATAACATAAGATGTAATTGACAAGGGTTGTCTGCCTATTGAACATCACATGACGTTTCGTGCCACAACCGAGGTTGTGTGATGGAATGTAGGATCCCTGTTCCCAGTAGCATTATGAATGCTTAACTTTCACTTAGGGGGTTGAATAAATTAGATAAACTAGTGGGAGACACTTATGAATAAAGACCCGATTCATATAGTGTTTTGAAATGAAATTAAATATTTGCTAAGTGTTGTTATGTATTTATCATTTACAGATTTACTATATTCGTCATGTCTTCTGTACTATCACTCTGGAGCATACTAGATGCTCACAAGTTGACTGGTCCTAATTTAGCTATTTATTTTTACTGTAACAAGTTGGGGCACTGGAAGAGGAACTGCAAGGTTTACCTTGCAGAATTGAAGAAGAAGAAGGGTAGTAAGACTACCGCTTCTGATTTAGGCATGTTCATGATCGAAGTTAATATGTCACTAGGTCAAATTTCTACTTGGGTATTAGATACCGCCTGTGGTTCTCATATTTGCAATTCGTTGCAAGGACTAAAGGGAAGTAGGACTCTTGAAAAAGATGAGGTGATTCTACATATGGTCAATGGAGCAAGGGTTTCGGCCATATCTGTAGGATCATTTAGTTTACATATGCCTACGGGCAAGACTATTATTCTGAATAATTGTTATTACGTTCCCTCTATTGTGAGGAATATTGTTTCTATTCCTATGTTGGATTTGGATGGTTTTTCATTTATTATTAAGAATAATGAATGTTCCATCCTTAGAGATAATATTCTTTATGGACGTGGTATTTTAAATAATGGTCTGTATGTATGTGACGTAGAGCATGATTTACTTCAGATTGAACAAACTAATAAAAGAAAACGAGATGATGAAAATCTGACCTATTTATGGCACTGCAGGCTAGGTCATATTAGTGAAAAAAGACTGCGGACATTGCATAAGGAAGGGTTACTTGACCCCTATGATTTTGAATCATATCCTACATGCGAGTCTTGTCTATTGGGTAAAATGACCAAATCTACATTTAGTGGACATGGAGAAAGGGTTGCAGATTTGCTAGGATTGGTACACACAGATGTATGTGGACCAATGTCTACGCAAGCCATAGGTGGATTTTCGTACTTCATTACTTTCATAAATGATAGATCTAGATTCGGATATGTGTATTTGATGAAACACAAGTCTGAAGCCTTTGAAATATAAACATGAAGTGGAGAAATAAACCAAACACAGTATTATAACTCTTCGATCAGATCGAGGTGGTGAATACTTGAATGGAGAGTTTCTAGATTATCTCAAAGAAAATAGTATAGTCTCACAGTGGACTCCTCGATCACCATATTAGATTGACCTTGATCTTTATCATGAGCTTGATAAAGATCACATAGGATGGGGCCATAACCAAACACATTTACTTTAATGCACTTTACATTTACTTATTTATTTAATTTTATATATGAGATATATGCCTATGTTTACCATACGATGATATATTTAGGTGAATTTAAATCAATATAAGGCGTGCTCTAGAAAATCTAGAATAGGAATCGTTTCTTGCCTTAACAATAAATATTATGAATACGGTCATGAGATTCTTGTGTTTATGAAACACGTAATTGAATATGAATTTTCAATATTGAGAGAAAGGATGATTTTGTCAACAACAGATTTCTATCTGTAAGAAATGGTTATTAAGTGACGCCTCTTGACAATGCTCCACCCGATCTGGGAATTATCTAATTATCGATTATTGATTTGAAATATTTAATTTAAAAGGAAGAATCTCTTTATAATATGATTATGATTGTAATGTAATATAATCCATTTAAAATTAAATAATATCAAGTAGTAATTGGCCAATGACACAACGGGCTTATGTCGGTCATAGCGTTCCAACTTGGTAGAAAGTGGTTCTTATTTTTAAATCATTGTCGTTTCGTGCTACAGCCGAGGGCTTTGATTTCGAAATAAGAAATACTTGTCTATTACATAGAGATGTGTACATTAAATTAGAATTTAAAGGTCGGTACGTGCTACAACCGTGGGCCGTTGGAGACTGATTCAATTGTACGAAATGTTGGGTTATACGTGACTTAGAATATTGAATTTGCCGTGCCACATTCGTGACTCAATTATTCAAGAGGCTAAACTTATATTAGGGAATAATATAAGATGTAATTGACAAGGGTTGTCTGCCTATTGAACATCACATGATGTTTCGTGCCACAACCGAGGTTGTGTGATGGAATGTAGGATCCCTGTTCCCAGTAGTATTATGAATGCTTAATTTTCACTTAGGGGGTTGAATAAATTAGATAAACTAGTGGGAGACACTTATGAATAAAGACCCGATTCATATAGTGTTTTGAAATGAAATTAAATATTTGCTAAGTGTCGTTATGTATTTATCATTTACAGATTTACTATATTCGTCATGTCTTCTGTACTATCACTCCGGAGCATACTAGATGCTCACAAGTTGACTGGTCCTAATTTAGCTATTTGTTTTTACTGTAACAAGTTGGGGCATTGGAAGAGGAACTGCAAGGTTTACCTTGCAGAATTGAAGAAGAAGAAGGGTAGTAAGACTACCGCTTCTGATTTAGGCATGTTCATGATCGAAGTTAATATGTCACTAGGTCAAATTTCTACTTGGGTATTAGATACCGCCTGTGGTTCTCATATTTGCAATTCGTTGCAAGGACTAAAGGGAAGTAGGACTCTTGAAAAAGATGAGGTGATTCTACGTATGGTCAATGGAGCAAGGGTTGCGGCCATGTCTGTAGGATCATTTAGTTTACATATGCCTACGGGCAAGACTATTATTCTGAATAATTGTTATTACGTTCCCTCTATTGTGAGGAATATTATTTCTATTCCTATGTTTGCTTTGGATGGTTTTTCATTTATTATTAAGAATAATGAATGTTATATCCTTAGAGATAATGTACTTTATGGACGTGCTATTTTAAATAATGGCCTGTATGTATGTGACGTAGAGTATGATTTACTTCAGATTGAACAAACTAATAAAAGAAAACGGGATGATGAAAATCTGACCTATTTATGGCACTGTAGGCTAGGTCATATTTGTGAAAATAGACTGCGGACATTGCATAAGGAAGGTTTACTTGACCCCTTTGATTTTGAATCATATCCTACATGCGAGTCTTGTCTATTGGGTAAAATGACCAAATCTCCATTTAGTGGACATGGAGAAAGGGCTGCAGATTTGCTAGGATTGGTACACACAGATGTATGTGGACCACTGTCTACGCAAGCCATGGGTGGATTTTCGTACTTCATTACTTTCATAGATGATAGATCTAGATTCGGATATGTGTATTTGATGAAACACAAGTCTGAAGCCTTTGAAAAGTTCAAAGAATATATACATGAAGTGGAGAAACAAACCAAACACAGTATTATAACTCTTCGATCAGATCGAGGTGGTGAATACTTGAATGGAGAGTTTCTAGATCATCTCAAAGAAAATGGTATAGTCTCCTAGTGGACTCCTCGATCACCATATTAGATTGACCTTGATCTTTATCATGAGCTTGATAAAGATCACATAGGATGGGGCCATAACCAAACACATTTACTTTATTGCACTTTACATTTACTTGTTTATTTAATTTTATATATGAGATATATGCCTATGTTAACCATGCGATGATAGATTTAGGTGAACTTAAATCAATATAAGGCGTGCTCTAGAAAATCTAGAATAGGAATCGTTTCTTGCCTTAAAAATATATATATTATGAATACGATCATGAGATTCTTGTGTTTATGAAACACGTAATTGAATATGAATTTTCAATATTGAGAGAAAGGATGATTCTGTCAATAACAGATTTCTATCTGTAAGAAAGGGTTATTAAGTGACGTATCTTAACAATGCTCCACCCGATCTGGGAATCATCTGATTATCGATTATTGATTTGAAATATTTAATTTAAAAGGAAGAATTTCTTTATAATATGATTATGATTGTAACGTAATATAATCCCTTTAAAATTAAATAATATCAAGTAGTAATTGGCCAATGACACAACGGGCTTGTGTCGGTCATAGCGTTCCAACTTGGTAGAAAGTGGTTCTTATTTTTAAATCATTGTCGTTTCGTGCTACAGCCGAGGGCTTTGATTTCGAAATAAGAAATACTTGTCTATTACATAGAGATGTGTACATTGAATTAGAATCTAAAGGTCGGTACGTGCTACAACCGTGGGTCGTTGGAGACTGATTCAATTGTACGAAATGTTGGGTTAGAATTGACTTAGAATATTGAGTTTGTCGTGCCATAGCCGTGACTCAATTATTCAAGAGGCTAAACTTATATTAGGGTATAACATAAGATTTAATTGACAAGAGTTGTCTGCCTATTGAACATCACATGACGTTTCGTGCCAACCCGAGGCTGTGTGATGGAATGTAGGATCCATATTCCCAGTAGCATTATGAATGCTTAATTTTCACTTAGGGGGTTGAATAAATTAGATAAACTAGTGGGAGACACTTATGAATAAAGACTCGATTCATATAGTGTTTTGAAATGAAATTAAATATTTGCTAAGTGTTGTTATGTATTTATCATTTACAGATCTACTATATTCGTCATGTCTTCTGCACTATCACTCCGGAGCATACTAGACGCTCACAAGTTGATTGGTCCTAATTTAGCTGTTTGTTTTCACTGTAACAAGTTAGGGGCACTTGAAGAGGAACTGCAAGGTTTACCTTGCAGAATTGAAGAAGAAGAAGGGTAGTAAGACTACCGCTTCTGATTCAGGCATGTTCATGATCGAAGTTAATATGTCACTAGGTCAAATTTCTACTTGGGTATTAGATACCGCCTGTGGTTCTCATATTTGCAATTCGTTACAAGGACTAAAGGGAAGTAGGACTCTTGAAAAAGATGAGGTGATTCTACGTATGGTCAATGAAACAAGGGTTGCGGTCATATCTGTAGGATCATTTAGTTTACATATGCCTACGGGCAAGACTATTATTCTGAATAATTGTGATTACATTCCCTCTACAGTGAGGAATATTGTTTCTATTCCTATGTTGGATTTGGATGGTTTTTCATTTATTATTAAGAATAATGAATGTTCTATCCTTAGAGATAATGTTCTTTTTGGACGTGGTATTTTAAATAATGGTCTGTATGTATTTTACGTAGAGTATGATTTACTTCAGATTGAACAAACTAATAAAAGAAAACGAGATGATGAAAATCTGACCTATTTATGGCACTGTAGGCTAGGTCATATTTGTGAAAATAGACTGCGGACATTGCATAAGGAAGGTTTACTTGACCCCTTTGATTTTGAATCATATCCTACATGCGAGTCTTGTCTATTGGGTAAAATGACCAAATCTCCATTTAGTGGACATCGAGAAAGGGCTGCAGATTTGCTAGGATTGGTACACACAGATATATGTGGACCACTGTCTACGCAAGCCATGGGTGGATTTTCGTACTTCATTACTTTCATAGATGATAGATCTAGATTCGGATATGTGTATTTGATGAAACACAAGTCTGAAGCCTTTGAAAAGTTCAAAGAATATAAACATGAAGTGGAGAAACAAACCAAACACAGTATTATAACTCTTCGATCAGATCGAGGTGGTGAATACTTGAATAGAGAGTTTCTATATTATCTCAAAGAAAATGGTATAGTCTCCCAGTGGACTCCTCAATCACCATATTAGATTGACCTTGATCTTTATCATGAGCTTGATAAAGATCACATAGGAAGGGGCCATAACCAAAGACATTTACTTTACTGCACTTTACATTTACTTGTTTATTTAATTTTATATATGAGATATATGTTTATGTTTACCATGCGATGATAGATTTTGGTGAACTTAAATCAATATAAGGCGTGCTCTAGAAAATCTAGAATAGGAATCGTTTCTTGCCTTAAAAATATATATATTATGAATACGATCATGAGATTCTTGTGTTTATGATACACGTAATTGAATATGAATTTTCAATATTGAGAGAAAGGATGATTCTGTCAATAACAGATTTTTATCTGTAAGAAAGGGTTATTAAGTGACGCCTCTTGACAATGCTCCACCTGATCAGGGAATCATCTGATTATCAATTATTGATTTGAAATATTTAATTTGAAAGGAAGAATTTCTTTATAATATGATTATGATTGTAACGTAATATAATCCCTTTAAAATTAAATAATATCAAGTAGTAATTGGCCAATGACACAACGGGGTTGTGTCGGTCATAGCGTTCCAACTTGGTAGAAAGTGGTTCTTATTTTTAAATCATTGTCATTTCGTGCTACAGCCGTGGGCTTTGATTTCGAAATAACAAATACTTGTCTATTACATAGAGATGTGTACATTGAATTAGAATCTAAAGGTCGGTACGTGCTACAACCGTGGGTCGTTGGAGACTGATTCAATTGTACGAAATGTTGGGTTAGACTTGACTTAGAATATTAAGTTTGTCGTGCCACAGCCGTGACTCAATTATTCAAGAGGCTAAACTTATATTAGGGTATAACATAAGATGTAATTGACAAGAGTTGTCTGCCTATTGAACATCACATGACGTTTCGTGGCACAACCGAGGCTGTGTGACGGAATGTGGGATCCCTATTCCCAGTAGCATTATGAATGCTTAATTTTCACTTAGGGGGTTAAATAAATTAGATAAACTAGTGGGAGACACTTATGAATAAAGACTCGATTCGTATAGTGTTTTGAAATGAAATTAAATATTTGCTAAGTGTTGTTTTGTATTTATCATTTACAGATTTACTATATTCGTCATGTCTTCTACACTATCACTCTGGAGCATACTAGATGCTCACAAGTTGACCGGTCCTAATTTAGCTGTTTGTTTTCACTGTAACAAGTTGGGGCACTGGAAGAGGAACTGTAAGGTTTACCTTGCAGAATTGAAGAAGAAGAAGGGTAGTAAGAATACAGCTTCTGATTCAGGCATGTTCATGATCGAAGTTTATATGTCTCTGGGTCAAATTTCTACTTGGGTATTAGATACCGCCTGTGGTTCTCATATTTGCAATTCGTTGCAAGGACTAAAGGGAAGTAGGACTCTTGAAAAAGATGAGGTGATTCTACGTATGGTCAATGGAGCAAGGGTTGCGGCCATATCTGTAGGATCATTTAGTTTACATATGCCTACGGGCAAGACTATTATTCTGAATAATTGTTATTACGTTCCCTCTATTGTGAGGAATATTGTTTCTATTCCTATGTTGGATTTGGATGGTTTTTCATTTGTTATTAAGAATAATGAATGTTCTATCCTTAGAGATAATGTTCTTTATGGATGTGGTATTTTAAATAATGGTCTGTATGTATGTGACGTAGAGCATGATTTACTTCAGATTGAACAAACTAATAAAAGAAAACGAGATGATGAAAATCTGACCTATTTATGGCACTGTAGGCTAGGTCATATTAGTCAAAATAGACTGCGGATATTGCATAAGGAAGGGTTACTTGACCCCTTTGATTTTGAATCATATCCTACATGCGAGTCTTGTCTATTGGGTAAAATGACCAATTCTCCATTTAGTGGACATGGAGAAAGGGCTGCAGATTTGCTAGGATTGGTACACACAGATGTATGTGGACCAATGTCTACGCAAGCCATGGGTGGATTTTCGTACTTCATTACTTTCATAGATGATAGATCTAGATTCGGATATGTGTATTTGATGAAACACAAGTCTGAAGCCTTTGAAAAGTTCAAAGAATATAAACATGAAGTGGAGAAACAAACCAAACACAGTATTATAACTCTTCGATCAGATCGAGGTGGTGAATACTTGAATAGAGAGTTTCTAGATTATCTCAAAGAAAATGGTATAGTTTCCCAGTGGACTCGTCGATCACCATATTAGATTGACCTTGATCTTTATCATGAGCTTGATAAAGATCACATAGGATGGGGCCATAACCAAACACATTTACTTTATTGCACTTTACATTTACTTGTTTATTTAATTTTATATATGAGATATATGCCTATGTTTACCATGCGATGATAGATTTAGGTGAACTTAAATCAATATAAGGCGTGCTCTAGAAAATCTAGAATATGAATCGTTTCTTGCCTTAACAATAAATATTATGAATACGATCATGAGATTCTTTTGTTTATGAAACACGTAATTGAATATGAATTTTCAATATTGAGAGAAAGGATGATTCTGTCAACAATAGATTTCTATCTGTAAGAAAGGGTTATTAAGTGACGCCTCTTGACAATGCTCCACCCGATCTGGGAATCATCTGATTATCGATTATTGATTTGAAATATTTAATTTAAAAGGAAGAATTTCTTTATAATATGATTATTATTGTAACGTAATATAATCCCTTTAAAATTAAATAATATCAAGTAGTAATTGGCCAATGACAAAACGGGCTTGTGTCGGTCACAGCGTTCCAACTTGGTAGAAAGTGGTTCTTATTTTTAAATCATTGTCGTTTCGTGCTACAGCCGAGGGCTTTGATTTCGAAATAAGAAATACTTGTCTATTACATAGAGGTGTGTACATTGAATTAGAATCTAAAGGTCAGTATGTGCTACAATCGTGGGTCGTTGGAGACTGATTCAATTGTACGAAATGTTGGGTTAGACTTGACTTAGAATATTGAGTTTGTCGTGCCACAGATGTGACTCAATTATTCAAGAGGCTAAACTTATATTAGGGTATAACATAAGTTGTAATTGACAAGAGTTGTCTGCCTATTGAACATCACATGACGTTTCATGCCACAATCAAGGTTGTGTGATGGAAGGTAAGATCCCTATTTCCAGTAGCATTATGAATGCTTAATTTTCACTTAGGGGGTTGAATAAATTAGATAAACTAGTGGGAGACACTTATGAATAAAGACCCGATTCATATAGTGTTTTGAAACGAAATTAAATATTTGCTAAGTGTTGTTATGTATTTATCATATACAGATTTACTATATTCGTCATGTCTTCTGCACTATCACTCCGGAGCATACTAGATGCTCACAAGTTGACTGGTCCTAATTTAGCTGTTTGTTTTCACTATAACAAGTTGGGGCACTGGAAGAGGAACTGCAAGGTTTACCTTGCAGAATTGAAGAAGAAGAAGGGTAGTAAGACTACCGCTTCTGATTCAGGCATGTTCATGATCGAAATTAATATGTCAATAGGTCAAATTTCTACTTGGTATTAGATACCGCCTGTGGTTCTCATATTTACAATTCGTTGCAAGGACTAAAGGGAAGTAGGACTCTTGAAAAAGATGATGTGATTCTACGTATGGTCAATGGAGCAAGGGTTGCGGCCATATCTGTAGGATCATTTAGTTTACATATGCCTACGGGCAAGACTATTATTCTGAATAATTGTTATTACGTTCCCTCTATTGTGAGGAATATTGTTTCTATTCCTATGTTAGATTTGGATGGTTTTTCATTTATTATTAAGAATAATGAATGTTCTATCCTTAGAGATAATGTTTTTTATGGATGTGGTATTTTAAATAATGGTCTGTATGTATGTGACGTAGAGCATGATTTACTTCAGATTGAACAAACTAATAAAAAAAATGAGATGATGAAAATCTGACCTATTGATGGCACTGTAGGCTAGGTCATATTAGTTAAAATAGACTGCGGACATTGCATAAGGAAGGGTTACCTTCTTGGAAAAGGAGTTTATCCTTGAAGGAAACAGTGGGAGCAAAATTGAACTTGATGAAGTTCAAGAAGCACAAACTACTACAGATCAAGTGGAAACACTTGTTCAGACTGAACAACCATCTGTGGAACAACCCATTCGTAGGACAGGGAGAGTGTCTCGCCAACCTGAGAGGTATTATGGCCTTGTCATTAAGAATGATAATGAGTTGTCAATCATTGATGATGATGACCCTGTGACCTATAATGAGGCTATGAGTAGTGTTGACTCAAAGAAATGGCATAGTGCCATGAAATCCGAAATGTAATCTATGTATACCAACCAAGTATGGACTCTGGTTGAGGCGCCTGAAGGTGTTAAGCCTATTGGGTGCAAGTGGGTATACAAAAGAAAGATTGGAGCAGATGGCCAGGTGGAGACCTATAAGGCCAGGCTCGTGGCAAAAGGATTCAAACAAAGGCAAGGGATTGACTTTAATGAAACTTTTTCGCCTGTAGCCCTGTTAAAATCAATTCGGATTTTGCTTGCGATTGCTGCTTACTACGACTATGAGATCTGGCAAATGGACGTGAAAACGGCCTTCCTCAATGGGGAACTTGAGGAGGACGTGTATATGACACAGCCAGAGGGTTTTCTTTCCAAGGGAAATGAACACCTAGTGTGTAAGCTGCTGCGAACCATATATGGTTTAAGGCAAGCTTCTCGTAGATGGAACATCCGTTTTGATGAGACAATCAAAGAGTTTGGTTTTATCAAAAACATAGATGAATCATGTGTCTATAAGAAGGTTAGTGGGAGCGCGGTAACATTTCTTGTATTGTATGTGGATGACATACTTCTTATAGGAAATGATATACCGATGCTACAATCAGTCAAAGTATGGCTATCAAAGAACTTCACCATGAAGGACTTGGGAGAAGCATCCTACATTCTCGGTATGAAGATCTATAGAGATAGATCTAGAAGAATGATAGGTCTTACCCAGGGTACATACATCCAGAAAGTGCTTAAAAGGTTTAGCATGGAAAACTCCAAAAGAGGTCTCATACCGATGAGCCATGGAGTGTCCCTTTCCGAAAAATGTCTCCTAAGACACCTGAGGAAGGAGAGCGTATGAGTAAGATTCCTTATGCTTCAGCAATAGGATCTATCATGTACGCGATATTGTGTACAAGGCCTGATGTTGCTTATTCAATTAGTGTGACGAGCAGATATCAGTCCAATCCAGGTGAAGACCACTTGAAAGCAGTGAAAAACATCATTAAGTACTTGCGAAGGACTCAGGTGATTTTTCTTGTTTTTGGTGGTGAATCTGAGTTAAAAATAGAGGGTTATACTGACTCTAGTTTTCTATCAGAAAGTGATAGAAAATCCATGTCAGGGTACGTGTTTACTCTGAATGTTGGTGCGATTAGTTGGAAGAGTTCCAAACAGTCTACAATGGCTGACTCCACAGCGGAAGCAGAATATATAGCTGCAAGTGAGGCTGCAAAAGAAGCCGTTTGGATGAGGAAATTTGTTTCTGAGTTGGGAGTTGTTCCTAGCATTGAAGAGCCTATTGTGTTGTATTGTGATAAAAATGCAGCAATAGCACAAGCCAAGGAACCTAGGTCTCATAAAAATTCCTAACATGTCATGCGGCGCTTTCATATGATTAGGGAGATTGTTGAAAGAGGAGATGTCAACGTCGAGAGAGTTGACACACATAACAACGTAGCAGACCCACTCACAAAGCCACTTTCTCAAAGTCACTTTGATCGTCATAAAGACAAGATGGGTATTAGATACCACAGTGATTGGCTTTAGTACAAGTGGGAGATTGAAAGAGATATGTCCTAAGTCCAATCATGTATGAGGATTTAGGAATAACTTTTATGTAATCTATTTTGATTTCATTGATATTAATAAAAGACTTGTTTTGTTTTTATTGCGGGCTCTATCTATTTAAATGTTTAAATAAGATATACCATAGTTTAGAGTAAAGTTTTTTATGGATTGTGATGAGATCATAATAATGAGACCTAAAAGATGATAACTCTAAACTTAAATAGTTCCTGGTCATAGGATTACTAACTGGTAATTAATAATCCGCAAAGATCGGTACATACTATGCTTGCTTCATTATGAAGGATGTCAGTTCTCATAGACATTTGTGTGGTGACACTATAGCTAGTATGTAGGTGCTTATTATAGAATAAGTTCACTTTACATGACTCACACAGCTGAACAACTGATGGAGTTCACTCACGTGTCAGCAGTTGTTCACATAGTGATAGTTGTACAAGTATCCTTAGATTTGAGGTCATCATAGTCATCTTGTGTACACTGAACTATGCTTTGGTTTAGTTCTTAGTCTCAAGGGACAATTATAAGGGCTCTACTGGGTATAGGAATTTGTACACGAAGATAGTGTATGATCAATAAAGGATCTACCCCTTCTAGTGTAGGAAGAGAATGTCCAATGCCGATCCACTTATGTTAGTTCAGGAATCTCTGGCCAGAGTGAATGAAATTAGAAAGGAGTTTCTAATTTATATTAAATAGAACTAAACATACTGAATGGGAAAGCAAGTGATTAAATAAGATAGGCTTGACACAAGTTCCATGCCTTGTATTTAATCATGACATTGCAGGGTAGAAGGAATTAATTGTACGGTAACTACTCACTGAATAGGTTCTTGGTATTCTAAGCAGTGAATTCGTATTATCCGGATAGTCGCGATATGCTGAGAAGTATCCCTCACGATGTATAATAAATATGATTAATTAATTAATCATATTTAATGAATAAGAGAATTTATATAAATAATGATAAAATAGTTTTATTATTATTTTTTTCTACTACCGGCTTAATATTGAACCTACAGGGTCACACCATAAAAGAGAATGATTTAATGGTGGAGAAATTAATTAATAATGGCTGATAATTATTTATTTATGAAATAAATAATTAATTGGCAAATTTAATAATTGATTAAATAAGATTTAATTGATTATAAATTAATTAAGAAAAAGTTCTTAATATTATTAATTAAAAATTTAATTTTTGGAAATTTAATCAAGTGAGAGAATTATTTCTAAAGTGTTTAGAAAAAGGATTAATAATTAAAAGGTGTTTTAATTATTAGTGAGAATAATAAAGGGTTAATAATAATAATATTTTATGGGAAAATTTTCAGCTAAAAATTTTGCCTATAAGTATACTATTATAGACCCTATTTTTGCCTAAACCAAAAAGATTTACAAAACCCTAATTCTCTCCATCTCCTTTTCCTTCATTACATCATTTTCTTGCTGAATACCGGTGGAGTGCTTCACACTTGAGGAGCAGCTGCTAAGGATCTCCGTTCATCGTTTTTTTGATCGCCATTAAAGACCTCCATCTTTCCATTAACATAAAGTTTCTTAAGGTAAACATACTGAACTACGAATTAAATATTATTTTTCGCATGGATCCTGCGGAGGGTTTCGTTTTTTTTAAGATTTAAATTTACGTTTTCGTTGTGTTTATGTGCTAAAAACCCTTCACTTTCGAGAATACGGGTTTTATTGATCTATCGAAATATTTATCGTATCGAAAATTTTGCGCCGGAACGCGTACGGGTCAAACCGTAATCCGGATTGAAAAAGACAAAACATGGAAAATGTCCAGAATAATCATATTAAGTTAGGAAGGAGTTTTCCAAAGGACTTCGGAATGTAAAAACACAAAAATGGTTGAAGTTGGATGATTCCCGGTTTTATAAAATAGTTTTGTAATTATTCAGAAAATAATTAATAAATTCATAAATCATTATATTATCACATAACACTCCAAAAATTACCAGAAAATACCATAATTATCTGTTAGATATATTTGATAATGTCATGGCTAATATGTTTTATGTTTAGATTTCAGATCTTATTTGAACAGAACAAATCAGTACTTAACTGATCAGTACTTATACTGGAAGTCAGAACTTAAGGGATATCAGTACTTATGTTATCAGGAGATAGATATCAGAACTTAAGTGCTGAAGGACGATCAGATAAGGACAGTAGCTGATTAAAGTTAAGAAGATCAAGATAAACATAAGAAGAGATATGCATGAAGAAGGAATTCCGTGAAGAATGGAATACTTGGAATAGAAGATATCTGATTGATATATTTTAGGAAGCAGAATTATATTCCATATCAATTAGCGAATATCTTGTAACTGTGTAGTATATAAACACAGAAATAGAGTTTACACTAGAAGTGTTATCATTATCGAGAATATTATTTAATATAACTCTAGAAGCTCTCGTGATATTTTGTTCATCACTGAGAGATAACAGTTCCAGATTGTAACAGAGTTTATTGTTTAAATAAAGTTTGTTTTCTGTTACATAAGTTCTTGAAGTTTGATTTGATTGTAATAAACACTGTATTCACCCCCTCTACAGTGAAAGTGTGACCTAACAAGTGGTATCAGAGCTATCTGTTAACACACATACAGTTAAAGATCCAAACACAATCATGTCTGACACAGAAACTCCAACTAAGCCTACCAAAACTGAGGAATCATCAAAGACATCAATTCAGAGTCGATATGAGACTATCAGAGTTCCCATATTGAGACCATCTGAATATCCCATATGGAAGGTAAGGATGACCATGTTTCTGGAAGCAACAGATCCAGAATACCTTGATAGAATCAGGGAAGGGCCTCACAAACCTACCAAGCTCGCTGTTGTAGTTCCAGGTGAAGCAGCAATGACCGTACCAAAGGAAAAGAATGATTACACTGCTGAAGATATAGCATCTATTGCTAAGGATGCCAAGGTACGTCACTTATTGCATAGTGCCATTGATAATGTAATGTCAAACAGGGTAATCAACTGCAAGACTGCTAAGGAGATATGGGATGCACTGGAGACAAGGTGTCAAGGAACTGAAACAGTTAAGAAGAACAGGAAGACAATACTCACTCAAGAGTATGAACACTTTGACTCTAGGACTAATGAGTCATTGACTGATGTATATGAAAGATTTGTCAGACTCTTGAATGACTTGTCATTGGTTAATAAGGAGTATGATCTTGAAGATACAAACCTCAAATTCCTGTTAGCTCTTCCTGAATGTTGGGATTTGAAGGCAACAACAATAAGAGACAACTACAATCTTGATGAAACAACTCTTGATGAAATCTATGGAATGCTCAAGACTCATGAACTTGAGATGGAACAAAGAAGCAAGAGGAAAGGAGGAAAGTCAAGAACTGTTGCTCTCAAGGCTGAAGAGGAATCCCCCAAACCATCTTCCTCAAAGAAAGATAAGGGTAAAGCTCTTATCATAAAATCTGATACTGAGTCATCAAGTTCTGAGAGTGATGATGACTCAGATTCTGAAAGCTTGCCTGAAACTGATGCTGATGAGGAGATGATGAAGCTGTGTGCTCTTATGGTGAAAGGAATCACAAAGATTGCATACAGGAAGTTCAGGAAGGGAAAGAAGTTTTCCAGGAAAGGCATAAGTTCTGATAAGAAGAATTTCAGAAGATCTGAAGGAAAAGGAGGAAAGTCTGACAGAGGAGATTACGCTAATGTTAAATGTTATAATTGTGGTGAGAAAGGCCACATATCTCCTGAGTGCAAGAAGACCAAGAATGACAAAGGCAAAGCTCTTGTCACAAAGCAGAAAAGCTGGCCCAAGTGTTTCTTATGGAGATGGCAACATTGGAAAAACTTTGGGATATGGCAATATCAATCTTGGGAATGTCATCATTAAAGATGTAGCTCTGGTCTCAGGACTTAAACACAACTTACTGAGTATAAGTCAAATCTGTGACAGAGGTTATCATGTTGATTTCTTTGCAGAACATTGTGAAATAGTTAGTAAATCTAAAGGAAAAATTGTTCTGAAGGGATTCAGGCGTGGTAACATTTATGAAGCTAAGCTTTCAACAAGTTCTGATGGTTCTGCAATCTGTTTAGTGAGTAGAGCCTCAACTGAAGAAAGCTGGAATTGGCACAAGAAACTCTCTCATTTAAACTTCAACAAGATAAATGAACTGATCAAGAAAGATCTTGTGAGAGGACTGCCAAAATCAGTGTTTGTTCCTGATGGTCTTTGTGACTCATGTCAGAAGGCTAAACAAAGAAAATCTTCGTTCAAGAGCAAGACTGAATCATCAATTCTTGAGCCTTATTATCTACTTCATGTTGATCTATTTGGTCCAGTGAATGTCATGTCTATTGCAAAGAAGAAATATGCGTTGGTCATAGTAGATGAGTTCACCAGATACACATGGGTGTATTTCTTGCACACAAAAAGTGAAACTGCATCTATCCTGATTGATCATGTCAAACATCTGGATAAATTGATCAAAGATTCTGTGAAAATTTTGAGGAGTGATAATGGCACAGAATTCAAGAATTTGATAATGGAAGAGTTCTGCAAAAATCATGGAATAAAGCAGGAATTTTCTGCTCCTGGAACTCCACAGCAAAATGGAGTTGTTGAAAGGAAGAATAGAACTCTAATTGAAGCTGCACGAACAATGCTTGAAGAAGCAAAGCTTCCAACCTATTTCTGGGCTGAAGCTGTGCAGACTGCTTGTTTTACTCAAAATGCAACACTCATTAACAAGCATGGAAAAACATCATATGAGATGGTGAAGAACAAGAAGCCAAATCTCAAATACTTTCATGTATTTGGATGTAAGTGTTTTGTTCTCAATACTCATCCTGAACAGCTATCCAAGTTTGATCTAAAAGCTGATGAGGGAATCTTTGTAGGATATCCACTTTCTACAAAAGCCTTCAGAGTCTATAATTTGAGAACAAAAGTGGTCATGGAATCTATCAATGTCTCTTTTGATGACAAGAAGATCACTGGACTTGAAGATTGCATTGATCATGATAAGCTGAGATTTGAAAATGAAGATTCATATTCTGATATCTCAAGTCCTGACAGTCTAAGTCCTGATACTGTAAATTCTGATGGATTAAACTCTGATGTTATTGAAACTGTGGTGATTACGTCAAAGGAAGATGCACCAATGCAGGGGGAGCATACTCAAGATATTATCACATCTCAAGAAGCATCAGAACATACATCTGGCTCTTCAAATTCTGATTCGTCAAGTTCTGATAAGCCAAGTACTGACAGTGCTGAAAATCTAAATACTGAAGGATCCAACTCAGAGAGCATAGTTTCAGGGGGAGCATCAGAAAATGAAACCGAAGACAGCATGAATCATGGGGGAGCATCCAGTTCTAGAGAAAATCTTCCATCTGCAAGGAAGTGGACAAAATCACATACACCTGATTTAATAATTGGAAATCCTGAGGCAGGTGTCAGAACTAGAACAGGTACTTCGAATGAATGTCTTTACAATTCTTTTCTCTCTCAGTCTGAGCCAAAGAAAGTGGAAGAAGCTCTTCAAGATGCTGATTGGGTGCAAGCAATGCAGGAAGAGTTGAATGAATTTGAAAGAAACAAAGTCTGGACCTTAGTGCCAAGACCCAAGAATAGATCGGTTGTTGGTACAAAGTGGGTATTCAGAAACAAAACTGACAGTGATGGCATAATTGTAAGGAACAAGGCAAGGCTGGTTGCAAAAGGATATTCTCAACAGGAGGGAATTGACTATGATGAAACATTTGCTCCAGTTGCTAGGTTAGAAGCCATAAGGATATTCATGGCTTATGCTGCTCACAAAAAGTTTACTGTCTTTCAAATGGATGTGAAAAGTGCTTTTCTCAATGGAGAATTGGAAGAGGAAGTATATGTTGAACAACCTCCAGGCTTTGTAGATTCCAAACATCCAGATTATGTCTACAGGCTTGATAAAGCACTTTATGGACTTAAGCAAGCTCCTAGAGCATGGTATGAGACTTTAGCTCAGTTTCTTCTGGAAAGTGGATTCAACAGAGGAACTATTGACAAAACATTGTTCTATCTCAACCATGGCAAGGACTTACTTCTGATCCAGATTTATGTTGATGATATTATTTTTGGGTCTCCAAATGACAAACTTTGCAAAAAGTTTGCCAACCTAATGCAGTCAAGATATCAGATGAGTATGATGGGAGAACTTAGTTATTTTCTGGGCCTTCAAGTCAAGCAGAGTGAAGAAGGAACTTTTATTTGTCAATCTAAGTACACCAGAAACTTGCTGAAGAAATTTGGAATGCAAGACTGTTCAAGTGCATCCACTCCCATGGCCACTGCAACAAAACTGGATAAGGATACTGGTAATTCAGTAGATATTACTGATTACAGAGGTATGATTGGCTCACTTCTCTATCTAACTGCTAGTAGACCAGATATCATGTTTGCTACCTGTCTTTGTGCAAGATTTCAAGCAGATCCAAGAGAACCTCACTTAACAGCTGTAAAAAGAATCTTTAAGTATCTTAAAGGAACAGCTGATCTAGGATTATGGTATCCTAGAGAATCAGATTTTAAATTAATAGGTTACTCAGATGCAGATTTTGCAGGTTGCAAAATTGACAGGAAAAGCACAAGTGGTAGCTGCCAATTTCTTGGAGGCAGGTTGGTTTCTTGGTATAGCAAGAAACAAAAGTCAATTTCCACATCAACTGCAGAAGCAGAGTATATTGCTGCAGGAAGCTGCTGTGCACAGATTCTCTGGATGAAGAATCAGTTACTAGATTATGGGTTAACGTATTTCAAAATCCCTATTTACTGTGATAATCAAAGTGCTATTGCTATGACAGGTAATCCAGTTCAACACTCTATGACAAAGCACATCAGCATCAGGTACCATTTCATCAGGGAACATGTGGATGAAGGTACAGTGGAATTGCATTTTGTTCCCACAGATCAACAAGTAGCAGATATCTTCACAAAACCACTGTGTGAAGCTACCTTTTCAAAATTGGTAAATGAACTTGGAATGATTTCAGGTTCTTTCTCTAAATCTGCTTAAACTTGTTCTATGTTATCAGACTTTATGATCAGTATTTACAGAATTAATCTCTTTGTATATTCTGTGCATTAATTGATAAATGTCTTTAAGTACTGACTGTTGTCTGATATATGTTTCTAAACTCTGATAAGTGATATGTCTGTTTCAGTATCTATTCTATCCTATGAGGATAACTGTGCTAGATACTGACCTACTAGTCTTCAATACACAAATGATCCCATGAAAGAAGTAATTATTTCTGTGGAAATCTTATGACACAAGCAAATTCTGATAACTGAGCTTAGTTAAGTTTACTTTGTATATCTTATTACTAAGTCCCAAATTAGAATAATGCTACTCATCTGTTTAAGTTCTGATTCTAGTAAAACTGCTGAATGTACTAAGTGCTGATAAACCTCACTTATCAAAAGAAAAAAAAATCAAAGAATAATATCAGGTACTCCTTTGAGATCTAGAGTAAAAATGTGAATGGGACGACCCAAGTGCATTGCTGGTATTAAGTAAATATGCATTAGAAAAGCAAAATATTTTTTCTTGGTGACTGTTCACACTCTATGATTACTGGAGAAATACTCTGATAATAGCATAAATTCTGATAAACAGTCGTGACTCACTTACACTGAGAAGCCTCTGTAAAATAGAATTTCAAAAGATGCATAAAATTAGCACAAAAACAGTTGAGGTGGACTCAGGCATGAACTCATTTATCAGTAGGTTTCAGGATAATGACAGTTCTTTAGCAAAATTTTAATTATGACTTATTTCTAAGATGTACTGAAGTAGATCAGACTTTACTCTTTGTCTGTTATTTAGCTTAATGCACACACACATCACTCCATATGAATGATGAAATTTCTGTGGTGGTCTATGTTATTTTAGATAAACAGTCATTGTGTCACTTCTGCACAAATTCCGAGGACAAGTTCTAGTTACACGTTCTGATGATTAAGTTCTGACGTTCATAACTAAGAACTTGTATGAGTATTTACTGAGATAGATATTCCTTGTTCGAGTTAAGACATTATGTTCTGATGACTGTTAAGTTCTGGTATAGGTCTAAGTTCTGATTTTTCAGTCTAACCCTTTACTTGACTTATTTATGAGTAAAATTTGGTAACAGTCTCAGATTAATTTTGAAATGTTGAAGTGGAAGATTAATAGTCTATGGTTAAAACATAATGGCACTCGTCCTTGAACAGTTCACTCTTGTTACATGTGCACATTCCTTTCCAATGACTGTTATTCTTTTTCAAAGTCTAGGGAGACGAGGTAGAATTACTTCTACCTGTCCGCATTCAATATCTTTGCGTCTCTTGGCATTCTCTTGCCTATATATACAACCACTTCACATCAGTCTTTCCTTCACATTAGTCTTCTCATCACACTTGTATCACAAATTCAGTCTTGTTTTTCATTTACTATCACAAATGGCTGAATTTGGCTGGTTCTACAATTACGGTGATGAGACTGTGCATGTCTTTTTGAATGGAATTTCAACTCCCTACCCTATCACCAACATCCCTCACAATCTCTGGATTCAATTTCCAGAGGTTATCAAACGTGATCTGGTGGCCGTTCGAAGAGACCTTCACCTTCGTCGTATCCGTCAGCAAGAGCGAATCATTCGACTCGCCATCTTGTTTGTCGAAGATAGGAAGAGGAGGATGACTTAATCTCGTCTTCTTCCTGTTCTTCTTCATCCTCAGCTTTGTCAGGCTTCTTAGCTAGGACTAAAGCTGTTGATGATAGGATTAGAAGCTTAGGGAAAATCTTGTATTGATGTAATTTCTATTTCATATATGTATTGACTTGATATATTAATGAAAACTGTTTTTACTTCAAGATTTTGTCTCTGAGTTATTTTATCTGTGTTGTTAAATCCTGCTTGATATTCTGATGACCATTTAAATTTTGTCTTTATTTAAGTTCTGATTCTTTGTCAGCACTTATTCATCGAAATTATCTAGGTCATTTTTAACATGATTCATTTTCAGAATATTAATGTTGCAGTGAAAAATAATTCAATCAGTGCTAACGGTTTTAATTTTGAATTAAAACTGTGTCTCTTGATAACTGAAATGGTTTTTCCTTGAAACAAGGCAACTGGGTAAGTAATCATTCCTGTTTTCTCGAGCCCAGTAACTATCCGTTATTACTGCATGTCTGACAGGTGTCCAACGGTAACATTTTTCTTCGAGTATAAGAACAACAGAGAGAAGATTTCTTTAATCTTTTACTTTCTTAATACTTTATCTCTCTTCTTACTTTTACTCTCTTTCTCATTCTTTCTCACGTTGGTTTTTCATACAGACATTATATCAAACACCTAACAGGCATACTTGAATTTCAATATTTTTTCACATGGCACCAAAGGATTTAATCATTGATGGAGCAAAGTTTGTTCCAAACAACTATGCTGCAATTCTTGATCATGCTGAAGCTCCATCTGAATTGCATTTTGTGCAAGATCTTCTTGCACATAGTGAGGTTGGGTACGCCTTAACTCAGCCTGAATTCTTTTCAAGTCAACAAGTTCTGAGGTTCTGGAGGACTGGCGTTTTTGATGATGGTGGTAACCGTGGAACTCCCAGTATTATCTTCCAAGTGGGTGATTCATCTTTTGTAGTCACTCCTGGTACAGTACGCAGGGCTTTACATCTTCCAGAGGATTGTACTTTCTCAGTTCCAGAGGACTCAGCCCTTCGGGAGTTAATGGCTGAATTGGGATATGAAAAGAGTCTGACGAAACTTGGACAATTGAAACGGGCTAATATCAGAAGAGAATGGAGTTTCTTCTTCGATTGCATCACCAAGGCTTTTGGCAACAAGTGTTCAAATTTTGATGCCATCCCAATTCTGAGTCAGCACATCGGGTATGCTATTATCCATCAAACTCATTTTGATTTTGCAACTGGAATAATTGGTTTTATTGGGGATAGGATGACAGAGGATCGAGATGTTGTTTATTTTGCTAGATTCTGTCAACTTATTTATACGTATTGTACTGCTGAACCCCAGTTAGTCAGCACTCAAACCCCACCTTTTAAGGTTGCAAAAAGGTACTTTAACGACCTGATAAATGCTGACACAAAGTAATCAATGGTGAGACAATTACAGATTCCTCAGTCTGTGAAACAGATTCTGGTAAATGCTGATCCAGCTACTTACAAATCTGTTTACTCAAATGTCAAACCAACTCACCATAACCAAAATCCATCAACCTCAGTCCCTACCTCTCATTCTACTCAACCTACCCTCAGAACTTATCTCAAATCCTATCTCTCCACTTCACAGAATGCTCAACCTTCTTCTTCAGCACCTACTGTGAAGCCTACATCCTCTAAGCCAAAGAGAACAAAGACTGTTCCTCAAACATCTCAGAAGAAGAGGAGGATTACTTTGAGAGATGCATCAGATTCTGAGGATCAGTTTCCATCTTCAGAACCTATGATCGATGAAGCTGAGACGGCAACTTCTCAGAAGGATTCTGCAATTGGGGGTTCTAGGCTTCTCAAGAGGCTTAGACGTATGACGGTTCCTGCAACTCCCAAGGAATCCAAATCAACAAGAAAGTACAAGAAACAGAGGGCACAGAGGCCAGTTTCAGATGATGAGGAGGAAGCAGCTAAGGAAGGGGATCAGGAATCTCTGATCTCACAAGACAAGGAATTTGCTCCAGTCACTTCTTCTCCATCAACTCCATCTCAGGAACCTGTATCTGACAAGGCTAATTCACCTTCTATATCTCTTGTTGATCCAGGCACAAGTGCTGAAATTGATATTCAGAACTTGGTTGTGCCTGAAATACTTTTATTAGAAGCTCCAACAGCAAATAATCCTTCCACAACATCTGTTACTGATGCTGTTCAAACTCCTGAGTTATCACTAACACCTTCTCTGCATCAAGATGATGATCAGATTTTAGGTGAGCATCAGGATATGGCTGTTGATCAGAACTTAGTATCAGATCAGCAATTAGAGGATGTTGAAGCCTCCATTGCTACTCATACAGTTGTCTTATCAGAAGATACTGATTCTTTAAGTTCTGATGCTGCAAATGTTGGAGATACTGGTGAAGCTGCTACAACTGTAGATGCTGATGCAGCAGGTCCTTCAGGACATACTCCTCCACTGACTCTTCCTAAGTCTGAACTGCTAAAGGAGTTTGTTATCCGGGATGCACCAGTACCTTGGAGTGAAACTCCTGCAGGTCAGGAGTGGACTAAGGAATGGAACTCAGTTTCATGTGTTCCAAATGCTTTACATCTTGCTGAGCACTTGACTAAAGCTGATGAAATGTTAAATTCTGATGATTTTAAAACTCAGCTTAGGGTCACTGCATTGAGTACTAAACATCTACAAGGTCTTCATTCCAACACTCATGCAGAGCTACACAAGATTCAGGAGAACTTTATTAAACAGGAACAAGTTTGGAAACTTGATAAGAAAAAGTTCTTCCAACCTACCATTGACAGGGTTGCTTATATTGAGAAAACTCAAGAGAAGCAACAAGCTCAGATTGATCAAATTCTGACAAATCAAGCTTCTCAGCAATCGCAACTTACTGAAATCCAGACCTCAGTGGAATTACTTATCTCTCTTTTATTACCTGCTGATGCCAAAAAGGGGGAGAAGGTAATTAAGTCCAAATGCAAAACCAACAAGTCACTGCAAGGAAAGGATGATGGAAAAGATGACCAAGGAAACTCTGGAATGGGTAGTGGTCATAGTCAAGGTAGAAGGTTTACATCAAGACAAGCTAGTCACAGAACAAGTTCTGATACTGGGAAAAGAATAAGTTCTGCTGCTGGTAAAAGGATAAGTTCTGATGAACTTCTAGATCTTGATGAGGAAATGTCAAGACAGTTATTTCTTCAAGAAAATCCAGGGATGGACTTGGAAAGTTTAAAGGAAGAAGAAGCCAGACTTAAATCAGAGAAAGTCACATCTAAATCTGAAGCTTCTGGTAAAAAGTTACTTCCAAAACCTAAAGGCATTGTGATCAAAGAAAGGATACATACTGAAGAAACTTTGGCTAGATCACAACCACAGATAGATCCAAGATCCAAAGGTAAAGAAAAGGTTGGTGAACCTATCAAGCCTTATGTACCTCCTGAGGAAGAAGAAATTACTGATGGAAAAGATAATCTTGCTCTGACTTCAAGAAAAGTTCTTAAAACAACCTCTGACATGGCTCAAGTTGTTCAGAGTCAAGAAATTGTAAGTTCTGATATTCAGAAGAAGCAAGTAACCTCTGACACAGCTCAAGTTAACTTGATATCAGAAGGAAGATCAAATACACTCCTACCAGGATTCACTAAAGCAAAACAGACTCAACCTTTGAAGACTACTTCAAGTGGTTTTGAAGCAAGAGTAGTTACTGGAAAGGAAGCTAGAGATAAAACTGGATTGGGAAGTGCTGATGAAAGAAGAGTACACAACACTACCGATGATCCAACTTCCTTGAGTGAACCAGGTATTGGAGCAACTCCTGAGAGATTGAATCAACTAGAATCTGTACAGATGGTTTACCATACCTACTTGAAAGAATACATCATGTTGTATTTCATGACAGATGGTAGGGTTTATCATATAAGACAAAATGCCATTCCGTTGAAGTATTTTGAAGAATTGGAGCATGTATTGTTCTTACTCCAAGTGGATGACAGAATAACAGAGACTGCTGCAAACTACTTAAAGGAACAGATTCAGAGACAGAAAAGACTTTATTCTGTTAAGTCTGACAGCAGATATGTTCCAAAGTACAGAAATCACAATGGTGATATTGTTGATATGAAGCCTAATACTGCACAGATCAGAACATATCTTGGTATTAAGGGGCTTGAATTCAATCTAGAGTCTAATAAAGCTTATGTCATAAGACTAGATCGGGAGTTGAGAAAAGCAAAGATTAATGATCTCAGAGCTGCAATATTTCAAACTGGTGAAGATACTGCAGAGCTTAAAGATGTTAAACGGAGAATGATTGATGAACTCAGATATGCTGAGAAATGTTTGTTGAAGAATTATCTCAGAACAACTCCTGACATCAGAGAGATCAGAAAATGATGAAGCCAAGTCGAAGATCTACAACTGCTTAAATTCTGATATTTATACAGATTGAAGTTGTTATCAGAAGTTGAATTGGTAAAAACTTTAAGGACTGTAAGTTGTAGTTATCTTGTCTATTTCTCATGCATTTGTACTTAATGTTTTTGACATCATCAAATATCTGTTAAACTTGTATATTTTGTTAATTTACAAGTTGGGGGAGATTGTTAGATATATTTGATAATGTCATGGCTAATATGTTTTATGTTTAGATTTCAGATCTTATTTGAACAGAACAAATCAGTACTTAACTGATCAGTACTTATACTGGAAGTCAGAACTTAAGGGATATCAGTACTTATGTTATCAGGAGATAGATATCAGAACTTAAGTGCTGAAGGACGATCAGATAAGGACAGTAGCTGATTAAAGTTAAGAAGATCAAGATAAACATAAGAAGAGATATGCATGAAGAAGGAATTCCGTGAAGAATGGAATACTTGGAATAGAAGATATCTGATTGATATATTTTAGGAAGCAGAATTATATTCCATATCAATTAGCGAATATCTTGTAACTGTGTAGTATATAAACACAGAAATAGAGTTTACACTAGAAGTGTTATCATTATCGAGAATATTATTTAATATAACTCTAGAAGCTCTCGTGATATTTTGTTCATCACTGAGAGATAACAGTTCCAGATTGTAACAGAGTTTATTGTTTAAATAAAGTTTGTTTTCTGTTACATAAGTTCTTGAAGTTTGATTTGATTGTAATAAACACTGTATTCACCCCCTCTACAGTGAAAGTGTGACCTAACATTATCTATATTTTATTCTGTACATAATAAAATTAACATACCTATACTTTATCACATATAAAAATCCACATATCAACACCAATCATCAGATAATTCACCAAAAATCACATAATAATCACATAATAATTATTTTTCGATAAAAATAATTACACGCTATATCCCGGATATTACAGTCCTCACTTGGGCCTACATATGGCCTTCTAAGAAGTTGACACCAAACTGCAATTGCATATTAGCAAACTGGCCTGTTTTAACCAAATTAAAACCCATTAATCTTGCTCTAAGGTTGATTCTAATTGCTTGTTGACCTTCCCTAGACTCCATTACACCATTACGAATCAAGGTCCATTGAATTCCTACCCATAACAAACCTAAACTAGACCATAATTACTCTTACTCCAAAATTGTCCCTGTTTTGGTTGTTCTCGGTTTTACATCATATCACCCATCAAAACCAAAGCTTTTCCACAACCTATGGCTACTGATCTTAATCTGAAACATTAATCTAACATTGCCAAGCCTAGGCCTCCCAAGGCCTCACCAAATGCCCACTCAAAACTCAACAAATCTACGACTAACATTCACTCACTACTCGCACTACACTAACCCTTTCTCCTTAGCTCCATTCGAATTAACTCAACTCCAAAAAAAGGATAACTAAAAGCAATACACTATCCACCTTGATTTTCCTATTAACTACTTATGAGATCATTCCATACTCCAAAATTACTATTAACTGATAGTGTATAAACATAACTAAGCATGTATAGCACTTAATCATATTCTTAAATTATCCAAGCATAAATTTGAACATAATCTACAATATAAAATTATATTATCAACTGAATAAACTCACTTAATATCTTGAAATACTTTAGTTTAGAAAAATATGTCCTTATCTATCACATGCAAATCAATTTGAAGTTAAAAACTTAAGCATTTAACCATAAAATAGCCTAGTCTCAAAGCTACACTATTAGCACTTTAAAACTTGGGACTAAGACTAACATGCATGCATCCATATAATTATATCTCAAGTAATCCATGACATGCAAGAGTTTTAAACTAAGAAATTTATTATAAAACATGGTTTTAATCAATATGCAAGAGTTTAAACTAAGTCATCCACTTTAAAACATGATTTTTAGCACATAAACATAAAATCATTCATACTCGAATATGTACAATCAATTCCTCGAATTTACATCTTAAAACTAACATGCATGACTTGATATTGCCAAAACTATAACAACCAATGATATGCAAAGGCTTAAACCATGATATATGCTTTGAAAACATGATTTTAACACTTAAACTTTTGAATGCAAATAAAGCAACCAAGAATTTATTCCAATCTACTCCCAAAAAGTCATTTCCCAATGGAGAGGAGTGAAATGGTGGAAGTAAAACACTTCACCATACCATAACCAACTCCAAGAATGATATAACTCATGGTTTGAACCTTAAATTCATAAGAATCAAGGTCTTTCACTTGACTTTTGAGAATACCTAAACATGCAACACTAAATCACTTCAAATTTCAACATAAAACATAGTAGGATGAGTTGAACAAAGGTTGGAGGGTTAGATCACACTATGCTCTTGAGAAATTGGATGAAAAATGAGAGAGAGAGTGTTTGTGTGTGTTTCGGCCGAGAGAGAGAGAGAGAGAGAGAGAGAGAGAGAGAGAGAGAGAGAGAGAGAGAGAGAGAGAGAGAGAGAGAGAGAGAGAGAGAGAGAGAGAGAGAGAGAGAGAGAGAGAGAGAGAGAGAGAGAGAGAGAAGGGAGGGAGGGAGAGAGAGAGGAGGGTGGTGAAAATGTATGAGAGAAATGATCATTTCTTGTCCAAGTTGAGAGTTTTATGTGTTTGTTTTTGGTAGTGGAATAGGGAAATGACTTGCTTGTTGTTCTAGTAATGCTACCAAGGTTTGCATGCAAGGGTATTCTAGGAATTTGTCTAGTCAAAGAACTATTAGTGGGGTTGGAATTTACCATAATATCCCTCTCTCCAATTGAATGAATAATTGCATACAAGGGCGTACTTGTAACCAACTAATTATTATTCACATTATCAAATCTCATTTAAAAGAATGATTTTTATAAATCAAAATATGATTTCATAAATTACAAAAATTATGCCATAAAATAATTTAGAATTTTAGAAATTTTATGTGATCACTTTTATAATTTTAAAAGAAAAATATTTTTGAAAACTAATTTTCATCATAACTAATATTTTAAAAAATTACACACAAAATTTCTAATAAAACACCTCGCTTATCGATTTATAATATCTTGCTATGCTAGCCAGATAAACCACATAATCGACACATATTCATGCAGGTCTTTAATAATTTATAATCAAATATTTATATACAACTCAATTACGAATAGCGAAATACTGGTTGTCACATCCGCACTGATTATGGAAGTGTGTTTGTTAACTTAAACTTCACTTTTTTTCTTGCCAACCATGGTATTTTACATTAGAAATCCTGTGCATATACTTCCCAGCAAAATGCAAGGGTGGAACGTAAACATAAACATTTGCTTGAACTTGCAAGGTTTCTTAGATTTTAATTTGCATTACCACACAAATACTTAGGGGTGTGTCTACTCACTGCCACCTACCTGATCAATCTTTTGCTTACACCTGTTCTTCATAACAAAAGTCCATTTGAAATTCTATATAATCAAATTCCATATTATTCATCAGTATAGGCCTTTGGATGTCTTTTTTATGCTTCTTTACATCCTGATGATAAGTTTGGTCCCCGTGATGTGCAATGTATGTTTATTGGATATCCTTTCTTACAAAAGGGTTATAAGGTTATCAGGTTGGATACTCATTCAATTATGGTTAGTAGACATGTCAAGTTCCTGGAACATATTTTTCTCTATCACAGTCATAGTAATTTATCTGTTCCTTTTACCACAACTACACCTTACAATTCTTATTCATTTCAAAATTGGTTATCTTATGATTTTTATGCTACCTCATCTTCTGATGAGAATAATGCTATTTGTTCAAGTCCCCTTTCAGACGGTTTTTCTTCTTCTCCTGAGTTCATATCTAATGTTCATCAACCTACTACCTCATCTTTTATTAATCCTCTTGTCAGACAATCTACCAGATCAAAATCTAGGCCTACCTGGTGGGATGACTATTGAATACCTTTACACTTTAAACCTGTTATATCCATAGTTCAACATATAAAATTGTTGTCTGATTTCCCTGTTAAATTGGTACTTCCACTTCATATTCCAAATCCTTTACCACCAAATTTCACTAATTCTATGGATCCTCTCTCTGTGCATATGTTACATCATTCTTATGAAACTACTCATCAAGAAATTCAGGCATGCTCTCATAATTCAAAGGTCATTTTTGAGACAACTCACTATCACCAAGAAATCAAGGATTCCAGGTGGGTTGATGCAATCAATAAGGAGCTAGATGCTTTGGAATCTTATCACACTTGGGAGTTAATGCCTCTACCTCTTAAAAAGACTTGTATTGGTTGTAAATGGGTCTTTAAAATCAAATACTTATCAGATGGCCAAGTTGAAAGGTTCAAAGCTCGACTTATAGCCAATGGATATACGCAGACTACTCGAATTGATTATCATGATACCTTTGCTCCGGTTATTAAGTTGGTCACTGTTCCAAGTCTGTTAGCTGTAGTAGTTACAAAATGCTGGTTTATTGAGCAACTTGATATTAATAACGCTTTTCTTCATGGTGACTTAACAACGGAGGTGTAAATGCAGCTTCCTTTGGGGTATCATCCTGTTGATTTTGACTCTACGGCTAATCTAGTTTGTAAGCTCATAAAATCATTGTATGGCCTTAAGCAGACTTCTCGAGAATGGTTCATCAAACTTACTTGTTTACTACAGGAAGCTGGCTACAAACAGTCCAAGTTAGATCATTCCCTTTTCACTTTCACTTCTGAAAACAGCTTTATAGCAGTTGTGGTGTATTTTGATGACATAATCCTATCTAGGAATGACTTTTCTTTGATCCAATCTCTGAAGGCTTTGCTTCATGATAGATTTAGTATTAAAGACTTGGGTGCTTTCAAGTTTTACTTGGGTCTTGAGGTTCTCAAGAATAATCAAGGCTTATTTCTTAGTCAACATAAGTTCATTGTTGATCTTCTCAAATATGCAAATATGGAAGGTTGTAAGACATTATCTGTACCTTTGAAATCCTCACATCAAGTTGTATGACATTGATTTTTCAGGGCCTTTACTATCTACTCCTACTTTTTATATGGCCATTGTGGGAAAACTGCTTTATTTAACTTCCTATCAGCCTAATATTTGTTTTTCAGTGCAGCTCTTGAGTCAGTTCCTTCATGCCCCTAGACAGGCTCACTTGGTTGCTGATGAGCGTGTTTTACGTTCCTTAAAACTCACTTCCCAACATGGTTTATTCTTTTCTGCGAATTCTTCTTTAACCTTTCAACGTTTTAGTGATAGTGACTGGGGATGGGACCTTGGTGATCGTATATCAGTTGGTGGATATTATTTTCTGATTGGTGGTACTGCGATTTCTTGGAAATCCAAGAAGCAATCTTTAACTTCTAAAAGCACCTGTGAAGCTGAATATAGGGCTCTATTGTGAAGTCATTTGGCTTAAGAGTCTTTTAACCGAATTGGGTGTTCACATTCCTAAATATATTGCTTTGTATTGTGATAACAAAGCAACTCTTGACTTAGCTGATAATCCTATATATCATGCGAGAACGAAACACATAAAACTGGATTGTCATTTTATTCGTAAAAAGATTCGCACTGGTTTGATTGAAGTCTTCCAGGTTTCTTCCAAAGACAATACTGCTGACATTCTCACTTAAGGTTTGGGCAAAGTTTCACACTGGTCTTGCGCTTCCAAGTTGGGTCTGACATTTTTTTCTCCGTCTTCGCTTTGTGGGGGGCTTACTGCAGTCGCTGCTTATTCTGATTTGTGTAATAGAAGTCGAAATTTCGGTGGTGTTTTGATCAGACCTACTACAGTTAAAGGGGGGGCTGATGAGACTAATGACTTTGACCTCGGTCAAGGGTTAATTAGTAATAAATTGGAGATACCATTTATCCAAACAAGATCTTATACTTATAACAGATTCAGTTAGAGAGAATGCTAGTTTTACTAGAATAGATACATTTCATTTGATATAGTATTGCAATATACTTGGTGTTCGTCTATCTTTAGCAATACATACATGTTTGCACATATCGATTCACTAGAAGTTAATAATTTTATCCTAATTGATCCTACTTCTGATCATTTTCGAATAGTGATAGGAGGAATACTTTGCTCATGTCTGAAAAAGTTATCAGGATCCACCACAGTTTTGATTTTAACCAACCTGTCAAAATTATTCTTGAAGTAGCGTCTTCCCCATCTACTTGCCTGTTGGTAGCTTGTGGTGCCTTTGAGATTGTTAGTACCCATCGTCAGGTCGACATAATTGACATATGCACTTCTTGGATTCTTGGTTACATACGGAGTCAAATATTTTGCTAAACTTTTAATCCACTCCATGCGTTCAGCTTCATCTGCATCAGTTTCCGCGAACCTGTTAAACTTAAACAAGGTTCCAGCTCGGTAGGGAAATGGAAGTGCCGATTCTGAAATTTCATCCATTCTGCCTCCATAAGGTGTGAACTGTAAAGTTGCTTTTAGCGGAGGAAGTTTGTACATCATTTCCCACAAACCTTCTAGACCTTTTACAGGAATTGGTACTTGAGTGTAGTCATTATTTGATTTGAATGCGGGTCTAGGTAGAACTGTAATGTTCAGTAAGATTTCGGGAGGGGTGAACAATTCAAAACCTGAGAAGTAAACCATTGCCTGGAGCCAGCTTACTTCAAAACAATCTTCTCTTACCACGCCAAGCTCTGGGAACTGTTGTTGCATCACGGAAAGCATCTTATTAGCGCTACCTAGGTATAAGGCTTCGAATAAGAAGATCATGGTTCTCTTGTCCGATCGACTACTGGCATTGCTCACGATACTCTGTCCATCGGCCTTGATAACCAAGTCCTTAGGGAGTTTAGGTGCAACAGATTGGTATCGATGAAAAATTGATGTGAGATTTTGTTCGACCGTTCTGTAGACTTTGTAAACCGTCACGGTCTTGGGAACAGCAAGTAATCTTACTTTCCAGGATACAACAACTCCAAAGCTTCCACCACCACCTCCTCTAATAGCCCAGAACCAATCTTCCCCCATTGATTTCCTGTCTAGAATTCTTCCATTTGAATCAATCAAACGAGCATCAATCACGTGATCAGCTGCAAGTCCGTATTTTCGCATCATCATGCCATAACCCCCTCCACTTAAAATTCCGCCAACACCCACATTCCCAAATAAACCAGATGGAAACCCAAGCATACCACTTGTCTCCCCAATCTTGTAATAAAGCTCTCCATTAGTTAAACCCGAACCAATCCAGGCAGTATTGGTTTTAGTGTCAGCACTGAATGATTTGAAATAGGCAAGATCGAGTATGACGAATGGGAGTGGGGAAACATAAGAAAGTCCCTCGAAACTATGGCCACCGCTTCGAATTCTCATATCCAAATTATGTTTCTTAGAGCAATAAATCACAGATTGGACATGCGATTCGCTCACTGCCCTAATAATGACTAGAGGTTTAGGCGTATCAGGCTTAGCAAAACGCAAATTGTTTATGGAGTATTGCAATGTTTGTGTGAAGTTGTGGCTTTTTCGGGTGTACACGAATTCCGATATGTCACGAGAGTGATGGTTGAGGCACTGAAGGAAGTTGTGTGTAGGATCAGCAGCTGATGATGTGCATGAAAATGTTAACAAAAGTAGAAGACCTGTAATTGAAGTAGTCCCACTGATCTTCATATCTGGAATTTGGTTTAGTAGTAGTAAGGGTTTATATGATAGTATTGGTAGTATTTGATATCTCATAGAATGCGATGATTGCTTTCTATTTATAGGTTTCAGCTTTAGGAGTAAATGGCTGCACGGAGAGACAGTTGAATGTATAGAACAGTTGACATATTCGACATACGTTAAATACAGATTTTATTTAAACTACATGCATAAATATCTTGTGAAAAGGTAAAGGACTCGTTAAAGTAACTCTCAAGATGTAACGTACTTAAATTAAACTCAGACCATGTATTAGACCATACACGCTAAGCGTTAGTATTTCTTACCCATCGTTCAGCTAATTTTTAATATTTAGTTTGGAACTTAAATATTGGACGTCTAGAACTCATGGAAACTTACTCCCTCCGTTGTTACATTTAAAAAAAACACATATTAAAAAAAATTAATTGTTTATTTTATTTTCCATGTTTATCCCTAATTATTACATTTAAGAGTAAGTTATCCGTGTCTAAATTTAATATAAAATCAAACATTGAAACTAGATATATAAGTATATAGATGTAAAATAACACTATAGAAATGCATTGAAATGGAAAATATCATAACTATTTAGGAACAATTATTTTATAAACGTAATAAATATTTAGGGATGAAGGGAGTATTTTATACTCATTTATAAAATAAGTGCATTAATTAATTTATTTATTTTACTAAGTAAACGTATGCACATTCAATTATAGAACAGTTGACCTTTTTTAGGGTTTACTAAGTAAATGTTATATATACATTTTTATAAGTATTTTAAACTGTAGAAAGAACTAAAAGTTAAATAGAATATTAAATTGAATTTTTTTTCTGCACCTCTCTAGCTATTTTAATATGAATATTTTATAGGGTTAATTGTACTTTGCACCCTACTACTATGTTTCAAAAACAAATTTGTACGAGAACTTTAGGAAATTCAGTTTGCACCCTCATACTTCAATTTTGAGATTCATTATTTACCCATTTTCAGAATTTTGTTGAATTCGGTAGGGGTACAACCGGAAATTCAACAATATACTTAATCAAAATAAAATTTAGCTTGTTCAAATATTATTAAAAATTGTATATTATTTTATAGCAACTATGATAGGGATAAATAAATTATGCTTGTATAATTAAATACTGCACTAATTGTACAAGCTGTGGACTGCTAGGCCCAATAAAAAGATATATGATACTCAGACCAGAAAGGTTAAGCCTGATGGACCAGATCAGGCCTGATGGAATAAAAAAGGCCCAAAAGCCCTGATTATTAATTAATTTCATAATTAATTAATAAGGGACAAATCAGATGTTGAAAAGAGTCCCGATAAGGATATAAATCCTTGGAGATTAGCCTCAAGGGGACCTAAAAGGATAAGGAATCAGTTTCCTACTATCTAGGACTCCAAAGTCCATTCTAATTATGAGACTTGCCCACCGAGTCTCCTATACCAAGTCCAATTCAAGGACTCCCAACATCTATATAAGGGGTCTCACCCCCACCAATCAGAACTACGTTTTTTGGCTTGATTCTCTAATTCACAGAGATACGTAGGCATCTCGTAAAGGCAGATTGAGTCACGAAACACGAGAGCAGCCATTAAAGGCCTTGAGCTCCTGAATCTTAGTATTAAATACAGCAAGTAATAACCTTAGTTTTTTATCCATAACATTTGGCGCCGTCTGTGGGAAAAGCAACAACAACCATGGCGAGAACATGGAGAACAATTGGAGCTCTAGAGGAAGGAACACCATCAGAGACAACCCAGGTGATTTCATCAACCGTGGAGGTTCCTCCCCATTCAACTTATGCATCTACTCAGGGGGAAGCCCAGACAGGGGCAACTCAACCTCAGCCACAAGGGACAACTCCCCCGACTATTCAAGGTACGAATCCTCAAGTTCAACAAGTACATATACCTGTGAATTCTCGACCCGTCGGGTATGAATATTCAACTGTTGTTACTACTAACCCCCCTTATGGGATGCCCCTTCGCCCTGAGGTTGGAGGAAGCGGATATGCTGGGCGAGGCGAAGCACGAGGGCAGTCACCCCCTATATACGAGGTTTGGGTCCTATTCCTGAGGATCGGGAATTTTCTGGTCCTTATACTGAGAGAGACTCCGAATCTTCGGATGATGAAGTGGCCCCAAGAAGGAGGCGTCCTGGAAAAGAGCCAATGGCCGATGGAAGGCAACCCCCCCCCAAAGCACCCCAGGGGCGAATCCCCAAGAAGTGCAGGAAAGGATCAGGGCTCATGAGGCTGAAATCCAAAGGCTGAGGCGTGATTTGGAGGCTCACCAGGCCACCAGACCCCAGATACCTCCTAGGGGGAGAAATCCTCCTCCTGTCATAGACCTGGATGGTCCGGTAAGAAGAAGGGTTGTTGTCCCAAGAACTGATCCAAGCAATCTCCTTCCCCTTGGAGATCCTGATGATCCAACTCCACCCTTCACAGAAGAGATAATGAATGCCCATATCTCAAGGAAATTCAAGATGCCCACTATCAAAGCCTATGATGGCACGGGAGACCCCGCAAATCATGTTAGGACATTCTCTAATGCACTGCTGCTGCAACCCGTGAATGATTCTATAAAGTGTCGGGCCTTCCCTCAAACCCTGTCGGGTATGGCTCAAAGATGGTACAGTCGCCTGCCCCCAAACTCTATTGGATCGTTCAGAGAATTAAGTCAGGCTTTTATTAAGCAATTCATCAGTGGAAGAGTCCATGAGAAAAGTTCAGCATCCCTTATGAGTCTTGTGCAGGGAGCTAAGGAATCCTTGAGAGATTACCTGAATCGTTTTACAAAGGAGGCTTTAAAAGTCCCGGACCTTGATGATAAGGTAGCCATGATAGCACTACAACAAGGAACCAGGGATGAGTTTTTCAAGATGTCCTTGGCCAAACGTCCCCCTGAAAACATGTTGCAACTCCAAGAGAGGGCAGGGAAGTATATCAAGGTGGAAGAAAGCATGAGGAAGACCGTAGTAAGTAATGAGCCCACTGGAGGCAAGAAGCGAAAAACTGATTTAGAATATATTGCAAAGGACAAATATCCTAGAACCGAACAAAACCCTGATTCAACCCCCAAGAAGGGAGGACCTGGGCAAAAGTTCACTGAATACGCTAAGCTTAATGCTCCTAGAAGTCAGATTTTGATGGAGATTGAGAAAGACAGAGATGTTCGCTGGCCTAAGCCCTTGAAGGCCGATCCCGCCAAGCTAGATAAGAGCAAGTATTGCAGGTTTCACAAAGATGTTGGCCATGACACCGATGAGTGTAGGCAATTGAAAGATGAAATTGAGTTCCTCATTCGAAAAGGAAGATTGAACAAATACACTGGAGAAGGAGGGGATAGGAATAATAATGGAAGGAAGAACTTTGAGGATCGTAGGAGGGACCAAGACGATCAGGGGCGAAACCCCCAGCCTAGAGGACCAGTTATAAACACCATTTATGGAGGGCCGAAACCTCGAGGGCCTGTGATAAACACAATCTTTGGAGGTCCAACTGCTGCTGGATTGTCCAAAAATTCCAGAAAGGCATATACTAGAGAGGTTATGCATATTGTTGGAGAAGCCCCGAAGAGGGCCCGAACAGAAGTAACATTGGCTTTTGATGATTCCGACCTAGAGGGTGTGAAGTTTCCCCATGACGACCCGCTGGTCATAACACCAATAATAGGAAATAGCCCGGTTAAGAGGGTCCTTGTGGATAATGGTGCTTCTGTGGATATCTTGCTCCACGACACCTTTCTAAGGATGGGGTATAACGACTCCCAGTTAACAACAACCGACATGCCGATATATGGATTTGCTGGAGTAGAATATCCTGTGGAAGGGATAATCAAATTGCCAACCACCATAGGTACGGAGCCAAGGCAAGCAACACAGATGCTGGATTTCATGGTGGTAAAGGCTAGTTCAACTTATAATGCTATCATGGGGAGAACAGGGATACATGCCTTCAAGGCAGTCCCCTCTTCCTACCATTCAGTCATGAAGTTTCCCACCCGAAACGGGATTGGAGAAGAGAGAGGAGATCAAAAAATGGCTAGAAGCTGTTATGTGGCCTCTTTGAGGGCAGATGGAGTCGGGGGCCAGGTTCTTCCTATTGAAGATATGGATGTTCGAGAAAATGATGAGAATAGAGGAAGGCCAGCAGAAGAATTGGTTTCGGTTCCTTTAGACCCCGAGAATCCTGAGAGGATGACTTTCATTGGAGCCACATTAGAGGAGCCCCTTAGAGGGAAGTTAGTGAAATTTTTGCAAGAAAATAGTGATGTGTTGGATGGTCAGCAGCTGATATGCCAGGCATAGACCCGGAGTTAATTACTCACAAGCTAAACGTAGATCCAAGCCGGAAGACAGTGAAACAAAAGAAAAGAAATTTTGCCCCGGAAAGACAAGAGGCTATAAAGCAGGAAGTGGAAAAGCTCTTAGAGGCTGGTTTCATTGAGGAGATTCAATTTCCGGAGTGGTTAGCAAACCCTGTAATGGTGAAGAAGGCTAATGGAAAGTGGAGGATGTGTATAGACTTCACCGATCTGAATGATGCATGCCCCAAAGACTGTTTTCCGCTGCCTAGAATTGATACTTTGATTGATGCCACCGCTGGACATGAGATGCTGAGTTTCATGGATGGGTTTAGCGGATACAACCAGATCAAAATGCATAAGGATGACATTCCAAAGGTATCATTTATCACTGACTTTGGTGTTTATTGTTATCTTGTTATGGCGTTTGGTCTCAAGAATACAGGAGCCACCTATCAAAGGTTGGTGAATAGAATTTTTAAGGATCTTATTGGTAAGACTATGGAAGTCTATTTTTGATGACATGTTAGTCAAGAGTCTAGTAAAGACTGATCATATAGCCCATTTAAGGGAAGCTTTTGAGGTCCTGAGGTACCACAAGATGATGTTGAATCCGACGAAGTGTGCTTTCGGAGTAGGATCTGGAAAATTCTTGGAACTGATGGTCTCAAAGAGGGGAATTGAGGCTAACCCGGATAAGATAAAGGCGATCCTGGACATGGAACCACAAAAACTGTTAAGGATGTTCAGAAGCTTACAGGAAGGGTTGCTGCGCTAGGACGATTCATCTCCAAGTCGGGGGAAAAGTGTTTGTCATTCTTCAAATCGCTAAAGAGCATCAAAGACTTTGTATGGAATGAGGAAAACCAGAAGGCATTTGAAGAGTTAAAGAAGTATATGGCCCAGGCCCCGTTGTTGGCCAAGCCAGTTCTGAGTGAAATTTTAGTCTTGTACTTGGCTGTTTCAGAGAGCGCCTTGAGCGCGGTTTTGGTTAAGGAAGAACTGAAAGTCCAGAAACCCGTATACTATGTCAGCAAAATTTTGCATGGTGCTGAGTTGAATTATTCAACTATAGAGAAATTTACTTTAGCCTTGGTAATGGCTTCAAGAAAGCTGCGTCCTTATTTTCAAGCTCACCAGATTGAAGTGCTAACAAATCAGCCACTGAGAAATATCATTCACAGTCCCAAGGCAAGTGGGAGACTGATTAAGTGGGCAATAGAGTTGGGAGAGTTTGATCTCAAGTATAAGCCACGTACGGCTATAAAAGCCCAGGCACTAGCTGACTTCGTGGTGGAATGTACCATACCCAACCAAGAAGTCGGGGGGCAGGAAGATACCATACCTCAAGACAAGGGAGTCGACAATGGGGACAGGAAGAAGAATGACAAGGAGAAAGAATATTGGGTTCTCTATTTTGATGGAGCATCAAAAACAAATTCCAGTGGAGCAGGGTTGGTTTTGCAAAGCCCTGATGGGTTCTTAATTGAGTATGCGATGAAGCTAGATTTTCCAACCACAAACAATGAGGCAGAGTATGAAGCCCTAATAGCTGGCCTTGGTCTAGCTGGGACACTTAGAGTCAAAAACTTAAAGGTCCGTGGAGACTCGAAGCTGATCATATCCCAGGTAAAGGGAGAATTTGAGGCAAGGGATGATACGATGGCTAAGTATGTCTGCCTAGTAAGGGCTGTGATGACCCAATTTAATGAGTGCCATGTTGAACACATTCCAAGGGAAGAAAATGTTAAGGCAGATGCGCTATCAAAGTTCGCTTCGTCTGAGATTGAAGAAAGTTCAGGAAGTGTGTACTTCCGTGTTTTGAAGACACGAAGCATAGATGTTAAGCTGCTGGCTCCCATAGGCTTGGGGACATCATGGATTGATCCCATCAAGGCTCACATTCAGACCGGTTGGTTGCCAAGTGATGCAACTGAAGCACGGAAGTTAACTGTTCGGGCACTAAGGTACTCTTTGATAGATGGGATTCTTTACAAAAGATCTTTCGTGGTTCCCTACTTGAGGTGTCTCAGGCCCGATGAGGCACGCTTGGCTCTTGAAGAAGTGCATGAAGGTATTTGTGGACAACACTTGGGGGGCAGGTCCTTGGCTCACAAGATAACTCGTTTAGGCTTCTATTGGCCAGAAATGATGGCTGATGCCAAAGAATATGTGAAGAAGTGTGATCGCTGTCAGAAGCATGCACCAGTTGTTAAACAACCCCCCGAGATGCTGACCTCTATCAACTCGCCTATTCCCTTTGCCATGTGGGGGATGGATATTCTAGGGCCTTTTCCTATGGCCACGGCACAAAGGAAATTTCTGATTGTAGCCATTGATTATTTCACCAAGTGGATCGAAGCCAAACCTTTGGCCAAAATCACAACTAAGCAGGTTGCACAATTCCTGTGGGAAAACATTATGTGCCGATATGGAATTCCCCGTATCCTCGTCACTGACAATGGAACACAATTCAACAATGAGGAATTCAAGAAGTATTGTGAAGAAAATGAAATTGAGTTACGATTCACCTCTGTGGCTCACCCGCAAGCCAATGGGCAAGCAGAGGTAGCAAATCGGATAATCCTGGATGGACTAAAAAAGAGGATCGAGAAGTCAAGAAATAATTGGGTGGATGAGATACTTCCAATATTATGGGCCTATAGGACTACCTGTAGAGTCACGACAGGAGCAACTCCTTTCATATTGGCATATGGGGCAGAAGCAGTAGTTTCCGTGGAGATATCGCATTCCTCTCCAAGGATTCAGACTTTTAATGCTGTAGAAAATGAGGAAGGGCAGAGGTTAGCCCTGGATCTAATTGATGAAGTGCGAGATAAGGCACATGCCAAGATAATAGAATATCAGAAAAAGGCTTCATTCTATTACAACCTAAGGGTTAAAGAGAGATTTTTTAAACAAGGAGATCTAGTCTTGAGAAAAATAGAGGCTTCTGGTGTTGGACAGAAAGGAAAGCTTGCCCCAAATTGGGAAGGGTCGTACAGAGTCAAGAGCGTTCAGGGTAGAGGAACCTACAAGCTGGAAACTATGGAAGGTTTTGAAGTCCCGAGGACCTGGCACGCACAAAACCTGAAGGTTTACTATGTGTAAGATAGGTGAAGTACGATTCTCACTTGTCATTGACAAGTAGGTTTAAAAGCACCATGAAGCTTTGCTTGCGTAGGATTTTATATTCCAGTAGAATTTACATTGTCTAGTTATTGTTGATTAGGGTCGAACCCATGCTGTGTAAGGTTTTGGAAAACCAGACTTCATATTAAAGAGTTTGAAATTATTTCTATCTAAGGATGTTTAAAGTTCAAATGCGTATTAAGATTGTAAAGTTAAAACAGAAAGAAGAAAAGCAACATATGAAATATAACCCCGAAGGGTGACAAGTTTAGATATGAATGAAGTTCAAATAGAAGATATACAAAAAGTTAGGCCTTGAAAGGCTGAGATTCCTCAGAACCACTATCTGAAGTCTCCTCAGAAGTCTCGGTCGTTCCTTCGGACGTCTCGGTTATCCCCTCCGAAGTCCCTGTAGAAGTTCCCTCTGCAGGAGATGCTGGCTGTTGAGGCGTTGCTTTTGGAGGCTCTTCCACCCTGGCCTTCTTAGCGACAGGCTCGAACTCCTCTTCGGAAGAATCTTCCTCCTCTCCGTCCTTGATCATAACAGCAAGCTTCTCAGTAACCCCTCCAAGCTCTGGAACCCGCACAGGGCAAGGAAAGGGAGACTGCTCAAGGACCTCGGGAAACTCATCCTGGATGGCCTCCACAGCAGCATCCCAGCCCTCTTTATAGCTAACTGGGTGAAGAAGGGCATCATGCTCCACCATCAAGTCCTTGAATTCTTGGGTGTCCATCCAGCCATCAAAGGCTTTGTCCTTCTGCGCCTTCAGAATGACATTTTCGGCCCGGGCCGTCTCTAGGTCAGAAGTGGAAGAGGCCAGTTGAGCTTCAAGGGCCTCTATTTTTTGGTTGGCCTTTTCCAACTTCTTGTTGGCATCTTCCAGGCCAACCTTCCAAGCTTTAGCTTGGTGGATTGCCCCCTGGAAATGGGCGTTAGCCTGCAAGAGAAACAGCAAAAGTTCAGAAAAGAAACGTGGAAAAATAAGTAAGAAGAGCATAAGTAAAGGACGTACCGTCGCCAGAGCCTGGGCTCCAAATAGCTCATTCCCCTCTAAGTCCTGTTGAAGGACAAAATCTTGATAGTCCACCGGGGAGATGGAATGCTTAGACCATTCCTTAGACAGCGCCGTGCTGCCCACGATAGAGTCCTTGCCCCGGATCCCCCAGGCAGGTTGAAAATAGGTCCCTGGCCTCTGCTTGGTGCGCAAAACTTGGCTGGGGCCTTCCTCGCTTGGCTCCATTGCCTGAAGGAGGAACTCAGGGAAGCGATCACCAAGTCGAGGGTCTTTAAAGACCTTCCCAGCCCTCTTCATCCTGGTTGTCTCCAGGTCCTTCGGCTTGGTAGCCTCCTCAATCTTCTCAGCCACTGCAACAAATAAAGTCAGTTGAAAATCAATGAAATAAAAGTGCAGGAAATAAAGGAGATAAGAAAGAGAACTTACTTTTCTTATTAATGGGCGAAAGGCCGCGTTCTACCAGGACGGTCTCCCGGATAAGGTCCCAACAATGGGAAGTGCCGTTGTCTTGTGTAAGGAGGTTGAAACCTCTAGCCTCCTCCTCAGACAAAGTTATGTCATTCGGGCTCCCGTCCACGGCCAGCCCAAAGGATGATCGAAACAGGGAGCCCCAATCTCCACCTTCCCAAATAACAAACAAAAAATCTTTCTTCCACCCCAAGTTGTTGTCAGGGATGGACTTCTCATTCACGATATGGGGGATAGTGGGGAGCTGGTTGATAGAAACCCAACCCGGACTTTTATCAGGGCTGTTTTTGAACTGAAAAATCTTCCTGAAGACAGCAATAGATGTGGGGACGTTGTGCTTGGCGCATTGCGACAGATAGCACAGAATCAACCTCCAGGAATTAGGGGGAAGTTGGCAAAGGCTGATGCCCACATCAGCCAGTAGCAAAGGAATGAATGGATGAAAAGGGAGTCTAATACCTGCTCTTAGAGTATCCCTATAAACGCATAGCGCGTCCTTCTTCCACTGACAGGCCCTGTCGGCCGGACCCGCAAGAACCAGCTTAAAAGGCTCCTTGATTTTGAAGCAGCTGCTCAACTTTTCCAGCTCCTTGGGATCCCGTAAAGCACTGATATGATCGTGCGCGTCCAGATGCGCATCAGACGGATACTCGTCCCCTCGAGTGTTGATCATGTCGATTAAGGAAGTATACCTCGATCGAATAGGAAAATCGTTGGACTTTTTAGCCACGTTCATCTTGGCCAAACGGGTCATTCTTTTGTCAGCCATCTGAAAAAAAGTAAGGGGCACGTAAATAGGCTATCTTAAAGTGGCACACAATGGAAAAATAGACACGAAAAGCAAAGGGAGGAATCTTACCTGAAGAAGCGCTCCTGAAAAAGGCTTTGAGCTCCGACTTGCTGTTATTCCTCTGAGAATCTTAGCAGGAAGATGAAGAAGAAAACTAAGAAATGAGAAATTGAGGAGTAATAGCCTTTCCTCATTCCTTTATATAAGAGGAAAAGGAAGTTGAAGGGACGAAAAGCCCATTGAGGATAAAAGCCCATAGGAAAAAGCCCAGGAAAAAGAATATTCCAGAATATTCCTAGGAATTCTAAAGCATTCTAAACAGGGTGTATTAAGCCCAGATCAATAAAAGAGGCCCAATAAGATTTTGAAAAGGCCCAATAAAAGAGGCCCAATAAGATTTGGAAAAGCCCAATAATAGAGGCTCAGTAAAATTTAATAAGGCCCAACAAAAAAGGCCAGGCCCAAATCCAATTAGGATTTGGAAAATACAATATCTTAAATTAAAGCTAAATAAAGAAGGCTAGTGGAAGACCAGGAACCAGGTCGAAATCCAGGTCGTGAATCCTGCCCGAAATCTTTCGAGCAGATACCCGAAAATAACGGGTAAAAAAGACCAGAATTCAGGTCGAATTCCAGGTCGTGAATCCTGCCCGAAATCTTTCGAGCAGACACCCGAAAATAACGGGAAAAAAGACCAGAATCCAGGTCAAATTCCAGGTCGTGAATCCTAGTCGAAATCCTTCGACCAGGAAGCAAGAAAATCAAAGAATTTTCGAACAGGATTCAGGTCGAAATTTCGACTAGAATCCTAGTCGAAATCCTAGTCGATAGGCTCATGGCAAGAAGCTGGAATAACGGGACTGAATTGAGGTCGAAACTTCGACCAGGAATGAGGTCGAATAAACCAAGCATCTTTCAAAAAAAAAAAAAAGGGGATTAAAAACTCAGGTCGAAGTTCGACTAGGATCCTGGTCGAATTCCAGGTCGTGAATTCTAGTCGAAATCCTTCGACCAGGAAGCAAGAAAATCAAAGAATTTTCGAACAGGATTCAGGTCGAAATATCGACTAGAATCCTAGTCGAAATCCAAGTCGATAGGCTCATGGCAAGAAGCTAAAAAAAAAAAAAGGTGGAATTTTCGACCTAGATCCAGGTCGAATTTTCGACTAGGATCCTGGTCGAATTCCAGGTCCAAGATCCAGGTCGAAATTTCGACTAGGATCCTGGTCGAATTCCAAGTCGTGGATCCTAGTCGAATTCTTTCGACCAGGATGGCAAGGCTGACCCCTATTTTCGACTAGGATCCTGGTCGAAAAAGGGCTGGAAATCTGAAAATTAGGGAAAATCCCAGAAAATTAGGGAAAAATCCCAGAAAATTAGGGAAAATCCCAGAAAATTAGGGAAAATCCCAGAAAATTAGGGAAAATCCCAGAAAATTAGGAAAAAATCCCAGAAAATTAGGGAAAATCCCAGAAAATTAAGAAAAAATCCCAGAAAATTAGGGAAAATCCCAGAAAATTAGGGAAAAATCCCAGAAAATTAGGGAAAATCCCAGAAAATTAGGGAAAATCCCAGAAAATTAGGGGAAAATCCCAGAAAATTAGGGAAAAATCCCAGAAAATTAGGGAAAATCCCAGAAAATTAGGGAAAATCCCAGAAAATTAGGGAAAATCCAGAAAATAAGGAAAAAATCCCGGAAATAAGGGAAAAATTCCTGGAAATTAAGATAATTCCTGAATAAAAGGAAAAATTCATTGTAAATGTGTAGGTCGCTCCACACTTTACGGAAAAACGAAACCCTGTAAGGGAACGAATAGACTTAACTTCTGCGAAACCTAATCAATGTTTCCCAAAAGTTGGGGGGCAAATGATAGGGATAAATAAATTATGCTTGTATAATTAAATACTGCATTAATTGTACAAGTTGTGGGCTGCTAGGCCCAATAAAAAGATATATGATACTCAGACCAGAAAGGTTAAGCCTGATGGACCAGATCAGGCCTGATGGAATAAAAAAGGCCCAAAAGTCCTGATTATTAATTAATTTCGTAATTAATTAATAAGGGACAAATCAGATGTTGAAAAGAGTCCCGATAAGGATATAAATCCTTGGAGATTAGCCTCAAGGGGACCTAAAAGGATAAGGAATCAGTTTCCTACTTTCTAGGACTCCAAAGTTCATTCTAATTATGAGACTTGCCCACCGAGTCTCCTATACCAAGTCCAATTCAAGGACTCCCAACATCTATATAAGGGGTCTCACCCCCACCAATCAGAACTACGTTTTTTGGCTTGATTCTCTAATTCACAGAGATACGTAGGCATCTCGTAAAGGCAGATTGAGTCACGAAACACGAGAGCAGCCATTAAAGGCCTTGAGCTCCCGAATCTTAGTATTAAATACAGCAAGTAATAACCTTAGTTTTTTATCCATAACAAACTATAAAATAATAAAATTTTAATTTTCAAATAACACTATTAATTTTACATTCGATTATCATTTTTTTAATAACAATTTCAAAAATTTTATTACTCTACTTAATTAAATTTAGTTATATAATCAAAATTAATTGTTAAAATATTTTTTTGTAGAATTACAAAATACTAGAATTAATAATATAAAATGAAATCAAAACTCAAATTACTATTATCATTTAAAAAATTAAAAACTTACAATTTTGTATCAAAATTCAATTTTTAACATTATTTTAAAAGATATGAAATTAATTTACTTAATATTTTTGCTGAATTTCCGGTTTTACTCCTATCCAATTCAAAAAAATTCTAGAAAGGGGTACATAATGAATCCCAAAGTTGAAGTATAGGGTGCAAACTGAATTTTCCAAAGTTCTGGTACAAATTTGTTTTTGAAACATAATAGTAGGGTGCAAAGTGCAATTTACTCTATTTTATATATGGCATTTTCTGATTGTTTTTGCATTAATAATAATGAAACCGTCAATATAAATAGAAAAAAAATGGGAATGAGGATAATTTCATGTAACTCCATGAGATTATAAACTCTCCTGTACAAAATTAATGACATCTTTTAAATATATAATCTTATCCTAAATTACAAATTTACCCTTATATATTTATACCTGTAAATGTTATAACCTCGGGAGAGAGAATTATCTGAACTCATCCTCCCTCAAGTACATAATACTTATATATATACATATATATATATATATACATGTAAGTACTATGTAAGCTTACAAATTACAAACCAATAAAAGCCAAATATTTAATTTCTTTCTCTCTCCTATATATGTACTATGTATTCATTTATATATTTTTCTCTTTATTTTTAATTTAATTTTTCCCGTTAGTCGGTTAATTTCTTTTAAAAAATAACTTCACCATATTTTTCTTCATCTACCACACATCAATTTACATAGCATATTTTCTATATTTTGATGAGAAATCAATATTTAAATTTAATTGAATCAATCAGTATTATTTCATGAACCAGTATATTTTAATGATTCTCGTACGCATAATTAATGATTTATTGTCAATATATATCAAATATAATATTAATACTAATTGTTGGAGGATGTAGAATAATATAGTGAAGTTAGATTTTAAAAAAATCACCAATTAACAAGAAAAATTCAATTAAAAATAGAGGGAATTAGATGGAGTTGTGTGTGACAAAGTATTTTTAATATATTTTAATTTAATTTGTATCGGAGTAAAACTCTAAATTTTAATATATTTGCATAAATGTTAGTCTTTCAAGCCTGCCAGAAGCGCACACTATAAAGCCCAATTTTAGAATGGATATTAAAATCTAAAAGCGTTGTAAATTAGGGTTGGTCATAACCAGGCTCCTATAACCAATAATTGTTAGACTTTGATCAAGTCTTTAGTTACCTGTCCGATTCTTTACATTACGTGTACTTCCACAAATGTTCATAGGATTAAGCAATATGAGTGAGGATTTTTGTTAGTTGAATGAAGAAATAATTTCATTTTCCCAAGTCAAATCCTAAAGAAAACCTAACCGAATTTTCCTTTTCTTCTTATAATACAAGCTGGGCTAGTTGATTATGCCAAGTAAGACCTCGAAGCTTGACCTGGTCTAGTATCATAATTGTTGACCCTTGCCTTGCAAGTTGCTCGGAAGTTGAGTTAATGGCTTTTGTGAATCTTGATCTTTAAGTTCTTTCCATTATATTAATTTTATTCTCATTCAAGTGAAGAGGTCGACCATCAACTAGGATCGTGCATGCAGATTTTTTTTTTTTTAAAAAAATAATAGTAGTGATAAAAACATAAAACTAGTCTTAAAATTTTAAAATAATATGATAAATGGGATGAAATATTTTAATTGTTACTGTGAGTATAATAAATTTATTTCAATTAAAATAAAATACATGTTATTTTATAAAAAAAATTGTGTCTCGTCGCACCCTTTAAATAGTAATTTGATTTTTTGGTAGACATTTTAATATGGTTTAATTGCATACAAAAAAAATTTTTATTAAATTTTTTTATCTAAATTATAATTTTCATGATATATTTTTCTAAATTATAAAAAAATTATTATGCAGTCAAAATATCTTAACATATATGACAAAAATAAAAATAATTACAATAGGAGAACTATATGCCCGATGCATTAAATATTTATTTTTACATTAATATTTCACGATTCAGCCAATATATAAAAATAAAACAGTACGATAAATTTCGAAATTTCGAAACAAGTGTCCTTTACGAACGGTCATTGACCAAAACAATTGCAACTCAAACTTTAAAATAGAATGGATAAGATCAGACTACTCATTATCGAGAGTCTTTGAGCAAGTCCTTCCGCTGCTCAGTTATTAAAGAATGCTTCTTAATTGCAGATACGAATTAACACTAAAGTTTAATGGGTCCTGTTTCGTGGAACATACTCCCTCCGTCCGACGGGATTATTTATTTTACTTTTTTACACGCTTTTCAATACTCGTATGAAGTATAGTTTTATAATATTTTTTTTAAATAAAAAAATTAATAAAAATTTTATGTTTAAACTTTTATTCAAAAAAAAATTTTGAAAAAAAATTATGAAACTATACTTTATAAAAGTCTCGAAATATGTGCCGGATAGTAACTTAAACATTTCAGTGGGACGGAGGGAGTAACATTTAACAAACACATTACTTATTGTTCAGAAAATGACCGTCCGTAATGAAAGAGATGTGTCCTAAGTCCAATCATATATGATGATTTTAGGAATAATTTTTATGTTATCTGTATGAATTTCAATTAATTAATAAAAAACTTGTTTTCTTTTTATTACACGCTTTATTTATTACTCCATCAAAATAGGTCAATTGCGACAGAAAAAAATGCGCGCTTAACTTACGACGGAAAAAAGTAAAGCGTCGTAATTATTTACGACGAAAGCCAAAACCGTCCTAAGTTTATTATTTTATTAATAAAATTATGCACGACATAATTAAACAAAAATGAAAATTATTTGAAGTTGCGACGATTTAAACATTTCGTCGTAAGTTAATTATCTTTATTGAAATTTTAAATTGAAATTGAATAAAAAAATATTTTATCTAAATTTACAATGAAGTATTTGCGACGGAATAAATCAGATCGTCAAATTTACGACGGAAATTAAAATTCGTCGTAAGTTATCAAAGAGGGAAATTTAACTTTTTCCCAAATTTTTTTGTGGGAAAATAAAAATCATTTGAAGTTGCGATGATTTGAACATTTCATCGTAAATTAAATATTTTTATTAAAATTTTAACTTGAAATTAAATAAAAAAAATATTTCATCTAAATTTACGACGAAATATTTGTGACGGAAAATATTGAAACATCCAATTTACGACGAAAATTAAAATTCGTCGTAAGTTATCAAAGAGGGAAATTTAACTTTTTCCCCAAAATTTTGGCGGTAAATTTGACTTTTCTCAAATTTTTTGCAGATAATAATTTATGATGGATTCCGTCGTAAATTATCACATGATTTTTGTTAATTTTATTTTTTAAAAAATATTATTTCATGATCCAACCATATTAATGTCAGCATTTATTTGTCTGGGTGACATTTCAAGAATTTCAGAAAAAATAAATATTTTGATAGAATAATTTAATATGAAATATTGATTATATCACTAATATATATATATATATTGTCATCCATACAGTTGGATAGATGAAAAATATTTTTAAAATAATCGAAACACAAATTCAGAACTAAACACTAGTTAATTGTACTGGTCGTACTGATACTTGACTGTTAAAATAATAAATCAAATAAATTTATTTTGATATGAAATTTTGGTTTTATCACTAATATATATATATATATATATATATATATATATTGGAATGATCAAATAGAAATCAAAATTAAAATAGAAACTAGAAACTAATCTAAGCCATTAGATCAATCTAATCTAATGGTCCCCCTAAAGCACAGCACCCAACTAATCTACACCCTCCCACCCCTAATCTCAGCTTTTCCCTCTGTTTTTAATTTAATTTTTCCCGTCAAACAGTAAGTTTTTTAAAATCCGACTTCACTGTATTTTTCTCCATCTTTGAACAATCGATTTGCATAACATATGTGTTATGCTTCGATATGCATACCATATATATATATATATATATATATATATATATATCTACTAACATCCATATGGTTGGATCGTAAAAAAATATTTTTAAAATAATGGAAACACCAATTCAGGATTAAACACTAGTTAGTTGTACTAGTCAAACTAACACTTGACTGTTAAAATGACAAACCAAATAAAACCATTTTGATATGAATTTTTGGTTACATCACTAATATATATATATATATATTGACATCCATACGGTTGGATTGTTGAAAAATATTTTTAAAATAATCAAAATACTAATTCAGGATTAAATACTAGTTAGTTGTACAAGTCAAACTGATACTTGACTGTTAAAATGATAAACCATGTTAGATATATTTGTGATGTCATGTCTAATGATGATTTGTGTTTAGTTTTCAGATCCTAACGAACAGGACAAATCAGTACTTAACTGGATATCAGCACTTATACTGAAGTCAGAACTTAAGTTGTCAGAACTTAAGTTATTAGGAGATATTTATCAGGATATAATATCAGGACTTAAGAAGACTTTCAGATAAGGAAGGCGGCTGATTGAAAGGAAAGAAGATCAAGACAAACGAAAGAAGAGATATGCATGAAGAAAGAATTCTATGAAGAATAGAATACTTGGAAGAAAAGATAACTGATTGATATATTTTAGGAAGCAAAATTATATTCCATATCAATTAGCGATTATCTTGTAACTGTGTAGTATATAAACACAGACATAGGGTTTACACTATACGTGTTATCATTATCGAGAATAATATTCATTGTAACCCTAGCAGCTCTCGTGATATTTTGTTCATCACTGAGAGAGGACAGTTCCACATTGTAACAGAGTTTAATAAAGTTTGTTTTCTGCTACTTGTGTTCTTTGAATTCGATTTTATTGTGCTATACACTGTATTCAACCCCCCTTCTACAGTGTGTGTGAACCAACAAGTGGTATCAGAGCCTATCTGTTAACACACAAACATTTTAAGATCCAAAAACAATCATGTCTGAAGCAGAAACTCCAACCAAGCCCACCAAAACTGAAGAACCGCCAAAGACACAAATTCATAGTCGATATGAGGCTATTAGAGTTCCCATACTGAAACCATCTGAATACCCCATATGGAAGGTGAAGATGACTATGTTTCTGGAAGCTACAGATCCAAAATATCTTGACAGAATCAATGAAGGACCTCACAAGCCAACTAAACTCGCTGTTGCAGTTGCCGGTGAAGCAACAAAGTCTCTACCAAAGGAGAAGAGTGATTACACTGCTGAAGATATCGCGTCAATTGCTAAGGATGCTAAGGTACGACACTTGCTGCATAGTGCCATTAATAATGTAATGTCAAACAGGGTAATTAACTGTAAGACTGCAAAGGAGATATGGGATGCCTTGGAGAAAAGATGCCAGGGAACTGATTCGATTAAGAAGAATTAGGAATACTATACTCACTCAAGAGTATGAACACTTTGACTCAAAGCCAAATGAGTTACTGACTGATTTATATGACAGATTTGTCAAACTCTTGAATGATTTGTCACTAGTTGATAAGAAGTATGATCTTGAAGATTCAAACCTTAAATTCCTGTTAGCTCTTCCTGAAAGTTGGGATTTGAAGGCCACAATTATAAGAGACAACTATAATCTTGAAGAAACAACTCTTGATGAAATTTATGGGATGCTCAAGACTCATGAACTTGAGATGGAACAAAGAAGCAAGAGGAAAGGAGGAAAGTCAAGGACAGTTGCTCTTAAGGCTGAGGAAGAATCTCCCAAAGCAGCTACCTCAAGGAAAGGCAAGGGAAAAGCGCTCATCACAAAGTCTAATACCGAGTCATCAAGTTCTGATAGTGATGATGACTCAGAAACTGAAAGCTTGCCTGAGATGGATGCCGATGAAGAGATTATGAAGCTGTGTGCTCTTATGGTGAAAGGAATCACAAGGATTGCATACAGAAAGTTCAGGAAGGAAAAGAAGTTTTCCAGGAAAGGTGTTTTCCAGGAAAGGTGCAAGTTCTGATAAGAAGAGTTTCAGAAAATCTGAAGGCAAAGGAGGGAAGTCTGACAGAGAAGATTACACAAATGTCAAATGATTCAACTGTGGTGAGAAAGGCCACATATCTCTTGATTGCAATAAAGCGAAGAGTGACAAAGGCAAGGCTCTTGTCACAAAGAAGAAAAGCTGGACAGACACTTCAGATTCTGAAAGTGAGGAGAACTATGCCTTGATGGCAAATGCTGATAGCAGTTTTGATGCTGCTGAGTTAAAGGTACCTCAAACTACTTATGCATTTCAGACTGATGATATTAATGAGTTAAGAAGATATCTTAAAACCATGTTCATTAGTTATAGAGATCAAACTTTAACATATGAAAGATTAACTTCAGAAAATCTTGCTTGTAAAAAGAGGAATGATTATTTAGAAAAAGAGTTAGTCATGTTCCATCAAACTCAGAAAGATAGAGATGATGCTTTCTATGTTAGGGATGAAGTACTTAAAATGAATGAATCTCTAAAAACTGAGTTAGAAAAGGAAAGAGAGATTATCAGGACTTGGACTAACTCTGGTAGAACAACTCAGAATTTGTTAAGTAGTGGAAACTGGAAAGAGGGCTTAGGTTATGGAGATGATAAGGATGATAAAAGAACTGTAGAAATTAAGCCTATTGTTGTTAAACAAAAGCCAAAGGTAAAACCTGTTAAGTTTGTAGCTGTAAAGTCTGATACTGAGAAATCAGAAGTTAACGAGGAATTAACTTCTGACAAACTAAAACAGGAAAAGCCAACTAAAGTAAACGTAGGCTTAATGACAAAGAAGCAGCTTAAACATAAGCTGAAAGATGTTAAGAATGTAAACAAAGTAAACTCACCTAGGAAAAATAGGAATGGAAAGGAAGGTGTGAATAAAAGCAATGATTATAAGCCTGTTCCTAATGCTCCTAGAAAAATATGTCATAACTGTGGAAGTTCTAACCATCTGGCTTCTTTTTACAGGAAGAATAAGAACATAAACTCCTTACCTTCAAAGTCAGGAGTTAAGAGTCAGTCTGTTAGATATATGCCACAAAATCCTTGTTTTCATTGTGGTAGTTTATGACATTCCATTTATACTTGTAAGGAATATCATAGTTTGTACTATGATAATTATCAAATAAAACCTTCTTTAAAGAAAGTTAGCATTGTTCCTTCTAGTATAAGTTTTGATACAAAGTCTGATACTATAAATTCTAATAAGAAAACTGTTAACATAAACTCTGATGATAAATCCGCTGCAAATGTTAACAAATTTAAAAAGGCCAAAGGATCCAAGCAAGTCTGGGTCCTTAAAACTAATCATTAGTGGTATTTGTGATTGCAGGGCAACAGGAAAAACATCCTAGTTCTGGACAGTGGATGCTCAGGACATATGACTGGAAATAAAGCCCTGCTATCAGACTTTGTGGAGAAAGCTGGCCTAAGTGTTTGTTATGCAGATGGCAACATTGGAAAAACACTGGGATATGGCATTATCAGTCTTGGGAATGTCATCATTGAGAAAGTAGCTCTGGTCTCAGGACTTAAACACAATCTGCTCAGTGTTAGTCAAATCTGTGACAGAGGTTATCATGTGGATTTCTTTGAAGAACACTGTGAAGTTGTAAGCAAATCTACAGACAAAGTTGTTCTGAAAGGATACAGACATGGTAACATTTATGAAGCCAAGCTTTCAACAAGTACTGATGGTTCTGCAATCTGTCTGTTAAGTAGAGCATCAATTGAAGATAGCTGGGATTGGCACAAGAAACTCTCTCATTTAAATTTCAATAATATAAATGAACTAGTCAAGAAAGATCTTGCGAGAGGACTACCAAAATCAGTATTTTCTCCTGACGGCCTTTGTGATTCATGTCAGAAGGCAAAACAAAGAAAATCTTCATTCAAGAGCAAGACTGAATCATCAATTTTTGAGCCTTATCACCTACTACATGTTGATCTATTTGGTCCAGTAAATGTCATGTCTATTGCAAAGAAGAAATATGCTATGGTCATAGTGGATGAGTTCACCAGATACACATGGGTGTATTTCTTGCACATTAAAAGTGAAACTGCATCTATCTTGATTGATCATGTCAAACAACTGGATAAATTGGTCAAAGAATCTGTGAAGATCATAAGAAGTGATAATGGCACTGAGTTCAAGAATTTGATCATGGAAGAGTTCTGCAAAGACCATGGAATCAAGAAGGAATTTTCTGCTCCTGGAACTCCACAGTAAAATGGAGTTGTTGAAAGATAGAATAGAACTCTTATTGAAGCAGCACGAACTATGCTTGATGAAGCAAAGCTACCAACCTATTTTTGGGCTGAAGCTGTGCAGACTGCTTGTTTTACTCAGAATGCAACACTCATTAACAAGCATGGAAAGACACCATATGAGATGGTGAAGAAAAAGAAGCCAAATCTGAAGTATTTTCATCTATTTGGATGCAAGTGTTTTGTTCTTAAGACTCATCCTGAACAACTATCCAAATTTGATCTAAAAGCTGATGAAGGAATTTTTGTTGGATATCCACTTTCCACAAAAGCCTTCAGAGTCTACAACTTGAGAACAAGGGTGGTTATGGAATCTATCAATGTCTCTTTTGATGATAAGAAGATTACGGGACTTGAAGATTTCAATAATCATGATCAGCTGAGATTTGAAAATGAAGATTTAAATTCTGATACTGTAAATCCTGACAGTCTAAATCCTGAATCTGCAAACTCTGATGGATCAAACTCTGATGTTATTGAAACTGTGGTGAATACGCCAAAGGAAGATGCACCTGTGCAGGGGGAGCATACTGAAGATACAACCACATCTCAAGAAGCATCAGAACCTACAACTGGCTCTTCAAGTTCTGATTCATCAAGTTCTGATAAGCCAAGTTCTGATAATTCTGAAAACTTAAATTCTGAAGAATCCAAATCAGAGAGCATAATTTCAGGGGGAGCATCAGAAAATGTTGATGAAGACAGCATGGATCATGGGGGAGCATCCAGTTCTAGAGAAAATCTTCCATCTGCAAGGAAGTGGACTAAAACATATACACCTGACTTAATTATTGGAAATCCTGATGCAGGTGTCAGAACTAGAACAGCTACTTCAAATGAATGTCTCTATAATTGTTTTCTTTCTCAGACTGAACCAAAGAAAGTGGAAGAAGCTCTTCAAGATGTTGATTGGGTGCAAGCAATGCAGGAAGGGTTAAATGAATTTAAAAGAAATAAAGTCTGGACCCTAGTGCCAAGACCAAAGAACAGATCTGTTGTTGGTACAAAGTGGGTGTTCAGAAAGAAAACTGATAGTTATGGCATAATTACAAGGAATAAAGCAAGGCTGGTGCAAAAGGATATTCTCAACATGAGGGAATTGATTATGATGAAACAATTGCACCAGTTGCTAGATTGGAAGCCATAAGGATATTTTTGGCTTATGTTGTTCACAAAAAGTTTACTTTCTTTTAAATGGATGTGAAAAGTGCTTTTCTTAATGGAGAATTGGAAGAGGAAGTATATGTTGAACAACCTCCAGGCTTTGTAGATCTCAAACTTCCAAATCATGTCTACAAGCTTGATAAAGCACTTTATGGCCTTAAGCAAGCTCCAAGAGCATGGTATGAGACCTTAGCTCAGTTTCTTCTAGAAAATGGATTCAACAGAGGAACTATTGACAAAACACTGTTCTACCTCAACCATGGAAAGGACATACTTTTGGTGCAGATATATGTTGATGATATCATTTTTGGTTCTACAAATGACAGACTTTGCAAAAAGTTTGCCAACTGATGTAGTCAAGATATCAAATGAGTATGATGGGGGAACTTAGCTATTTTCTGGGCCTTCAAGTCAAGCAGAATGAGGAAGGCACTTTTATTTGTCAATCCAAGTACACCAGGAATTTGCTGAAGAAATTTGGAATGCAAGATTGTTCAAGTGCATCCACTCCCATGGCCACTGCAACAAAATTGGATAAGGATACTGGTATATCAGTAGATATTACTGATTATAGAGGTATGATTGGCTCACTACTCTATCTAAATGCTAGTAGACCTGATATCATGTATGCTACCTGTCTTTGTGCAAGATTTTAAGCAGATCTAAGAGAACCTCACTTAACAGCTGTGAAAAGAATTTTCAAGTATCTTAAGGGTACAGCTGATCTGGGATTGTGGTATCCTAGAGAATCAGACTTTAAGCTAATAGGTTACTCAGATGCAGATTTTGCAGGATGCAAAATTGACAGGAAAATCACAAGTGGAAGCTGCCAATTTCTTGGAGGCAGATTAGTTTCTTGGTTTAGCAAGAAACAGAAGTCAATTTCCACATCAACTGTAGAAGCAGAATATATTGTTGCAGGAAGCTGTTGTGCACAGATTTTTTGGATGAAGAATCGGTTACTGGATTATGGGTTAACATATTTTAAAATCCTTATTTACTGTGATAATCAAATTGCTATTGCTATGACAGGTAATCCAGTTCAACACTCAATGACAAAGCACATCAGGTACCACTTCATAAGGGAACATGTGGATGAAGGAACAGTGGAATTGCACTTTGTTCCAACAAATCAACAACCAGCAGATATCTTCACCAAACCACTATGTGAAGCTACTTTTACAAGATTGGTAAATGAACTTGGAATGGTTTCAGGTTCTTTCTCTAAGTCTGCTTAGTTTATGTTCTGTTTCTTCAGATTTTATGATGAGTATTTACAGATATTACTATCTTTGTACCTTATGTGCTTAAATTGAAAATTGCTTAAGTACTGATTGTTGTCTGATGTGAATTTCTAAACTCTGATAGTGATATGAATGTTTATGTGACTATTCAATCCAATGAGGATAACTGTGCTAGATGCTGACCTAGTAGTCTTTAATATACTAAAGATCCCATGTTTGAAGTAATTGTTTATGTGGAAATATTTTAATACAAGCAAATTCTGATATTTAGCTTAGTTAAGTTACTTTGTGTATCTTATTACTAAGTCAAAAACAAGAATAGTGCTTCTTATCTTTTAAGTTCTGATGTTAGTAAATCTGATGGATGTACTAAGTGCTGATAAGCCTCACTTATCAAAAGAAAAAGAAAAGCAAAGAAATAAAAATTAGGTACTCCTTTGAGATCTGGAGTAAAATTGTGGAAGCGACGACCCAAGTGCATTGCTGGTATTAAGTAATATGCATCAGAAAAGAAATTAAATATTTTCTTGGTGACTTTTCACACTCTATGATTACTGGAGAAAAACTCTGATAATAGCATAAATTCTGATAAGCAGTCGTGACTCACTTACACTGAGAAGCCACTGTAAAATGGAATTTCAAAAGATGCATAAAATGAGCACAAAATAGTTGAGGTGGATTCATGCATGAACTCATTCTAAAGTAGACTTCAGAACCATGACAGATTTTGAGCAAAGTTCTTAGTTATGCCTTATTTCTAAGATGTACTGAAGTGAATCAGACTTTAATCTTTATCTGATATTTAGCTGACTGCACACACATACACTCCATATGAATGATGAAAATTACTGTGGTGATAAATGTTGTATTAGATGAACAGTTTAAGTGTCAGTTGCATAAATTCTGAGGACAAGCTATGATGGAAGTTCTGATGATTAAGTTCTGAAGAAACGAAATCAGAATTTGTGTGAAGAATTACAGAAATAAGCATTCACTTTTCGAGTTAAGGAGTCATGTTCTGATGACTGTTAAGTTCTGATATAAGTCTAAGTTCCGATATTAAATCCTGATTCTTTACTTGACTTATTTATGGTTAAATCTGAAATAGTCATATTTAAAAATCAGAATATGTTTGGGTGAGTTATAAACAGTCAACATAATTTGGGTTAATGGTACTCGTATATGCACAGTAATTTTTTTACTTGTTTCGTGTGCTCATTAACTCCTGTTTAAGCTTTCAATGGCTGTCATAATTACTCATCAGTCTAGGGAGACGAGGTAGAATTATTTTTACCTGTAACGATTCAATTATCCTTGCGTCTCTTGGTATTCTATTGGTTATATAAACCAACACCTCATTCCAGCCAACACATCTCTCATTTTCTCTCAAACTCATTTTTTTACTCATCAAAAATATGGTTCGTTTCAACTTGGTTATGAACTATGACACTTTTACTATCGAGTTGAGCTGTGCTGAATGACAGTAGGAGTGGCATGTCACTGCCATTCCTGATGAAATATGGGACTCAGTTCCCCAAGAGGTTCTCACATACCTCTTATTCTTCTATATGGACTATCATCGCCATCTTGAGCGTCTGGAAGAGGAAAGGAGAGAAGCTCTCCGACAGCAGGAGCAAATCATTCGTTTTGATGTTCTCTTTGTTGAGATAGGAAGAAGAATTAATTGTCATCCATCCGTTTCTCTTCACCGTCAGCTTTGTCAGTCTTCTTAGGCTAGGACTAAAGCTGTTGATGTTAGGATTCGTAGCTTAGGACAATCTTGTAATTTTATGCATGTAATTTAAGTTTCATGAAATGTATTTGCTTAATATATTAATGAAATTTTTTTCCTTTTGCAAGATTTTGTCTCTGAGTCGTTTCATATTCTGATGACATTTTAAATCCTGATGCTAACCATATTCTGATGACCTTATAAATTCTGATAATAATCAAGTTCTGATGTTGACGTGGCAGCATTTATTTACTTGATTTATTTTTGGTCATTACCTCACTGGTTATATTTTTACAGAATATTGGTAAAGCAGTAATAATAATT